>NC_140230.1:8292123-8830327 GCF_951802725.1 Rutilus rutilus | reverse complement strand
TTTTATATATTATATACTCATTTATAAATCAGTGTATTATGGATTATGAGCATGCACATTTAAAAAGCAAATGCATGGCTTATGAGTAATTCATATTAATATAACTGCTCTTATAATGTAGTATACAACTTTTGAGTCTTTATAAATAGATTTATAGAATAGTAATACTTCATAAGCATCATAAGCATGGACTTCATAAAAAAGTGTTACTGAATGTTTGCTAAAATGCAGTGTCATTATGTTAATGTGCTAACGGGGCAACCATCTAGTTTGCCTTTGAATGGCCCTGTTGCAATTTTGCTAGGTAATTGCATGTGTGGTGTTGTATTTTATTGCTAGTCTATAGTTATTACAATTATCTTAAAAAAGCAATATTCTGGGTTTAGTACAACAAGTTAAAATTAGAACAGTTGCTTTTTTAGGATTTATTAGCAGAAATGTGAGGCTTATAATTATACGTACACACTTTACACTTTAATTCTTCTGTTAAAACCTATAGACAGCACAGTGGGATGGAACTTTGTTTAACTTAGAATGATCATGATGAATTCATGAGAGGCTAAAAAACAGTGAGACGGGTTGCAGTGATGAAACAAGTGTACTAGTTTCTAGTGTACTTTTACTTTTATAGTTAAGTGTACTTTTACAAAGATCTCTGCACTTTGTCCTGTTTGAACAGTCATGATACTGGCATTTTTAAAGACAAGTGACCAGTTCCATATGTTTTAACATGAGCTGATTGCTGCATCACCCATCTCTGCAGCTTTACTCCATATACATGATGGAAATCACATGTAATGTGTTAATCTAACAGACCTCTTATGAATATAGTGATCAGTGAGTCTCAACCCTCTGTTACATGACTGTTAATGAATGTCTCTCTTCTCTTTATCTGTCTTTCTCCAGTTCTCTGTCTCCATCTCTCTCCTGCTGTGTAAGGATGACTGTGTGTGTGTGTGTGTGTGTGTGTGTGTGTGTGTGTGTGTGTGTGTGTGTGTGTGTGAGGTTATACTCGCTCCATCGGGACTCCCTGTAACGATTGGAATTTAAGCCACAGGTAGCTATTAAATTCCTGCAGGAGCTTGGAAGAGTAATTTAAGAGGCGGCAATGCCAGAAAGCACAGCTTTTACAATGAGGGACCTCCTCATTCTCTCAGTGAAGAAACACATTACTGCACACTGAGTAGATTTCAGAGACTTAGCGCTTCATGTCTTGTTTTTGTCCTGTGACTTTTCAATATTGTTGCAGAAACGTGTTACTATAAATGTGTGTGATGATCCAGCTCTCTTTGCATGTAGTCGGATGAGTAGAAACCTTTAAGATCACACCAATCTACTTCATTAGTTCAGTAATATAGTCTGAGAAGAATGCACCAAACTTCTCTTTGCATTTTCCCACACATTGATTTATTTATAATCTAAAGCAAATATTTTCTACAAGCTGCACAGACAAAAAAATGGTGTAGGATTTAGTTTGAAACAATTTCCACTCAGAAAGTGCTGGCATATTTCACAAATAATTACATAGAAACGCCAAGTAACACTTAAATATGAAATTTTGAAAGACTGAAATATTATTTTCTTGTAAAACGTACTCTAATAATCTTTGTTTTATTTACATGTGCATTTTGGTTTGAAGAAACAGATCATTCTGTCACATTTACTCACCCTCATGTTGTTCCATGACTTTCTTTCTCCCGTATAAGACAAAAGAAGATATTTTGAAGGAAGATTTGAATGATATGAGGGTGAGTAAATGATGAAGGAATGATCATTTTCAAGTGAATGATCCCTTTCATGTGTATGTCAGCACTGCCGTTTTGGCCGAGACCCCAAGTGATCTTCTGGGGGGTCTGTTTCTTGTGATCTGAAACGTGTGACATCAAAGACTGTTCCAGTTAGTCACCCTCTATTTTTCCATCAAGCTAAAACTGCAACCACAGTGTTGAATCTGGCAAGAACAAGTTTGAAATAGACTATACATTTGTTTAGAACAGACTACACAATGTAGATGGCTCCAAGAACATCACATAAGCTAAAAAAGAATCTGCTGTATAGGAAACTTCAACCCACTAAAATTAAGTTTAAGCTTTTCAATACAACAAAAGTGCAATACAAAAAAAATATTTTAATGTACAGGACTAATGTGATTAACCAAGAATTCAAATCTCAGATATTTATAAAGAACGAATATGAGAGCAGATATTAGGATTCAATATAAGAATGTGAGAGATATTAGGCAAATATATGTCATTATACCCTCTGTTTGCAGTCTATGTAGAAGCAAATGGACAATGGTGTGATTGTGGATCAGCGTAAAGCTCTCTTTCTCGCTCCATCATGGTCGTTGTCTTCAAACGGCGTATAGAGAAATGGAAGTCAAACAGAGAGTCTCACATATGGATTGTCGGGCTCTTATTGGATGATCAGCCCATTATTTTCATGTGAAATGTTTTTACAGGCCTTCAGCACTAACCATGCTGTGATCTGCATTCAGAAAGTTTGAAGCCACTGCGTATGTATCTGTACTCACTTTTATTGATATGGAGGCCTTTTAATCAGCAAAACCACAGATGCCATGGACTTATACCAGGCAGATTTGTGTGTCTGTGTCATGTCTGAAATGGCAATCTGCTTTCTTCTTTCTGTTAGCGACTTGTCAACATCTGAGGAGATCTGTGGCTTGCTTTCAAAGTGTGACCCCCTGCGCAGAGAAGAGGCAAAGGGCTGTTTGCACTCCTGAACTTTAAAGCATTTGCCGTCTCTCTGAGGCTCAGAGAATGATGGGAGAAATGCTGTAAACAAGCTTTCAGACAGCCTGCCTACACGCATGAGTCACACCTCTCGTGATGATGTGAATCACACGCCAAAAGCCTGATGGTGGTCGGATCCTGTGGTTGAACACAGATTACAGGATGCTGATGAGGCATATTGAGCTCAACTTCATAAAGCCTCTCAGTCAGTAATTAACTCAATCACAAACAGCACTCATATTTCATTTGCATGTGACACGTGAGGCTTTACTGAGGTAATGGTCCCCATCTGAGAACAGAATTCATTTTTCTATCAGATCTGGTGTCTGAATCATAAATGGACCTTGAAATAGGATGGAATGAATGATATTCCATGACGATACGAGTAAAGCTCAATTTACACCCCGGCTGAACCACCCAGTGAATCTCATTTTAAAGGCAATTTATTATTTGCTTTAACATAAAACTGTTTAGTGTGATCAATGTAAATCAGGCCACGGAGGGACGGCTTTCTTTCTGCCTTAATTTATTACCCTGTTTACTTAATGATTCATTGAGCGAAGTTTTGGAGAAAAGTTGGTTTAAAGGGTTAGTTCACCCAAAAATGAAAATTCTGTCAGTAATTACTCACCTCATGTTGTTCCAACCCCGTAAGACCTTCGTTCATCTTCGGAACACAAATTAAGATATTTTTGATGAAATCTGAGAGCAGTCTCACTCCTCCATAGGCTTCTAAGGGAATGAAACTTGCTGGCCCAGAAAAGTTATTAAAGAGATCGTTAATATAGTAGGCTCACTATTGGCCGACGCTTGTCATGTGCGTGATGCGTGTGACATACAACACAGCTGCGCTAAAACACTACGTGAAAAGACTCGAGGCCCAGAGAGAAGGAAATGAATAGTGGAATAACGTCGTTATTTTTTTATCTATACTATATTAACGATCTCTTTAATAACTTTTTTGCGCCAGCAAGTTTCATTCCCTTAGAAGCCTATGGAGGAGTGAGACTGCTCTCAGATTTAATCAAAAATATCTTAATTTGTGTTCTGAAGATGAACTAAGGTCTTACGGGGTTGGTACAACATGAGGGTGAGTAATTACTGACAGAATTTTCATTTTTGGGAACTAACCCTTTAAGTTGATCAGGATCAGCCGACCCTACATTCACATTCCCAGTATTTCTCAGAAGCTGCTCAATTTTGTCTCAGATGTTTCACCTAAAATTCCTTAGAAGAAATAAATCAGACCCAAATGATTCACTAGTTGTCATACAGTAACAGTATAGAGCTATAAAACGAATGTGGAGAGAAGCTCAGATCATTTGATGAGAAATGTTCTTCATAACAATTTCCTGTCAAAAACTATTACTACTACTAAAAAATATTATGTCTAATGCCTTCCTTTAATTGCCACCTTATTTTATAATTTGTTAAACTTTTAATAAATTGTTGTTAAAGTTTCATGATTCCAGTTAATTAGATATGAACTGAATTTAACCATTAAAACAGAATCCAGAAAAAAATAAAATGGAAAAAATAAAATTTCATAGGGCCCTATTCGTGTCGTGACATCATAACTGTGACAGTAGCAGAATTACCCATTTTACATGCATTTTACTGTCCGTTAATGGTTTGTGTGGACCGAAGAAGCTTTATGTTCTGAAGGTTAGAGTATGTCTACATTGTTTTAGTTCAAAGAAGCAGCCCAACTGAGCTCAGATCAGGTGGTCAAGGTAACTTCTAAAGTGTCTTGCATGTGTCCACAGAGAGCAGCTCTGGTCCACACATACACTGGATTAGGTCTAATGAAGCCCTGAGATTCCTACATGCCTCATTTGATAGACCATTAAGCCACTCTTTAAATAAGTAAGGGAGTCGGGAGGGAGAAACAAAGAGCTATAGTAAGTGAACAGGAGCAAAAGTGTATAGAGATGACCTTTATTCTCTCTGAGTGCTTCATTAAAATGAACGGGATGTTTAATTCCGCTTGCCTGCATCTCTGAATGCGACACCCTGTTATTGTGGAGCGATCATACAGTAGAGGTACATAGGTAGCCAGCAGTGGACACTTGAGCCCTCTCTGATGAAGTTAAAGAGGCTCCTCTGGGCCCGGCTTGACATTTAGATTGGACATGGATGTCTCCCTCCTGTAGGCCCGGGTCTTAATTAGCTGAGATTGAAGAAGCCATTTATCTTCATCTCAATTGTATGGCTGTGAATCATCTGCTCATTTTTGGAGTCCCTTTGAACATAACCGCACATTTTAGACACTTGTTTCCACAGTTTTAGCAGTATTATCGCCCTTTGGAGGCACCATAAATAACTAGTTTGACTTCAGGTTGTTACCAGTGTCCTGCAGAATGCTGCTCGTCCCAGCTCTCATTGTTTGTTTACTGAATCTTTTGGTCACCCATAAAACCAAGTGCACAAAAAAAAAAAAAAAAGCACGCCACGATACGTCTATTTAAAGTCGGAGTGAAGCGGAAGTTGCCCTAATCTTTTCTTCCCTATTGTGACATAAAAGTGAAATGGCTTCAGGAACAAGAAAACATGTAGGGCGGGACTTGATTTTGTCCATAGGGAATTGATTGGATGATTGTGGTTTTTCTATTGGTCGATCTCATGTGAGTGACAGGTTGTTTTGCCCTCACGCCAGTAAACACGACGTCATCAGAGAAGTGATGTTGCTGTAATAGGGAGGGGAAGTTTTAATTAAAGATTACATGGATTTCTTAAATGTGCACCGGCTGTATATGTAAATATAATAAAACACAGAAAGGTGTCAGCATTTAACAAATGAATGTAGCATTACCTGTTTCAGGACTAGCAAAATAATGGCAACTTGTACAGTCAGTGATCTGCAAGATAGCAGAAGTGGGTGATGAGGATGGTGGTTGCCCTCTTTTGTGCTCACTGTGGATTGGAAAGTCCTGGGCTGATTAAAAAGTAATTTTCACGGAATCCCAAAAACTTCTACACTGGAGAGCTAACTTTCTTGGAGTGCGGGTAGAGTGTGTCATCTGTCATATCCGACGACATGCTTTTACATGGCAGTAGCTGCTACGAGCTGTGTCTAATGACTGATGGCAACCAGTGTTAAGGTGCAATACTGACACCACCTTGTTGGGATGTCATCCAGACACTGGCGCTGGATTATTTATGTGCCATTTTATCATATGTGCACTATTCATTTGGAACATTATGATTATCGGCAATACCAGTTTATTCAGACACCCCAAATTAACACAATAACAATATCATGTTTATCGTCAATATGGCGACACCCCTAGCATCGCTAAATAATTTATAATAAATACTGCAATATTCAATAAAATAAATAAGAATGGTCAATTTTGATTTCATGGTGACTTTAAGGACTGTTTCTGGTCCGTCCTTCATACAACAAATCCAGGATCATTCTCTTTCCTGCTGTGTGTGGTAGGTAGGATTCTGTTTCACACAAACTCATCAAGACAGCAACGACACAGCTGATTCTTCACAACATCAACAGAGACCATGCAGGATGAGTCTGTGGTCGTACTTGTACTGATGTGATCGAGGAGACGTGGGTCTGATGGGTATCTGGTTCACATTACCAGTACAGTCTCACTCCCCTCTCTGCTCATGCACTCTCTTACTGTTCCACAGTGTGCACACCTGACGGAATAATTTACTTGTCATAGCATCTGAGCTCACCAGGAGAGTTGTAGTCCAATATGGGTTTTCTACTGCCTAATAGTGACATAAGTGTATCTACACATATATTTCTATTCTAATACAGAAAATGAGACGGCCTTGGCTTGCTGTTGTACTCTCAGTGGGAATGAGGACTTCCAGTGCAAAGAACTACATATACTACAGATATAACATAATGATTGTTTCATATGGAATGAAATCTCAATTCCTGCTTGCATGATGGAAGAAACTCTATCTGCGCCTCAGGGAAATCAGCAGTGAGTTTTAGCTCCTCCTGTTCATGGCTGAAACAGGATTGCAACTGATTTGGCTGGGCTTGCCTGACAGATGTTCTAGGCTCTGGGTCTTGGTGTCCGGTTTAATGGAGCGGTTTGGAAGCCGCCCCATCCCGGTCCCAACAATGAGTCTGAATCGGCCCCCTGTTCCCGCACAGGCCATTCAGAGCCGGTGTCTGGAGCCAGTCCGCTCTGCAGTAGAAGTGATATGGGCTGCCGGTGTCTGTTTCACCAGCCCTCGGCCTTTACATGAGACATGCACCATTATCTGATAGAGTTTCTGAAATGAGCAGCAGATGCCCTGCCTGGAGGCTGTGGATCTCACACACACACACACACACACACACACACACACACACACACACACACACACACACACACACACACACACACACACACACACACACACACACACACACACACACACACACACACACACACACACACACACACACACACACCTAACATTATGCACAGGTGAATGTTGTTTTAATGTTAAAATACTTGACATTGACAACATTAGCTCAGCCAGTGGTGTGAGTTTGGGGTGGATCTTTCTGTTTGGCCAATGGAGGACGACCAATGGAGGACGTGCTTGGTGGCATGTTCAGTGAATATTTTTTGCAGTGTCATACGGTAAGAAATTAGGTGTAGGATTTACTTGAAACAATTTTCACTCAAAAATTGCTACTAAATTTCATAAATAATTACAAAGAAACAGCAAGTTGTCATGGTATTGGTGGCTGCAGTGAAGTGTATGATGATGGAGAATTCAACTAGAACAATCTTTAGTGATAAATCCTCAGAAATCCTCAGAAGAATACAGGAAATATATCACAACAACATAAACTCAAACAAATGAGAACCGACAACGGACTGAACCGACTGGGAGTATAAATACCAGGTGAACATAATGATAGACGCGAAAATAATATGTAGCCATAGGAAACAAACAAGGATCTTATTATTAAAAAATAAATAAATAAACTAAACAGTGCAGGGAAACAGGAACTAAAGGAAACAAAACAGAAAATCTAAATTATGAGCCGTGACACAAATGACACATTGAATTAAACCTGAATTTTGTAGAAAGACTGAAATAGAATTTTCTTGTAAAGCCTACTTCAACAATGCTTGTTTTATTTACAATTTGTTTTATAGTCTATATTCTTTTTGCACTGCTGTGACAAACTACAGCACCATGTAAACAAAATGATTTGTTAGTTTCTCTGGGTGAAGGCAACAAACAAAACTTGGAGTGAATGGAGTAATCATGAGTGGGCTTTGTTTTAAATCAGGGACTCGGTGAAACTAGCTGGAGGAAGTTTGGTGTGATGGAAGCGATCAAAACCAATTACATGCGTTGCTCGATGACACAGAAACAACAGAGAAACAGAGAGCAACATCCTCTCTGTGTCTTTCAAAGGTTTTTTACCTGTTTGTGATTCTCTTGTGCATGTGTTTGAATGTTTTTTGCGGAAAGATAGCTCCTCTTACTACATTTGCAGCTTGATTGAGTGATTATATTTGTTAAAAACATGCCCACACCTTCCCAATCTGTCTTTTGCTCTTACAGTGTTTTTTTAATTAAAAATACTTTCTTGAATCCCAGTTGCTTAATAAGAGGGAGTCTCTTTCAGTCATGTGTAGGTTGATTTCAATGAAAAGTGTAACATTGTGACTTTTAAAACATTGATCTGTTTGGGTGTCTCATCAAGTGAAGTCGTCACCTTTATTTATATAGCGCTTTTTACAATACAGATTGTTTCAAAGCAGCTTTACAGTGATAACAGGAAAATAATGCAACAAAGTTTGCTAAGAAAACAGCGTCATAGTCCAGCTTAAGTAAGTTCAGTGGTTTATTTTTGTTGAAAAAAAGTTATTAATTTAGATAATTTATATATATAACCATTCTGGAGAAAACCGTGATGTCATCGTCCAGCTCAGTTCAGTTCTCATATAATGAAATCATATTTTTGTGGTAAACAAGAAATAAACTGATGCTGATCTAGAGAGCTTCATTTGTATGATATTCCTCTATTGTCTTATAGAATAGTCTACTAAAGAATATAATTTTCTAATATAAAATATTTCCAGTTTCTTATTTTGTTCTCATTGTCTCTTACATTTAGGCTCTGGACAGACTTTCTTTCAGTTTACTGCACACAGATTAGATTAGTTTTAAATCACTGAATTATATTTAACTGAGTAATAAATATATGATCAAATAAATGATCAGAAAGAGTGTGTGAAGAGGCATGATGTTAACATACTGTGTGCAAGTAAGTGCCAGATTTACTAAACAGGGAAAATTAGTGTGAGAGCACAAAACCAAAAAAGCGACGACGGGAGTGGAAAGTTCTGTGTGTGATTGACTGTTTATTAAGGGTGCTGTAATGAAGTAGATAAACTGTCCACCACTGGTTAAGACATACATGACTGTGTCTACAAGGATGCTCGCAAATACGGCATTTTGACACATAAGTGTGTGAATTTGAATGTTCAAGCCAAAAAAGGCATCCAGAAAGTAATCAGTTCACTGTATGAGCAGTGGCTGTATGTGTGTGTGTTTAAGGTGTGTGCACTCAGAAACCGTCTCTACAGTGCGTGCATATACCGAAATAATTTATCTTTCGCTGCTTATTGTGCATGAAGGGTTTAAAATCATTTGGTTTTAAACCACAAGGCTTAAAAAAAAACCTATTCAAATGATAAGCTTTTGTGATGCTGCATAAGCTTTTGTAGCCGCGATAGAGACGATAATCAGAAATCTCTACTGGTTGACAAATTTATACTGGGGTTTACTGTGTCTACCGGTGTATTTCCCACCCCTAATGACAGGAGAGGTTCCAGGAATCCCCAGGCTGTACAATTAAAATGGTCCTGAAAGATAAAAGCGTCTAGTGGTAATGAAGCAAAAAGTGTGTGATATTGGGATGAACAGAGCTCCTCCCTCTGGCCGCCATCCTCTCTGGTGTCCATTATTGGTTTTGAGGTCCAGGCTGATGGGCCGTTTGGTGGGATATGGCCCCTCCTGTGGTGGAACGGCCTGTCAGGGTTTTTTTCTAGAGAAGCTGCAGTGAAAAGACGGGCTGAAGAACCACCCCAGACAGCAACATAGTGTCGGCCCAGATCCGGCCCACATCTGGTACACATGGATTCCACACGGCCCACATGTAGGCCGGATCTGGGCTGACAGACACTATGCTGCTGTCTGGGTCCTAGTGTCTGCGGAGCGTCCCACCAGATGACTGTAATTAAAGACCAGCCTGCAATTCAGCCATTAGCTCCTTTCATTTGCTGCCTATTGTTTATATCTTTCATTCTTTGATTATCTCACTTTCTTCCATCTGTCCTTATGCCACCATCTTCTACGGGCCTCTCTCCTTATCTCACACATCTAATCTATATTTCATGAGCACTGGAAACTGATGCATATTAAGTGGAGACATGTTTCTAAATGGCCCTGGTTCAGGTCACTGCCAGGCATCATATAAAGGCATCTTGGCTTCCCTATTTGGCAGAACTCCTTCATGTCTTTTACACCCCCAAGAGTTGAGTGTGTGTTCTGTTTAATGGGTTGGAAAACAAGCACGTAACTGTAAACTCCTTACTTTCATTAAGTGTTGTGGCCCAGACGTGTCTCAGACATCAGACACCTTACACCTTTCAGATGTCTCAGACGTGGAGGGGACAACTTGCTGTGTATTCAGTGTTTTTCATGCTGCAGGGTGGCTATGTTCCTGAGCTGAGCACAATAAGAGCGAGAGGCACTAATGAACTCTGTTTCAGTGCTGTGCTTCAGTTTCAGTAGCGGTTCAGTTGAGGTCAGCTCATGTTGGGTTAGAGCCGGCGGGATGGAGGGAGGGGGGGGGGAGCTGCTGATAGTCAAAGGCACTGCGGTACATTCATCTGGATATTTATGACTGGTAATGCAACACTGCCCAGCATGGAACAGTTCTAAAATATTAACTTTCATTAAGCAGAGATGGGAAACACTGTAAGCAAACCCAATCCAATCAGGAAGGATGGTAGTGTGTTGCAGTTGTGTTGGGGAAAAATATGCTTCATGTGGCTTATTGTGGTCTGTGACACCATTTTTTTTAGTTAAAACATGTGATGACAGGGTGTGACTCTTCAACAGAACCATTTAAACTCTAATGAAAATAATTCCAAGATGGAACTAGTTTAAGATGGACAATGATGAGCTAGTACTAGCTCAAGATGATGAGCTAAGTGTTAATGATGTTAGACCAGCTTGACTGTGCACCCATGTTAAAACCAGCTGAAAAGTAGTTTTACTGGCCAGAGTATCTGGTCCAGTCTAAACCCACCCCTAAACTGTACAGTTTTTTTTATGGAAATTTAGAGTAGGATTTATCTAAAATAGATGATTCAACAGTAGTAGACTGCCACGGGAAAACTGCAGTGGCTAATGCAGTTTGAGTTCTTTCTCAAAATAATCTTCAGGTAAGCACACCCTTTTGTTTACAAAAGGACTGACCAGCAATAAAACGGCGTCAACTGGTCATTTAACCCTCATATTATGTTCAAATTCTGCATACAATCTTGTTGGAGTAGGTCAAATTGACCCCAACTGGATGCAATACAAATCTCCAAAAATCACACTCTGAAAAAAACAAAAAAAACAACAACCAAGAGTCAGGTGCAAGCAATTATCTTTTAATATCAATACTTTTCACACATTACAAAGAATACATATCTGAATTTATGATTAATAAAAATGTTGTTGACCACTATATTAAAGACTGCCCCTCCCCCACACATGTGGGACTTTGCCATTAGACATTTATAACAATAATATTTTATTCTAAAAGAAATGACAGACAATGCCCAAATTTCTTCTGAATAGGATGTCTACTTCATAAATATTATGAAAATTATGGAAATATATGGTTCAGATCGCTTAAACCATACTATTTGAAATGAGCGCATCCTTATCTGTCACTAGTGGAGCCTGAATGTCCTCTAGTGGAAAAGTTTGGTACTGCAGCCAAAAATTCTTATTGCAAGTTCATTTTTTAACATATCAACCTAAAATTGCGCACAGAACTTGTTCAGATCTTTGGTTTAATTTTTTTTTTTTTGTAGGTTTAGAGTTGAAAATGATTTGTAAAATATACTTTTTATATACTTTTACACTTTTATAACATTTTTACTTCTATAATAATCTGACAAGTGTCCCCTTTAAAAAGACACCAATCTTAACTCTGTGCACCAAAGTATTAAAGAACAAATTAAATTAGGAAATTACATTTTTAGATCTATGCTCAAAAAAGGGACTAACAGTTAAAAGGTAAAACAATTTTGTTTTCACAAATTTATATATGTACATTTTTTTTTTTTTTTTGACACTGGCATTTCAGAACTAGAGTTAAAGAGCTCTGACATACAACAAATATTTTTTATTTATTACAGTTGCTTTTGAATAGCTGCCTACTATGGGTCAAACTGACCCATGAACATCAAGATCATATAAATGTTCTGTATGCACATTTCACAACACATCAGCATGTTGAAACTTTGCATGCATTTTCTACTACTACCCTTGCAAACTTTGGCCAGTTCGGTGATTAGATTTGCTCTGACAATTACAGTTCGCATGAACAGACAGCAGGTCTGAGACAGATGTAGTGGGTGCTGTGGTCCTTTGGCTACCCAGGACCAGACTGGGTTGGTCGTATTCTGGTTTGGCCATGGATGAAATTGCAGGTTGAGCTCCTGTGGTGAAGCCCAAGACTCTCCAGATTCATGCCGTCAGTAATTCCCTCCTGTCTCTGTCCTGTGCTCTCTCTCATCCTCATCCCTCCATCACTCCAGCACAGTATTTGTGTTGCGGTCATGGGTCAATAAACATCAGAACAAAAATGAAATGGGCTGAAGAAAGAATACAAAAAAAAAAAAGCAAGAGAAGCTCTTTGAGTGAAGCGGGAGATGGTTTTGAAATTAAACTGAAGGGAGGCCATGTTTCTTCTGCAGGATGTGGCAGTTTATCATGTATTATGTTCATATTTCATGTCTTATCTGTCCATATTTCCTCTGTTATTCTTGAAAGCAGGAAGGACTCCAGATGTGTGTGTTTGTTTTAAGGACCCTTGTTCAGTGTCATCTTGTACATGCATAGATTTCAAACAGATGTTGCTTGTTTCGTCAAAAACACAAAGAAAATAAAGAATAATCTTTTTCAGATCAAACCCAACATAAGTCAGTCCAATCCAAACTCGGTCCAAATGCGACACAGTAATCTGGCCTCATAAGAAACCATTACTGACTCGTAATTCCCTGGTAACCCAAACACAGAGTAAACTGTGTATAAACTCGTCAGATCTGGTTCCCTCGCACAGTAAACACACACAAGCACGCACACGGTGAGGTCAGCCGGTGTAAGCAGGCCCCATATGAACCTCGCTGTAGTGCCAGGCCTTACACCTCACAGATAACAGGCCATTTTTATGAGCTGGGCTCGCAGGGACTTTCCACTCCCGGCTTTCATACCCTGCTGTTACTGATGGGAAGAGAAGCCCAGTGGGGGAACTAACTTCACTCCCCTGATGGGCTTCTGCCCTGCTGTGGGAGGCGTGTGGCCATTTGTGGCAATTGTGCGAGCCTAGAATTTGATAGGCTCTTGATAAACTGTAAATTTGTCTTTTTGCTTAGACGGCATAGCCTATTATGTAACAGTTGAGCTCATGTTGATCTCAAATTATGAGGCCAAACATTTGATGCTAATTTTGATTAGATTAACTTGAAATAAGCAGATGTTTTGTTGTAGATGTTCCCTATCCAAAGGGGTTTATTAAAACCTACAGATACAGATAGAGATACAGAGAAGTAATATAAACTGAGCTGCAGGCAACTCATTTAGACCTTGTGTACAATAACAAAGGAACCGTGGATGTCAAAAAATAAAATTGACACAATTTGTCGAGACTTTTCATCATTTGTCTTTTTTTGGACGTGTGTAATTACTGTGAGGGGAGTTAAGGGAACCAAAAGAACATTTGGTTCAGAAGAAGTGATTTCATAACACAAGAGACTTGAGTTCTCAGTTATGTTTCTTTTTTTCTGTTAGAATTGTGTACTTTTTTTTTTTTTTTTTTTTTTTTACAACGGTAAGAGTAAAGATGAATCTTGTCTGGATAGCTCAGCCCGACTGTTGCTCCTAGACATCAATGAGATTAAATTGAGATCAAAGAGAAACTTTAGAATCTTAACGTATTTCAGAGATCTCCAGAAGAGATGTAACAAATTTGGCAAAAATGTACCCATACATACAATTCACTGCAGTTTGCAGATCAAATGACCACTACTGGCAGTAAAACACCAACTTTTCACACAAACTATGATTACAGTCATCGTGGCTTATTACCTGAAGGTGAGTCTGCTCCGAGAGCTGACATTGAATTGCGCTCAGCTCTCTGAGTCCATCCAAAATCCGAACATATGGGTTCATGAATTATAGGCTAACTCTAGCTGTGAATTAGAGTCTCTGAGATTATTACGGCCATTGTTATGGTCCCCGTCCCCAGCGTAGCGGCAGTGCTATGCTGTGAGGGAGGTTTAATGATGTAGTGCTGTTTTATTGGGTTATTAAGTGTCAGGGCTATTAACCTTGAGATAATGTTGGATTAGAGAGTTGAACCCAGGCATGCATTTGGTGCCTTGACGTTCAGGCTCTTTCCAGAGTGCATTTATCTTTATGTGTAGGTTTCAAGCAGCCTGCCCTGATCGGAGGAGAGCGTCGGGGGAAGACAGATGCAAAATGTTAATAAGGTGGTAGAGACGATGGTATGCTAATGATTTTTGCGGTTTCTCACTTTCTCATCCTCATTCTCGAGCCACCGTGGCATTTTGTAACCGCTGTGCTTGTTCAGACTTCACTATGGCTTGGATCTAAACCTTTGTGGCTCTTGTGAGGTGCATTCCAGTCAACAGCCGCAATAAAAGGCTAATTTGTATGCTGTGAGACACTCTGGAGGGCTGATCTGGCAGCTTAGAGAAACTGTATCATGAACAAACACAAACAATCATGCATGTTGTCGCGTCCCTGTATAGTGAAAAGCGTGGAGAAATGTTGCATGGCAGTCACTGAGGTTAAATCATAGCCAACTCTCAAAACAGACCTTGTCGTTCACCATGAAAC
Source organism: Rutilus rutilus (assembly GCF_951802725.1). NCBI lineage: Eukaryota > Metazoa > Chordata > Actinopteri > Cypriniformes > Leuciscidae > Rutilus > Rutilus rutilus. The sequence continues at coordinate 8,815,439 of NC_140230.1, read as the reverse complement.
TGGTTTAAATGGCTGTTTGCCATTTGCCCACTGGAATGCTGATGTAATCCGGGCTGAACATTTACCGCGGGTTAAATTTGAGAGTCTAATTATTGCTGAATACAAACCCGAGGTCAAGGAAAGCTCAGTCTTTTTCACTGAGGCAGCAAGCTCAAGACTCTCACAGATACGGGGCATGTTCAGGCATGTCGTCTTGATGAAAACCTCTTTTTTGTTGGCCTGCAATGTCTTTTGCATTTGTGTGGTCCAAAATATATTTCCGTGTCCGTGTTTCCTAAGCTTGTCTGTAAACCCAGTGACTGAAAACATGTGCCTCAACTTTTTTTTTTGGCTCCATGACAAATTCTTCCAAACCACCCACATAACATAATTAATCTGTATACACTTTTTGGATCTTACAAGCAGCCAAAACTACACTGGTAGTCAAGTTATGGAAAAACTTTGCATTTAAGGTCACCTCTGTGATCATGTCAGGATCTGTTGTATCCTATAATTTACACAGTATTTTAAAGCAGGAGTAGCTGTGTATGTTATATGTAAGTTTAACATACAGGTACGGCCATAAAAAAGTATGTTCATATTAAAAAATATATATATATACTGTAAGTAAGATGCATTTCCTTATGCATCTCTGGAGACTCCAAGTGGAGATCCTCTGGTTTGGACTCACTCCAGCTCCTTTGTGTCCTGTCTGTGAAGGACACATGATCCAGACAGTTCACAGTCACCTAAGATTTCACTGTTTTTACGTGTGACCCTGTCTGTGGTCTTGTGGTCTTCAGGTAGCTATATATGTGTAATACGGTGACCATACGTCCTCTTTTTCCCGGACATGTCCTCTTTTTGGACCTCAAAAAATGCGTCCGGCCGGGATTTCTAGATCAACCAAAATGTCAGAGATTCAGCTTTTTCTTTCTACAATCGCCGTTTTTGCATTGCTTTAGGTCCCACCTTCTCACACACCACCATTGGCCGGTCGGTCATGTACGTAACGCAAACACTGGTTAAACTGCATCTCAGTCAATACCCTCAGTACCACGGCACGAGAGCAAGAGAGAGACAGAGCAGCGCTTGCTTATCAACAGTGGCACATGGCTCCTGAACAGCGAATGGGCGTCACTAGGCCTAAACTTCAGCCTAACCCCCCTAAAAAAATGTGATTAAATGTACACTAATTCGTGATCACTTCAGTCCCCTTTAAAACATATGAAACCGGCTTCGGCTTCGCCCCATCTTGTTATAATCAGCACGTTCCAAGCAGAGAGCATGTCAGAGGCCTGTGTGTGTGTGTGTGTGTGTGTGTGTGTGTGTTCATCTCAGCCTCATTGGTCTGTCACTGCTCGTCAATGTCAGAATATTTGAGATGACCAATCAAACCAAAGTAGGCGGACTTTATGTTCTCAGAATTTTAGCAGCGTGACTGGACGCTTCAGTTTATGGTCAAGTGCGAGATTAGATGTAAATTGCTAATAGCGTAAAAAAAAAAAAAGCCCAGATGTAAAATCACAGATGATTTACAGAGAAATTTCCTGTGTTTTCGTTTCGGTCGGGATCCATGTAAAGCAGAATGCATGACCTGCAAAGCTGGCACGTACGTGTCCGTGTCAAATAAAGATGCTAGCGACCTAGAAGCCCACATAAGGAAAGTATACAAGAGAACATCAGGAGGATTGAAATATTTTTTTACTGAAATAGTGTAGTCGATTTTTTATTTTATTTTAACCTATGGCCATGAAAAGAAACAGTGTCATGTAAAAGGTGTTAATTAAAAGCTAAATTATATATATATATATATATATGGCCAAACGTTGAATGGAAAGGATGAATTACTTTCTGTTTTAAAGTACAATAACATAGTTGCAAGGTTGTGAATGCATTTGTCAAGTATTTTTTGATGCATTCACCCCCAACCACGCCCCCACTCATCAACCACGCCCCCCTCCTCTTTTCTGAAAACTAAAATGTGGTGACTCTAGTGTGTAATGCCAGTAACATAATCATATTTTCTCTGAACAACAATAAAACCTTTAGTAGGTCAGACTAATGATTGTACAAATAATGTTTTAAAATAAAAAGCATGCTTTTGCTGAAAGACGGGTAGGAGGTAGGACGTCATTCTTTAGAAGATTTACCAGGAAAGCAAACCTGGCTGCTCCTTGAGTCTTTCACATTGATTGTTCTTCGGTGAGGTTGAAGAGGTGAGGACTTCAAAGAGAGCTGGCCATTTTAGACATTTAGAAATCTAGTAAGTGCATGATTTAAAACAGCATGCAAACACCTCGAGGGACTGTCCAAACCCTCCCAGAGCTCTGTGCGATAACATCAGCAAACAGGCCCATATTACTTGCAGGCTCATAAAGTCGAACCGCCACTCCCTACTGGTTTGCCAGGGCCTAATTGTAATGTAATAACCCTCTTCGGTGTCTGACCTTGCTGTGGAAACCTCCTGGGTCTACAGCTCAGGGCTAGACTCTTCAACAGGCTTGGGGTGGACTCAAGTCTTGGGAATGTTTTGTAACTCTGAAGTTTTAATAGCTCATATGGGTGTTTTAAATGCCTTGTTTAGAGCTGTAGATTGCTGGGTGTTGTCTTGTGATTCTGAGGGTAGGCAGATATGAGCAAGGGTGGATGAGGCCGCGAGGAGAGACTGACAAGTACATTTAGTCATTCTGCAGACACTTTCATCCCAAGTGTCTTACAAATGAGGAACATTACTAGCAGTTTATCTCACAAGATCAACAACACTCAAGTTTAAAGAGAAAGCTGGGGCAGTACAGAAGCTACAGCAGAAGTGAAAGTGCAGAAACTTACGAGAGAAAAGAGAGAAGGAGCCGAGAGGCGGTAATCTGCAGAAAAGGAAACATGAACAACCCCTGTAATGTAGAAGCTGCTATTTGTGTTTGGGTGTTGCTGTCTTGGTTTTATTTATGTGCAAGTCAAGTCAAGTCACCTTTATTTATAGCGCTTTTTACAATACAGATTGTATCAAAGCAGCTTCACAGTGATAAAATGAAAATAATACAACGTTTGTTTCTAGAAGAAAATTGCGTCATCGTCCACCTTAAGTAAGGCAGACCAAGAATGACACATCTCACTTTAATCTAGTACAGCATTCTCTTCCCAGCATACCTTGCAGACTTAAAAGTCTTATTGATTTGAAGTATTATTGATTTGACTGCACTGTCACTATTGGATGAGAACTGGTCTGAGCTGGATGATGACATCACTGTTTTCTGCAGAGCTGCTTATAGCTGAATTGAACCCATTCCATAATTTATGAACTTTACAAAGTTCTTGAACCAAACTGAACTATACTGACTTCAACTGAATAATGACTCTATTGTCTTTTTAGGGGTGAATAATTTTTGTATTCTGTTTGCATAATTGAAAAAAGCACAATAAAAAACAGAGTATATGCTCAGATGGGTGACAAATGAAAGGAAAAACCAACATAACATGTCTTAGTAAGGGGTTGGGCCACCACATGCTACCAGAACCACTTTAGTTCACAAGTCCCTGGTGCTCTACTGGAGGCATGGACCACCATTCTTCCAAAAGGTATTCCCTCATTTGGTGTTTGATGATAGTGGTGGAGAATGTAGCTCCAAAATCTCCCATAGGTGTCTTTGATCTCCTTTCTCAAATGTGTGTACGTGTGATTCAGAGAATGAACGTACGCACAAAATCCTGTATGGCGTTTATGCCAGAAGTGAAATTTATAAATTGCAAATGATCTTGAAATTGTGCTCAGCTGAATGGCTTCACATCTCCGCCTTTTAAATGCCACATAATTGATCTCATTAACATATAAAAGAGCACCCGTCAGCGTCCAAATCCTTTACTTGAATGGCGAGCGGCAAGAATTGCTTATATTTCCAAATACATGCAGTTCTCCGACTCTCTGCCACAACTCTTTTCCATGTCAAAGACCGTTTTTATAAATATGAACGTTGGCCTTGGTTTTAGCATATGCACACTCTACTTCAAATCTCTGCTTACACACATTTTATAAATGAGGCCCCTGATGATTGCAAAGGACATCATATGATTGAAATCATTTTCATAATCATCAAACTATTGATTGACCCCCCAATTCGTCACCCGTCTGTATTTTAAATGCTGTTTTTACATGTTACATATTTAATCAATAATATATAAGCGGCTGTGCTACATTGTGCACCCCTTCAGCCGTGACTATTTTTACAATATAGCATGGCCTCCAAAGCCTATTATGAGTAGTTGTAGATTGAGAAGCTACAGTAAGTTTTTTTGAACTGACTCATAACTGTACAACATGATTAATTGCTGTGTGCATACAATCCGGTTTGATTACTAGCTTCACCTCTGAGGAACAATACACAGAGTAGCTGTCTTTAGTGAGGAGGTCAGTCCTCCAAGCGCTTTACATCACGCAACCGTTATTGAGGTCTAAAGCTATTTATTTCATCCACTCTGGTTCATTCTGTGGACATGAAAAAATTACCTCTCTCTCTCTCTCTCTCTCTCTCTCTCTCTCTCTCTCTCTCTCTCTTTCTCTCTCTCTGTCTGTCTGTCTGTCTGTCTGTATGACTGGCTCACAAAAAAGTTAACATGTTTAGCGCTCCATTACTATGGATTCATTGAGTTCTGTATCATGTCCTGTGGATATCCTTCTACTTCCTCAAATCAAGTCAGCTTTATTTTTATAAGGCTTTATTCAATAGAAATTGTTTCAAAGCAGCTTCACAAAAATAAGCAGGAAAGTAACATAATTAAGGATGCAAACTTATTATTCAACTCAATTCAGTTCAGTGATGATTCAGTTCAGTGATAGGACTAAATTACATTCATTATGAAACAAGTTCAATATAGCTATAAGCAGCTCTACTGAAGACAATAGTGTCGTTATTCAGCTCAACTCAGTTCAAGTTTGTTTCTCATCCAATAGTGTCAGTGCAGTTAAATCAGTAATATTGCTGGATATTAAGTGTCTCCATCTAAGCAAGCCAAATGTGACTCCATCAGTTGAAAGAAAGGGAGAAAAAAGACCAGGCTCAGTCAGGGGACTAGCTGTCCTCTGGCCTTATTGAACGAACAGGTGTGAGATTGACCGGTATACGTCACACAGGCATTAGGTAGGACGGAAGAGTTGTAGTCTGTCCAGCAGGCTGAAACATGAAGATAGAGCTACCATTGAGCCAGTAACGGCAAGTCCTCGAGTCCTGACATGCAGATTCTAACCCACTTAGTTCTAGACGATGTTCTTATTTTTAAAGATCACACACATTATTTACATAATTGCCCGTTTCCAGCAGGGCAGACGCCACACATTCTTTGGTCACTCTGATTCATGTTACTGAGCCATTTGCTAACCCTCAGAGACTGCTGTCTCTGCACCACTATTGTTTGCATGACTGCTCTCAGAATAACAACATTATTGCCATTAAAGAAATGCTCCTGTAGGGTAACCACAGGGGAGATTAAGCGAAAGAGTTAAACGATTGGATATTTAGCACACTACCATTGGGATCGACAATTGTGACGACCTCTGACCTCCCTTTTCAGGAACCAAACGGTTTGTAGCCAACAGGGTCAAGAGGTGGCTAAGCCATTGCCATAGCTAGTTGGAAAGGACATGGTGGATGGTGTTTGCTGATAGCATTTTATAGAGGGCCCGCATCTCTCTAATTAAATCCGGAGTAGAGCTAAGTGTGCTAGCGGTTGAGACATCATAGCCCTCTCATGCAGTTTGCGCGTGTCGCTCTGCCCGGCTCCTTCATCAGCCATGACATCTACTTTCACTCATGTCTCGACATGCATACTGTGTTTACAGGTGCAGGGCTTTACAGAAATCACACAAGTTCATAAGGTAAGACCGTTAATGCAAATTAAGTTGCAATTACTGTGCTCTATGTAACGTGGCTATAATTTGATCATAATCATAGATGTACTTCTAAGAGGACTAGAAATAGCCTGGTGAAATATGACTCTTGTCTGGACAAACTCTGATTTGTTCATGCTCAGAAAACATGAGAAGGTGAATCAGATGAGGCCACACACACGCACACACACACACGCACACACACACACGCACACACACGCACACACACACACACACACGTGTGTGTGGGGGTGTGTGTGTGTGTGTGTGTGTGTGTGTGTGTATAATGGTAGAGAGTTCTTGTTGTGACTTGTGTCAATGGTTGGATTCGGTTATGGTTGGAACGGTTATATCTTCACAAGCAGACCTTATTCTACCATACCATATTCCATCAAACCATATTCTCAAACACTTCACAAAAGTGATGTAGAATAATAATTCTGTCATTGGCATATTTTAGGATACACATTCAGCACTTTTACTAATGTTTTGTTTCAGGGATGAGAGACCCAAAAGTCCTTTTAATATTTAAAAGAAAAAGTTATAGATCAGCTGTTATAGATCAGCATAAAAAAAACTGAGTCCGGGACAAATTCTGAGCTCAGAGTGTGAACTAGTGAAAGTCAAACAGAAAGTCAAACTGCGTTTATATGTTTTTAAATAGCTTTTCAGATTTGTATTTGCTAGCGAAGATCATTCGCTATTATAGTGTTTGTCTTCTCAGAATATTTTTTTTTATATATTTTAAAAGGGAAATCATCTCTGGGAGCCCAAACAGTCATTCAGATAAGACATGAAATGCTGTATAGCACAGTTTCTCATCAGTCTCATTGAAGCTGTTGCTGTAATATAACTCAACAATAACCAGTTACAACCATAGATATCATATATAAACGCTAGATGTCTTATGGCGCAGTCACTTCCGGCATCATCGTTCGGCCATCTTGTCACAGTGCTCTGTGCATTAAGGTGAATGATCAGCACGCACACAAATCCTCTTATCTCGCTGAAATCTTGACGGATTTACAAACGGTTTGGTTTCTTACAAACGTTATTAACGTGGCTATAATTCCGAATGCTTGAACATGTATGTTATCATTTTTCATATGTATGCAGTGTATGTATGCAGTGTCATAACTACATCTCTGACGTTTATAACAAACCAAACCATTTGAAAATCGGTAGAAAAATGAGCAAGTTATGGTTATTTAAAAGTACATGCACCATTGAAGTAGTGAGCGAGTACACTGTGGCAAGATGGCCGCCACGTGCGGACGTCGACCTCCATTGGCCAGCAGTGCGCACGAGACATCTAGCCTTTATATATGATATCTATGGTTACAACTACATTGGATGTCCTCATCCTGAAAACCCTCAGTGTTTAGCAGACACACTGACTACGTTTAAATGCAACCAAATAATCTTTTGGCAATCCGAGTGATGGCTCAATCGGACTGAAAAGCCTTGTAAACACCTTAATCGATCCGATTGAGCTTGATCCAAATTAAATTTCGATTGGATTGGAAGGGGTGGTTTATTCATTTTCTAATCTGATCGAGAGGATGTTAACACTTGATCAGATTGAAAACTGAAACCGGAAAGGACGGGTTGTGCAATGATGGCGTAATGACGTATGAAGCACGGAACAAGCTGCAGTTGTTGTTATATATATAATGTCATCAATGACTGTTGTGTTAATCTAAAAATCCCCCTACCACTCATTTTCTGTGAAGTGGAGCAGAACTACTGTAGCCTACGTCCCACCAGTCCTCACTTCATACTCTCATCCACAGACACTTTGTTTTGGCCGCGGAATGTTACAGGATTCACTCCTGTTTATCTGAGGAAATGCATCCATTCCTCTGGAACCTGGCATTGTCTCTGTGTTGTCCTCTTTACATTTTATGTGTTGGAGATATGTTCTTCCTTCACCTCAGACAGCAACACATTTGCAGATTTTGAGTTCAGAGTTTGAGATCAAACTCCTTTTACTGTCTTAATGCATCTTGCTCCACTTGGGTTGTGAACATTTCCTGTTAACTTTTAAGACATGAGGAAGTGTCTGTTCGTTTACAGTGTGCTGAACTGTTTTTATCAGCATTCTGATATTACTAACACACGCCACAGCCACACTCACCCGTATATACATATAAACACACACATACTGAAACACAATAGACAGATCGACATGAGGGACCCTGAATCCTGCACCCCACCGCCTCTTGCTGAATCAGCTCGAGCAAAAGTAGGTCACCAATACACGCATATTGTCAGGAGCGCTGGGAGAAATAAACAGCTAAATCAGATGTGAATTTGGTTCAAATTTGATTAAAGCGGAGGAAACATGTGCCCCAGGATCCCTCAACACAACAGAAATGATCAAATCAGGCTATTCTCACAGCGCTAATGACTGCACATTAACATGGCAGAGGTCTGGTGTGAGTGATTGTGCATTTTCATAAACAGCTGCAGAAGCTGCTCATGACCTCTGACCCCTACCTTTCACATAAAACAGTGTTATGTGCAGTTCATGATCATACACAGTGATTCATGTATGTTAATATGCTAGACTGATTTAATAGGTCTGTAGTGGGTGAATTTGAAATGAAGTCTTTTCAGGGCATTTTTCTAATGCTCATTTGCTCTATGTTTATGCTAATACCAGTTAATAACAGCTAATTGCTGCCAGTTGATGACTTAATCCCCTTTTCATATATAAAAAATGTAAAAGCAAAAACAAAAACAATAACAGGGAAGAAAAAAGCAACAAACGAAACTAAAACTAAAATAAATGATTTACAAAAAAAAAAAGCAGGCCTGAAAACCATTTGTTGGAGCTCATCACATGAGGTGTGTGCCAATGAATAATAAATGCTTGGTTGACTTGTGTCTGTGGACTAGACGGCAGCTCATGAATTATGGATTGTTATTCTTGGCTAAGCATTCAAACGGGACGCGATGATGGCAAAGTGGCACTAACAGCACATTTCTGTTTACATTTTTCTCTCTCTCTCTCTTTCTCAGTGTTTGATCTGTGGAACTCGTCACTCTTTCTCTTGAGGAGGATTCATTAGCCGCATATGCGCATGGCGTTAGTCAACGGACTCCTACATCAGCACTTTGACAGCCGGGAATTGCTGAAATATGACGGAAAAGGAGTCAAGGATGATGTAAGAGATGGTTGCGTTGTGTAGTGATGATGTGTCACACTGTTACTTACATGAGCGATGTAAATTATTTATCACAAGGAGAAAAATAATCTTACATTTAAATAACGCAAAAAAACACAAAAAAAACCCACAGTTGGTGCTCTTTGGAGTTGGTGCTCTTTGACTCAGTTATGTCACTTCTGCATTGTTGTTTATCTCTGTTGCATCTGCAGTTTTACTTACAATCTAAACCAGTGGAGATTTGAAAAGACGCACAATAAATAAAATGTAGGCAGTTAGAGAGTCAAACAGAGAGAGGCTGTGGTTGTGTTCTCCACCCTTTGACATTGGGCCATCGAGCCATAACTCCCTGAATCTCTCTTCCAGAACAGGGAGTGTCTACATCTGATCTCATCACAGTTTGTGGCTGCAATTAAAGGCAGCTAATCTGAGCTCAGTGTGCATGTGCTGAGGACGTGACAGACGCTCAGAGTCATACACTGAGCTGTAGTTGGCGCCACAATGTTAGGTTATGGGTGGTTGCCAGGGCGTTGCTATGGTGTTCTGAGTGGCTTCTAGGGTGTTCTGAGTCTCTGTGATATCAGGTCCCTGTTTTCTGGTCCAAAATGGGTGTCTGATCACTTAGTAGTAGCAGCAAACTCTCCTTAACAACATGAATAATTTTAGGAATCATTCATATCTGAAGCACAAACACTGCAGGATGATGCACACACTTAGTTTAAGTAATGCTTCCCTGATTAAACGCCTCTAAATGTCATCTTAAGTCTTGAATCGCATGCATTAGATGGAAGTCACATGCACATTTCTGTTCTTGTGAATTTATGTCACATTTCCCTGTCAGTCTTGTTTTGAGAAATGTAACATAAAATGGATTGAAATTTGTGACCTATTGAAACTGCGGGCTCGATAAGTGACGTACAGTTTTCATTTGTGTTTGTGGCCAAGGCAGTTCTTTTGTGGTAAATGTGGCCAATCGGACACAAGGAGAGTTAAACTTTGATATCAGCAGTGAGCTAGAAATCAGAGCTAAAATTGATATTTTGATTTGTGCAATAACTAACTTAAAAATTAAAACTTCCCTGCATATGCAGAAAGAAAGAAAGAAAGAAAGAAACTGTCATCCAATCACACTTAACCTCCCCCAACTCCCTCAAGTGTTCATCCACCACAATTTAGTCCGATTTACATAAAAGGAGGTAGTAAATCTCATGTGTAAGAGAAGTGTGTTTGGTTGACATGTACAGTATCAGTAGCATGCAGCATGTAACTCCTCTTCCACCCATTTAAATGTAGGTGTAAGATAGAAATAATATATTCACGTCCATAGAGAGAAGGGGGAAAAAAAACTTGTCATATGGGCAATTTGAGGCGCCTGAAAGCATGAAGCAATTTATCCTGGATTGGATGGATCTTTTTGTGTTATGATAATGTCCACATAATTTATTCTGGTGGATTGGCTTTTCTTTAAAGCCGTCTGACAGACAGACACAAGGACGCCTGTCATTCCTGTTTGATTTTCAAGGTAAAAACGACTTGCTAAAAGAGGGAATCGTTCTGAAATGCCGTTTAAACACAAATAGCGAGTAATGAAGTTGGAGGAAGAAAGAATAGGCACATTTTGGGTGTCGGGAGTGCTCTTGCAGTCAGTCAGGACTCTCCTGCACCCTTCCCACCGCCCTCCTGTACGATTGGAGGCTGTGTGAGCAGAATACTGATTAGCTCGTTTTTTGGGGGATTCATTTCCATTTGGAGACAGGGAGCGGTCCCCCCTCTCAGCACTGCGGTGGGCGTCCGCCTTCCTCTGCAGTCCTTGTTCCCCTCCAGTGTTATTGCACTGCAGAGCTGACTTATTTACTGACGTAATTGCATCCACTGATGTGAAAAGACATATAAATTCATGGCTAAAAGTTAACAGTGTAGAATGAACCTGTATCCAGAGTAACGGCCCAGTTTTAGTATTCATGCAGATCTGCTGTAATGTTTTTTTTGATATTGTGTTGTTCACATACTGGTGAAATTCTTAAAATGCTTTCATTGGATTGATTGAATTCTTTGTTTCACAAAGAGCCCTTCTCCTGAACACACTAGCTGTGACCGAAGCTTTATTGAGTGCTATATTGGATTGAGGCGGATTGATTTAGAAGAATCGAAAATAGATTTTGAATTGAATTAGAGGATTGACAGGCCCTCAGTGCCGTTCTCTGTATTGATTTGCAGAGTCACCAGTTTGAAGAAAAAACAAGTGCATTATTTTGGTTACTCTTGAGAAATAAAGAAATACATGCGCCTGTATAAACAGATATTTGTTTTATTCTATGAAACATCCAAGCTAAGACTCAACTGAAACCGGAGCACGTACATTCTCACATCATCTATGTAGATTAAGATAAAAGGTTTTGCTGTTCACAAAAACCGACACTATTGCTAGCTTTTAATGTAATGGCCAAGTGATGAATACACACATTTCCAGCGAGAGCAGTGCTGTCATGCGTGTCCACATTATATATTTCTATTGCAGTGTGATTGTAGGAACCAGCGTGTAGATTTTTCTATATAAATCAGCAATATAAATGTTTATTATTATTGCGCTATTCCATATGCACTTTCCTCTTTCAATTATTCCATAGAAAGTGCTGGCACAAACCATCAGGCTATGGTGAACATCTCCTTGTGACGAAATAGAATTTCTTTTTTTATAGCCTCCAGCATGTTGAAGCTGGATGTAGTCAGGAGATGCTATTTGGATTTCAAATTCTTTATATTAGCATTAAAAACAGAATCAAATGAGAGGCCGTATGATGAGACATTTTCCTGACGGATCACATGTGCATGTGAGTCTGTACTGTAATATATTTAGCGGAGACTTCTCTGAACTCAGAGCTCTAATAATGTGCCTTTCAACCATGTGCCGAAGCACTTGAACTGGTTTGGTGAAACAATGACCTTGGTGGTTTGAGGAATGGATGAGTTTTTAAATAAAAAATCTAAATATATAATCAGGCGTGACGCTCCTAGCACAATTGACACTCTGACAGTGACTGACATGCAGGGACAGAGAGAATGCGTGACTGCAGACCGCGCTCATCCCAAGAGAAGCTTGATTGCCACTCACACTCACACTCGTGTGTGTGTGTGTGTCTGAGAGAGAGAGCGAGCGAGAAAGGCACATTTAAATTCCAGACCCCTGAAAAACATGACTGGCTTTCACCTGCTGTCACCTTCCATGCCTTGACAACAGCAGGCGTGCAATTAGACGCTCATGGAAGACATCCCAATTTACAGCTTCAAAATCCCTTGATTTCTCTACACCTCTTTCATAACTGATTAAAAACAGACTCCTTATTTAAGACCTTCAGAGCTCCATTAGTTTTTGTTAGAAATGTTTGCTTTCATGAATGTGATTTGAGAATAAGTGTTATATTAAATATATATATATATATATATATATATATATATATATATATATATATATATATATATATATATATATATATATATATATATATATATATATACACACATTTTATAAGATTATGAAAGTGTAAAATGAACAGTGTTACTAGGGCCAGCCGCACCATAAATGAATGTGTGCTAGCTCACTCACAAAGTTAATGTTTAACAAAAGTGGATTTTTTTAACAAAAATATAGGGAAAACCAGAAACAAAGGGATTCAATTCAGGAGTGGATAAGGCCAAAATAACATACAAAAACAACTAGTTTTAGTACCCTCTAAATTCCCTAAAAGAATTTAAGAAAACACAAAATACAACGCAACTTCCCTATCTCCATTAACCCAAAACATAGAACAAATGATATAGTGTATGTGAAACAAATGGCAACACACTCCCTACTTCCCTTAAACTGAGTATTTACAGATAATATTTACGCAATATAACAGAAGGCAAAAGTAATGCTAAGAATTGTAAATCAAATTGAGCAAAAGCAAGCTTTATAAAGAGCTTTATAAAACAAGCAAGCTTTATAAAACCAAAGCCGAGCAGAACAACTGGCACGAATTCAGCTTCAATAGTGTGTTTTGGGTGTTCCTTATCACCGGAACCAGGAACAGACCAATCAGGATCTCAGCTGGCTTGAGTGCAGGCCAGACCTTTATCCTGCAACAGACACACTCAAAAACACAACAACAAAACACTTTAAAAAAAGACATAAGACGTAACAACAGAATAAACACTAAACATGCTGCTGAATGTGACCTGTTTTTATCACAGCTCAGATGCACTAAACAGAAATATTTTTTTTTACATTTGTTATTTACATTTTTTTTTCATGCCTGAGCACAAACTTGTTTTGTGAATTAATTATATTACATTCAATGTTAAAAGCTTAATCATACAAGCACTCTACATTTTCAGAATCTTGATTCTGAAACCGAATGGGCCACATTTGAAATATCAACACACACACACACACACCACAACACACACAAATATATATAAAATAATATATATAGTAAAAATGTTGATTTTGAGGTTGTCATGGCTGACACTTTAATAGGAAATCTAAACTCTGTTTATCCATCCAAAGTTCGTCACTAAAAAAGCAGTTCAGTCTAAATTTTGAAATGTGACATTCACAAGTGAGTTCGTAATGACGTAGAATCTTGACTGACGCTCCTCTCTCAGGTGAGTTCAGACAGAAGGAAATGCTGCTGCCATGTTCTGTGTGTTTCTGTGACCGTTTCACTGTTCAGTACTTGCTTGTATTGCAGAGCCGTGGTGACATTTCATGCGATGAAGGGGCTTCTCATGCAGTTAGTCTTTAGCCTGTAATCTGTGAGTGCTCGGTTTCAGCACTGCTGCATATGGCAGACAAAGCCTCTCTTTCAGATTCGCAGGCCTGACCAGGAGCTGTGTACAGATCACTCTCCTCTTCCTCAGACTGCTGCAAACACTGGACTCACTGTGTGTAAATTACAGCACAAAGACCACATTACAGCACTATCACATTCTGAAGAATTAAGGCACCAGTGTGACAGATGAAACAGCTGAACTCTGGGCCAGTTGAGGGGTTGTTGGCTGTCTAGAGCAGTGCTGTATTGGAAGAATTCATATTATTATGAGAAACAGCTGAGCTACATTACATGTAACTCCATGGATCAGAAGTGGGAGCGGGGTCGCCCTGGCCCGGGTTACTTTTGAGGCCCGGTACAAATATGATATAAAAAAAATACATTTGAATGCATAATTATTCATTAAAAGGTTGTGATCTCCATTCAAACACACGATCTTATAGCTAAATGACAATTATTCCTCTGTCCTTTGAAATTACGATCACACTGGAATATTTAAAGCTGCTTTTGCACTGCCGCTGACCCAAAGAGAACAGCGGTCATGTTTGAAACAGTTTCACAAACAGTGTTTTCAACAACACAGTATTGCTATTTCTGTTGCAAACATCAAACAATAATGAACGTATTGGGATAAAAGTTTATAGTCCTGACATAAACTGATATTGCAGCAGCAATCAAAATGAGTGAATGACCTTTGAAACTAATGCGCTTCAAATAAAGATTGTACCTATTACATTGTTTTGCCAGTAGGTGACAACCATTGACTGTTAAAATTGATTTGATGCATCATTGAATCATTAATTCAAGAGATAAAAAAAACAAAAAAACAACATATTATCCAGAATCATGAATTACGTTTAAAAGAATATATATCTGACATATAATTTATTAGTACTGTTTCTAATATTAAAATGTACAATCTTACAGACTTTATAAGACAGGATTCAGAAATGTTATTTTAAAGACGTAGCACTTCTCATCCAGTGTTCAAAGTTCTGCAAACCACTTTAGGTATGCTCTTCTTTGCCCTTCTATCCATCTTGCTGTAAAGAACTTGAACATTTAAAGCGGAAGACCACAAAACTACAGTGTGATCTTACAATAAACAGAACATTATCGTGCTTTGGTGTGGATGCTGATATTGTCACACGTAGTGGTACACACATGTAGACAAAGGTTCAAGTGAACACAGTCTTTATTTATAATCCAAACACTCTGGAGAATATAGGAATAACGTGGAACAATGGAAACGATGGAAAATGGAAACGATTCTTTTGAATGTTTTCTGAAAGTTCTGAAACATAAAAAGGTTAAAAAAGACAAACATCCAACTAAAAAGTTTCAAAGCAGCTTTTGAAAAAACTGCTGAAATGACTGCCCTTGCGAAAAAGTTTATTCAAGTGTGCTATTAGTATACTTCTTTTAAACTAAAATTAACTTTCATATATACTTTCAGTCTACTTTTTATGCACTTCTCAGAAATATACTTGATGTACTTCTCAGAAGTATTCTTGACTTATACTGCCAGAAAGGTCTAAGTATATTTGGACTATACATAGTATACTTATAAATCAGATATGTATCTTAATTCGGAGTATTTTTGTGTAGGCTAGTCCACTGGTAGTGTACAGAGGAATTTACTTCAAATCTACTTTACTCTTTCCCCGCCACTGACAGAATTTTCCGTCTATCCATGTTTTCACTGTTTTGGATGGTAGGAGGCGCTATATTACAGATCTTCTGGTAGCAGAAACAAGTGATGGAAGCATTGCTTCTATAAGTATTAAATGTACTACAAATATTAAAATAGTACTTATAAGTTCACTTGTAGTACAGATGCAGTACAAATGAGAAATGTAGTTGTGAACTAGTTGTGCACTTAAAGTTTACTACTTCACTTATACACTTAAACGTTAGGCTATAGTTTGATATACTAAAAAGTGGGCCAATTTAGTCCCAAGCAGTATTTTACTACTACTAGTACATTGATATTAGTATACTTACTACTTAAAGTACACTTAAAAATATTCTTGAACTTTACTTGAAGGACAAGTTCGGTATTTTACACTTGAAGCCCTGTTTACAGATCGTTTCTGATGAAATAGAACGGTTAAGATTAAAATTTGGACACATGCTGCTGTCCCGAGAATTTTAGGTTTCTTTCAGAAAAGGGTGGATACTTCATAAAATAAACTTGAAGTATACTTATTTTTCTTAAGGGTAGATCTCATACGAGGGATTTTAAGTGTTCAAATGTTTCATTAAATGTGTAAGTGCCTGATTTAAAGCATATTTTTCAAATATTTGTTTTCTTCTCATCTTTAATGCTGATAATCAAATGTCTGAGTAGCCACTGTTCAAGAGGCCTGACCTGAGAAACAAACTGCAATATTTGTGTCTCACGTGAGGCTGCAAAAGAACACAACTTTAACTATTAGAGTTCATGGTTCATATTAGTATTTAATTTATGGAACTTTTCATGCCCTGTATACAGTATTTCAAAAATCTGCACATTATAAAACAGTAAGCTTCACATCACTGTTGATGAAAACTGATGATGCCTCAAGTTACCCTGCTGTTTTTTCTCCCCGTACTCGCTGACCTGAGTGTGTGTGTGTGTGTGTGTGTGTGTGTGTGTGTGTGTGAAGGTGCACCTGTTCATCTGTCATCAGTATTCAAGTGTGGTCTCCACTGTCTATTTTCCATCCACACTTATTCCAACAGCAGACCACTCGTCCAAGGACTGCAACTATTTGGGGCGGCCCTCTCCGCTGCCGGACAATAAAGGCCTCACGCAGTGTGTCTCCGAGGTGATTACATAAAGGAAGCTGCAGCTGCAGGGGCAGAGGAAGAAAAAGACAGCGTCTGTGCGAGCTGAAGGGGGGTGTTAACACAGGGTGGACTAAAACAGTGCAGTGTTCGAGAAGAGTGGGGATGGACAGCAGGGGTCCTAAACACTGGGCTTTCTTCTCCGTGCCACTCCACATCCCTTTATACAGGCAGATCTGGGTCAGAGGGCACATTCCTTCAGCATCACATCATTCGGAAAACACCGCTGTCCTGCCCTCGGTAGTCCGCTGCCAACCGGTCAAGATGATCAGTGTTTTTAACATTAGTATTTTACCATTTTTAAAAACTAATGACAAGAAACACTGCACACTGTATGTGAATGTGTCAGTTAAAAATGAAGCTGGGGGAAATGTGTTTGGGCCATGCAATACTCTCCACCATAATGACAGGGTGTTATAAGGTGTTCAGAGGAGTTTTTAGTGCGTTGCTATGCAGTTACTAGTAAGTAGGAGCAATTATATTGTTGCCTTAGAAAACACTGCTACAGTAATATAGCGTACCAGTCTGGTTCTGAAAGTGAAAACTCCATTTATTTTCCCCATGGTGGAATTGATTTGTTACAATTACCGTTAAAGATGGACCTACTGTAAGCTTTGAGGTTGTTAATCAATGACTTTCATTGAAGCCATCAGTCCAAGTTTAGTGATAAGGGAAGAAGGAGGCGGGAACCGGCGGACGTTAAAACGTAACTTTAATATCATAAAATTAACAAACACGAAACGAAAGCCCCTAACGGACGACTGCCGCATAAAAACGTAATAAATCACAACAAAAAAACTCTTTAACTCCGCCCACTCCCATGAATTACAACAGATGATGTAATCGAGTCCCCTTATGCTCTTAAATATTTAAATATTTGTATGTATAAATGCATATTTTGCAATAATTCTAATATGTATCGTTTCTATAGATATAATAAACAAATTTAAATGAATAGTTTTATATTTCACCATAGTTTTTAATTTGATTGTCGTTTGCAATGCTTTTTTAAGGGATAGTGCTTTCCCTCTTTAACCCTTTCCCCGCCAGCATTTTCTGAAAAAGTTGTCAGCCAGTGCCAGCATTTTTTCATCATGTTCACAAAATGTAATGGCCCCCAGAATATTTTGTTGTATGAGTAAGTAAACATTCAATATATCAAAAGAAAGAAAATAGCCTCTGCTTTTAAACATACAAACTAATACTTGAATGAGAAGAAGATTTTCTCGTTTACATTGACTTTGTCCGGATTGGATTCAGAACAATGATCAAAACATAGATTGAGTAGATCGAGTCCATCAACAGCCCCAAAGCTTGCACAGTCGTATACCTCTTTGCATTGTTGGGGGTAACACATTACAACTAATGTGAGTTGCATAATCAGATTACTTTTTTCAAGTAACTAGTAAAGTAACACATTACTTTTAAATTCACAACAAAATATCTAAGTTACTTTTTTCAAGTAAGTAAAACGCAAGTTACTTTGTTTTCCCATTTATTCACTGACGCCTCTCTTGGCTTTCTCAAATTAAGAGAAATCAGGAGTAAAGTGGTGAGGTGTTGTGTGCGCTGTGTAAACATAATGGTTATTGTAGTTCTAGACTAAATGTGAACATGCATTTACTCACCCCTCATTCCCCCCCCCCGAAAACAAAACAAAAAACAAAACAAAAAAAACATTGAAATGCAAGCTCAGAATATTACTCAAACCTGCAATAACTAAATGTTAAATTACACAAATATACTTTGTATATAATCTCACTTTATTAACTCTTTCCCCGTCAGTTTTTTTGTTTTTTTAAAGTTGCCGGCCACCACCAGCATTTTTTATAATTTTCACAAAAATGTAATGGTCCCCAGAATATTTTGTTGTATGAATATCTGAACATGCAATAGTCTATATCAAAAGAAAATAAAAGAGTCTCTGCTTTAAATGCTTTGAATAAATAAATAAATAAATAAATAAATACCTTTTATTGTAGTTTCTTGGATTCTTTTTTATCAACACTTGAATGTGGGTAAGTTTCATAAAAAAAGGGCAACATTTTGAAGAAAAAGCCTAGAAAATAGCGAAAAAAAAAAAAAAAAAACGTGCATAAGAAATGCTTTTATCACTTGTTTCTGCTTCTTTTTCATCTGTGTTTTGATCTGGAGATTACTCTGTCAGAAGATGCGTAATAGCGATTGCTTCACAACCAAATTCAAAGTTCCGTGCGACTGCCACTAGGGGGCGAAATGCGACAATCGTATGTGAATGTCGTGTGCAGTGGAAAGGCAGCTTATGACACACTATACGAGATACAATTATTAGATTCTTGCCTCCCGAGGTCCATTGTCGTTTTCGAATCCCCACAACACCTTACGTGAAACGAATTTAGCCAAAATCAGGCTAAAATCGTGTATTCTGAAACGGGCTTTATTTTTTTATTTATTTATTTTTTCTTTTTTTCCCCAGTTTTTTAAAATGCTTTTGCTTCAAATCAATGTAATGTTGTAATGTTGTGATTTAAGCTTATAGTTTATTGGTTTGGTTCATAATAACCCCTTTAACAAAGACTCTTTTAAAATTGCTCTGGTAAAAATGAATGGAAAAAATACTTCCAGAACCAATACTGCTGAAAATGTTGCTCTATAAGCACTTTTATAATGCACCATTTTTTAACGAACCTTTGATATATCGTGCAACATTTTTTTCTTTTGACTGTCTGTATTAGCATATGCATGAACATGTAGGTCTGGTCATGCTGGTGAACTGCTTAGATTGTGTTGTTGTGTTGTCTTTTTTTGTCATTACCAATCAGAGGGGGAAGTCGTGAGATGTGCCTATTTGTAAAGAATGTTTGAATTGGCCGACTCTAGTCACTGATGGGAGCTGGGCCATTTGGCTTTAGGAAAACCAGGTGCAAAATCTGAAAAAAATGAGTTTTTTTCTATTACATCACAACTAACAAGGGAAAAAAAACAGCAACAGATTTTCTCTTCAGTAGCCAGTTTGTTTGTCTAAAAACAGGAAGTGTGCAGGATGTTCCTCTGATGATGAATCTCATGTTTATATGAAATGGCTGATTGTGGTGCTTTTTGTTATGCACCGACACTGAGTCCTATTACACAGTTGTTTAGCAAAGGCTTCAGCTCGCAGGCAGTTGGAGTGTGAACTCTGTGTGTGTGTCAGGCCTGCTAGCTACAGCCTTTCATGTCAGGCACAAGTAAACAGGAACCCCGGGGCCTGTCTGTGGTCAGAGGTGGAAACCAGGCCACTGTAACCGCCAGTAAGGAAGGATGAGGTAGGACAAGAGAGACAAGCCATGAGCCTGACTTCTTATTGATCCCTTATGAGTTTTTGCGAGATTTTTTGTCTATCCCGCACTTTAAAGTTCTGTTTTCTTTCTGTACTGAAGAGGACATGAACAGACAACTTGCAAACAACTGGGACGTTGGATCTGTCAGCATTCCAGAATTAATGAATGTCTGTAGCCGAGCCAGTGTGTCTCGTTTATAGCGGTTCTGTCTGCCGCCCAATAAAGATGAATGCACTAAATCAGGGGTGTCGAACTCGATTTAGCTTGAAGGCAGAGAGGACACAACATCACTGTGTTATTTTCTTCTTCTTAATCTTTGGTGTAGTCATGTAGTAAAGGCAATATGAGTGATTTAAGAATAAACACTTTGGACAAATAATCAGAATATTGGAGGAATGTGGTAATGTGATTACAGCCCATGGGTCATAAAAGTAGAATTGTTTTATTACTTGTTTTATTAAAAAAGTTAAGAAGAATTAACCATAAATGACAGAGTATTTAAGTTGTTTCCGTTGCTTTAAGTGGGAAAAAAATCCAAGTGATTGAATGCCTGGCGTACGCACTCACATCAGTTCTAGCATTGCTAACTGGGCATCACAGCCTATACGTCATCAAATTTAAAACTGAGTGTCTATTTACACTAAGTGCAAATAAAACTGGTTGGGCCAGACAAAATGACAGAAGACGCTAGATTGTCAACAGCCTTTTGCTGAACTCGCTCTACTCCCTTTTCCCATCATATAACAGATCGGAAAGAAAATATATACGAAAATTGGAAATAAAGTGTCTAACGTGTGTTTAAAATAAAGTGTTTATCAGTAAGGGTTAGGGGTTGGTGCAGGGAGGGCTTTATTGTCCCAGTAAGGTGGAATCCATTTAATCATTTTATTAAATATAATAATTTACACTCTGTTATTATTTCATACCATTTAATACAACAACACTGAGGTGCAAATAGTATCTGCCACTATTTATAATAAGTATAAGTAGCATCTACTAACACTTACTGCAAAGAAAACACTGCTATTTTCACTAAGTGTAAATATAATCTATTGCTACTTGCACCTAGTGTAAATGGAATCTATTGCTATTTTTAAACTTAGTGTAAAAAGCAGCTATCACTATTTGTACTTAGTTTAAATAGCATCTATCGCTAAGAAAATTACAGATTTTGTCAAGAACTGCCAGACAATTAGGTAACACCAAAGACTCACTGATCAACTCAATGAAAAACAACTCAACGGTTGTCTTTTTGCACTGCCTGCAGAATACCATAACAATCGTAAGAATGCACACTTTTTTGTGACTAGTTTGAGTTTGAGTTCATTGCCTACATTACTGAACATTGGTGTCACTTTAGAGCAGGCGTTCTCAAACCTTTTGGGGCCCATAGGGTAGAACATTTTTAGTTTAATGTTTCACCGGATATGCACGTAATGTCTTACGTAAGGAGATGTGCTTGAGTGCAGTCAGTCATGCATATGAATGTAAAAATAATGCAGTCTGAAACTCATCACACGTGATCAGGGCCGCTAGACCACGGTCAGGCCTTCAGGGGCTGGACTCTCTGCGAGTCAGTGACTCTTTCCTCCCTCAATACCACACTCTTACAAAAGAGGTTAAATGTTTAATGGGTTATTTCGATTTGCTTCTAGTGATTAAGTATGTTTGTGAGCTGTTTAATTTATAACATTTAATTCAAATTAAAAATGAATAAAAACAAAATCATAAATTAAAACTAAATCCATAAAATGATCCTCTAATGTAAACCCCTAAAGGGTTCTATATGTGAAGCACCGGACAGAACCCTTTAAAGTTATATATAGAACCCGGTCGTAGGTGTTTGAGTCGCTCAGTTCATTATTACTGTTATGAATTAGCATAATTAAAGGGGTTTGGCACTCTGTGCCCCTTACAGAAAGAGGAGATGAATATTAAGAGTGGCCTGCTGATGGCACATGTGAAGCACATTCCATTCCTCTGATGTCATGTCTGAGAATTGCAGCTCTCACATTACACTGTCAAAGGCATGTTGTGTTTTCAAACACACTCTATAACCTCAGAAGAATTTTCTGTTTGGTGAACGAGTTCTTTAGAGTCTCAAATTCGGTGTAATCAGGGAGAAATTCTCCTTGTGTGCTGTTACGGTGACCTCACTGTTAGTTAGTTCACCTCACTGGAATGAGTCATTTGAAACGTCATGAGCGCTGGAGTCTGTGTGAAAGAATGTGTGCTGAAGTGCTGAGTGTTCAGCTGATGACATATCTGCTCCACAGCAGGGAGGCCTGGGAAAGGTTCAGAAGAACAAATAGTCATGATGTCTTTGTCTCTGCTATTGGAAATATTGACATTCCCCGTGCTTGACCTTCCATCACAACTGAATCAGGAGTCACGGCTGACGCAGGTCAGGATCAGTCTGCTCATGCAACATGTTGAAGTTGAATATCCAGGTGTTTGAGAGCACTGACTGGTTTAGAGCCTTACGAGTTCCACAATGTGAAAAACGTGTGTCTCTGTGTGACTGAGCGATGCAGTTTCCTATTTGTTTGTGTCAAAAAAATCACCAAAATGTATGCCTGTGATTTCTGTAGTTTTTAATAACAGATTTCTATTAAATCATAAATCCAGAAAAATGAAACCACACAACACACAATTTAAAAAAAAAACAAAAAAAAACAATGTTATTAAACCATTCAAAATAAACAGAATCCAAAAAAACCACACACAAAAAAAACACACATTTAAACAGAAAATACAGAATTTGGGGAAACAAATAAAACTGATTTCATAGGGCCCATTGTTATTAAATTGTTTTAGTTACATCATATAAATTATTTAGACATTATTTTTATTTTACTTTGTTTTAATTAAATTTTAATTTAAAGGTGAAGTAAGCGATCTCTGAGAAACGCTGTCAAAAGTGGATCGGACCGAGCACCAAAACACACTTGTAACTAATCAGCAGTAAGGGGCGTATACGCTCATTAGGGGGGAGGTGCCTGTGTTGCAATGGGCGTTTCTCAAACGGAAGGCTGCATCTACCGAGACTGTGGGTGCTTCTCAGTTCTTATTTCTGCATCCTCGTTTCCTTTCCTCGCTTCCTTTCCTCACGTCTCAGCTCGACCCCCTGTAGGATACAGGGGAAGGCTGCGAGGAAAGAAAATGAGGACGAAGGAATCGAATGCTTTTTTATACATTGTTTTATACAGCTCAGTACCGACTCGTTTTCAGTCAGTATTTTTGTGAATTGGAATGTGTGTAAAGGATTGTGGGTGATTTAAGTGTGTTTGTGTGTGATCCTTTTGAGTAGGGGCGTGTTTGTGTTGGTGATTTCAAATTTAAAAAGAACAAACATAATCCAGAAAAAAAATTTAAATGAAGTTTCATGTAACAAAGTTCGGGAGGAGCACGTTCAGGTAATCAACCAATCAGCACAAGAGGAAGCTGGGATAAATAAAGCCTTTCCTCACCTTCTGTCTCACGATAAGTTTCTCAGCATCCCTCCACCACCCCATCACCTCACACTCGTCTGGGTCTACCCCAGTATAAGGGGGGAGTGCTCTGGGTTCGGGCCAAATTCCGAGCTCGGAGCCCTCCCTTGGACAGCAAGCCAAATACGCATAAATACTACATCAGATTCCATGTACGTGTGAACTCGTGAACTGATTTTTGGAAAAATTTGATAGGGCCCTACTGGTGCATTAAAGTCCATCTAATGGCTGTCTGAAATGCACATTATACGTTTGCAACATTTTCTGATTTACACGGTAAAGCAATGTTATAGTTCTATGATTCATCAGCATAAAGCTATAATACTAATGAATACCACACTCTCATTCCAGCAGGAATAACTGTGTGTAACTGAAGTTCACTCAGTTGTTTAGGCAGAGCTTAAAAGAGCACTGTTTTAAACACTTAAAAAAGTCCAAAACCTCTGATGGCCTCTTGTTTATTGCTGTTACTGAAGAGGGAGGTTTCAACGAAGAAGTTGAAATATTGTTTTAAAGTCATTTGAAATCTTCCATTTAGCTTAATTACCCTACAGCTGGTTTTAGTTTTATCCACGGCAGAACTTTCTCACCGCTAATTTGAACTGGTTCCACTGCTATTGAGTGTTAGAGCAAAAACACCCTCCAATTCAGAAACCAGTGCTGCATCAGCGTGTCCTGGCTGACCCCACAAGAGCAGAAACACAGAAGAGCCACAATAGAGACGAAAACAAGATCTTTGTCTCATTTGCACTCTTAGCGGCTTCTAGGCAATTGCTAACCCAGCATTGTAGAGGCTTTGAGACTAACAAGATGCATATGCAGATGTGAGTTTCTCTGAGGTTGGCGCACTCTCGTGAGACACATTTTATTGTGCTGTTTCCCACCAGCAGAGGCTCATGGGAATCTTAATAACATGGGCTTCCCAAAACTCCACTTTGAATCACCCTGGCTAATGTACACACTATGAACCTATGATTCATTTGCAGAAAACATAAAGCAGAGAATACGATTTTCAAGTCAAAACAAAAGGTCATGTACAACCAGTCATTGTCCTGACGAAATGTGGCTCATTTCTGAGTGAAACAGGATGTTAACAGATGGTGCCACCTGTGGAAGTTTGTGCCCTATGCAGAATGCATACTCTGTGTATAGGGAGTAGCGGTATTGGTCATTCGCCAGAATTGACAAGTTAAAGCTAACTGGATGGGTAAGACGGTTAAAGGGATAGTTCACCCAAAAATGAAAATTACCAAGTGATTCACCACTTGAGGCACCCTCAAGCCATCCTAGGTGTATATGACATTCTTCTTTCAAACGAATACAATCAGAGTTTTATTAAAAAAAATAATATC
This sequence comes from Rutilus rutilus, assembly GCF_951802725.1. Lineage (NCBI taxonomy): Eukaryota > Metazoa > Chordata > Actinopteri > Cypriniformes > Leuciscidae > Rutilus > Rutilus rutilus. The sequence goes on along the minus strand of NC_140230.1, from coordinate 8,790,627 downwards.
CTGGCTCTTCCAAGCTTCATAATGGCAGTGATTGGCCAGTTTCTGTTTTGAAGTCCATAAAAGTGCATCCATCCATGATAAAAGTAATCCACACTACTCTGGGGGGTTAACCCTCTGGGGTCTGAGGTGTTTTCTGGGCCCTGGAGGTGTTCTGACATGCGCTGACATTTGTGCTTATTTCTGTTACTTGTTACATTTTCATGGCTAAAGTCTAATTACACTGTATTTAGCACATAATATGTCAGCAGCATGTATTGTCACTGAACACTGAATTGTCACTGAAATAAGGTCATGAAACCCATACTGATTATTTCTTCAAAAGGCTTTTGAAAATTGTATCAAGTAGCCTAGAATATTTGCTCCAAAACTATGTGAAAATCATCCTGCCTACTCATTCAGATAAAACAATATATTGATTAAACATTTGTTGGACATGTTTTGTGTAAGAAAGCTTTATGCGAGGAGGCGTGGATCATCATGAATATTGATGTGTCACACCTGAGAAAGACAAAAACCCTCCCATGATGGCCCTATCAGGAGCTATGAGGCCCTATCATTATGAGGAACCTTGTACAACGAATGAGGAGAGATTTAAAAAATAATGGCTTTTTGATTGGAGTATGTTGTGTTGTAAATAAATCCAAACAAAGATACACAACAAATGACAAAAAAAGCACATTATTGAATACACTGATCTAAAGAAAGAGCCTTGAACAGTCACACACCTTTGTGCCATTCCTGAAACATAGTACATTCCTGTCATTTCCAAGGTGTTTGATTTTTCACTTTACCATGTTCATGTACAGAGACTCAAGTGAATGTTGAAGTCAGCAGGACTCATCAGTGGCATCTGGTCCCTGTAAAAAAAAAAAAAAAAAAAAAAAAAAACCGCAGTGACCATGCTAATATCAAGAGAAAATATAGGGCTGCACGATTTTGAGAATACATTTTAGTTTTTTTCCAATTTAAAATTTACAAAATACACACACACACATATATATATATATGTATATATATATATATATATATATATATATAATGAACACCAGGTTTGTTGTGCCTTGTAGGCATATAGGCTACGTGTAGTGCTGCAAAAAATAATTACAACAACAGCCTATAGCAGGTGGCCTATAAATCGTTAAAAAGGAACACTTCAGTAACACTACACTAGAGAAAAATATATGGATTATCATATGTTACTTCAAATCTTTCCATTCGTTATGACGTTATGAAATGAGATAGTAAAAACATGAAGCCTAATGTTTGGGCCGTTTTGCTTTTCAAACGCACAGCACGAGTGACTCAAACTCACAGTGCGTGCAGAGAACATTTACTGAAGCGATCGAGCCGCTGAATGTTTCTGTGTGTGCACTGCACGATCTTGTGCGTGTAACTGTTTGTATGTGTGAGTGTGTGCTTCAATGAAGGCAGCGCATTCATTTAGAACTGTAACTGTAACTACCTGTGCATTCAACTTTTTTAATGCACACCTTCCAGCAAAACATATTATGGCCTTTTCTGTGATTGTGATTCTGTTTATTGTGCCCTAAAACAGGCAATTAATCTCCATAATCACATATTCACGATTATTACTTAATTTCGGAGAGGCTAGCAATAGCCAGCTAGCTTTGTAAGCATGAGATCCCACCCTCCCTTCAGAGTGCTCTGCAAAGCCATTTCTCCTCCAAAACCCTTAAGAAAATTAACAATGGTTTTACTACAAATAAAACAAACAAACAAAACCTGGTTGTTGTAGCTAAACCATGGTAACCACTAATTAACCATGGTTTTGCTTCACTAACCATAGTTAAACTATGGCATTTGTAGTACAACTGTGGTTATAAAAATTATAATCAATCCACCAAAAAAACATGGTTACTACACTTTTACTATAATAAAACCATGGTTAATTTTCGTAAGGCAAGACATGAATGTACACAGCGGAAGTTGGATAGCAGGTGAGCGAAGCCAAACAGCTTTGACCTTTGTTTACATTGTAGCAACAACATAAAACTTATAATTGGAACTGTTAATAGAAAATGCAACTACAAATAATAAGACATACTTACAGTTTGTGATCCACAAACAACAGGTTGTCCTGACAAAGTGAGAACTGCTCCATTTCAGGAGAAGCTTTTGTGCGTAGCCTGCATTGTACTCTCTTCTGGAATCTGTTCTCTGATAAAAGCACACAGATAAACGTTTGGATTGTAATGTTCAGGAACAGTGTTTAAAATTTAAAAAGTTCATCAGCCTAGGAAGGTCGAACAAATGGATTTTGGAAACAGGGTGGGAAAAAACAGCATCTCTTTGACATAGCAACAACACTGTCTTCTCTAATGCAGCTCAACCAGGCCTCGTCCCCCCTTTTTTTGCGTATTCTGTGGGTGGGGATTATTTAACATTGTAACTTCACAAAGCCAGAAAAAAAAGCATTGTAGTCCAAACAAGTAATTCGTTGTAGTTCTTGAAAAGTGAATTCTGTTAAATAAAATATCTCCCTTTGGAGTGGACTTTGAGCTTTGTAACTTTGCAGATCTTTTTTATGCTCAAACAGAAACATTACACTAACTACAGCTGAAAAAGTGAAAAAGCATAATAACACTGTAACAAGGTTAGCTGTTGTGGGAAGAAGGAGGCTGGAACCGACAAACATTCACAAACTTTAATTATAGAATAAACAAACACAAAACGAAAGTAAAGGCGGCAGCCCCTCACGGACGACTGCCGCACACACATAAATAAAACATAACGTAAAAGTCAAGGCCTGGTCCTCTCTCGTCTTCACTGTCGTCGCTCCTCCTTTTATGCTTCTGAAGCTCCTCCGTGATAGATACGAGGCTGGTGAAGCGCACAGGTGGCGCTCATCATCAATCACGCCACTGGTCTCGCGCCGTTCTCTCGCGGCTCTCGGCCCCGCTCTGCTTACCCAGGGGGCCAGACACGGCGGCTGCGGCACCTGGGGGTAAGGACAAACGAGGCAAGAGAAAAGGAGAGAGAAGCATGTGGAGCGACAGAGACAAGAGAGGGGAGAGCGGAAAGGAAAAGAAAAGAAAAAAATCTTGATCCGGTTCTCTCCACGGTGACGCTGGATTGGTGGACGGCTCGACACTCCTCCGCCGCCTGGTGGACGGTGACGGCTCCTCCGAGTTCGGGCAGCCGGCAGGAGTCCCCCGTTCCCTGCTCCTCCCCATCATGGTGGACGGCAGTAGTCTCCGGCCCACGGTGAACGGCGGCGGCTCCTGCGCTCCCTCGCGGACGGCGAGGTTAGTCCCTCCCCCCGGCAACTCACTCCGGCGCACCACCTCGATCGTCCATGGCGGCAGGCTCTGCTCAGACGTGCTCGATGGCACCGCGGATTCCCCACAGCGGCGAGGGCTCTTTGACTGCGTGTTCCTCCTTCCTCCGGGTTGCTCATACCCCTTTAATATTTAGACCACTTCTATTATTGTTTGCTATCAGGATGTGAAGAGAGTTTCAACCATTATAAAAAATGAAAAAAATTGCCTACCCTACCAATAATCGTCAGGCAAATTTCATAATCGTGACAGCCCTACATTAATCTTCAAATCACAAATTAATTTATTTTTATTATTCTCATCACTTTTGTCCATCCATTTAAAACTTTTTATATATATATATATATATATATATATATATATATATAATTAATTAAAAAGTAAGCAGAGTCAACTTTTACTTGTTGACAATTTGTCTATCTGCTGTAAACTGCTTCTAAATGGTCCGATTACAGTTTCTGTTGGACATGTAATGCATATCTATCCTTCACATCTATTTTCGTACTACGGAGCCTAAACTACGGGAAAAAAAAAAACAATCCGTGGCGACGGTTTTGCAATCCGTCCGCTCAGTTTATAAACCGTACCCACAAATTCTCAAACTGTTCCCTTGGTTTAACAAATCGTGCCCACAGATTAATAAACCGTGCCCACGCTTTCGCAATCCGTTCCCACGGGTTTGTAATCTGTAGCCTACTCACGGATTTGTGGCTCACTCTCATTTTAGAAGGAATCTTACTGTATATTGTTTTATTGTGTAATAAGTGGAATACATCAAATTGTCTTAACTGCGTCTGCATGTTTAAAGTGATTCTCAATTGTAGCGGGTATGGGTGGGACATACGATTTAATATGAATGACGTGCATCAAAATCTTTTGTTTATTTGTGATAATCTTAGCAATTTATTATTATTTTCTAACCTGTATTTATGACTGATATTTGACGAATTGCTTTGTTCCTTTTTTGTACGTTTTGGACAAAAGCGTCTTCAAAATATGTAGCCTAAAATGTAATAGGCCTAATAATAATAATAATAATAATAATAATTATTATTATTTGAGTTATAAATGAACTATAAACGAGTTCACTTAGTAATACAGTAATATGTTTGTCATCAAATAATTTATCAATGCTTTATTATTATAGGCTATAACCTAACCTTTTACAGTTTTGGATAAAATAGGCCTACATTTTTTGGATAATTTTTGCTTAAAAATAAAGCATTCATAAATTATTTTATGATAAACATATGACTGTCTTAAGTGAACACATTTATAGTTATTAACTCAAATAATAATAATAATAATAATTATTATTATTATTATTATTATTATTATAATTATTATTATTACATTTTAGGCTACATATTTAGAAGACGCTTTTGTCCAAAACTTACAAAAAAAAATGAACAAAGCAATTCTTCAAACATCAGTCATAATACAGGTTAGAAAATAATAATAAAGTGGTAAGATTATCACAAATAAACAAAATATTTTGATGCACGTCATTCATATTAAATCGTATATTCCACCCATACCCGCTACAATTGAGAATCACTTTAAGCATGCAGACGTATGTCAATTTGATGTATTCCACTTAATATTCAATAAAACAATATACAATAAGATTCGTTAACAACGTGTTCTTCTAAAATGAGAGTGAGCCACAAATCCGTGAGTACAGATTACAAACCCGTGGGAACGGATTGCGAAAGCGTGGGCACGGTTTATGAATTTGTGGGTACAGATTGCAAAAACTGAAGGCACGGTTTACAAATCTGAGAGCGCAGATTAGAAACTCGTGGGTACGGTTTATTAATCCGTGGGCACGATTTGTTAAACCGAGGGAACAGTTTGAGAATTCGTGAGTACGGTTTATAAACTGAGCGGACGGATTGCAAAACCGTCGCCATGGATTGTTTTTTTTTCTCCCACAGGCAGAGCCGGATTAACGCAAAGGCAAACTAGGCACGTGCCTAGGGCCCGATTGGCGGGATGGGGCCCAGACAGAGGGACAAAAAAAAAAAAGTCCTATCTACAATTTATTTCAAAATTTATTAATTAACTAAAAATAGTGCCGATGTTTATCTTAACCATAGACTGTTACATTACGTCACATTAACGCCAGCCCATGACTGTATAGAGGCGCCAGCCAGTTAAGTCCGAGGGGACGTCAGCGGCGGTCAGAGGCGGTCAACGAACGCATCCATCAGGTGCTGCGAGTGCGAAGCAAAAGCCTAAATAGGCACGCAAAGAAGCACAGCTCGTAATGCAGGTCATCGATTTTGGAGTGATTGCAATATATTTTAAATATAAACTTGTGGGCTACTGTAGATCAGCGTCATTTCTGGAAAAATCATTCACCGCTTTGTTTACGAGTTTAAAAGAGCGCGAGCGTCATTAACGTGCCCAGACGCGACGCTTTGAATTTGCGCGTACAATGAATAACATCGCGTTGGGAGCTGACTAGTAAAAAAGCTACAAAAGTAAAAGACAAGACGTTTGTATTCAAAGTTAAAAAAACCAACACACTGCAACATTTTTAAATGTTTCAAATAAAGGATCTCATATCTATGGGTCTATCTTCTATATTCTGATGCTGATGATTAGATAATACCCTAACATCACACGTGTATTAGTTTAGAATTGTTTTCCTGCTCAGTAGCGATCGTATCTTTCTCTTCCACTTGATTTGTGTATAGCATATTTAAGGTAGGCCTATGCAATACATAATAACATATTACTGATATTAATAATATGACAATATCTGCAGTCAATATTGATTAAATGGGAGGGAAAAATCCTACCCATAACGCAGATATGAAAAAAATTATAAAAGCACGTTCATCTACTGAAGTGGTATTCTGGAACTGTGAATAAACTGAATAAAACAGCAAAATAACAACAAGAACAATAACATCTTCATTAAACAAAAAAGAGATTACCTTAGATAAAGTTTGATGTAGGCTACCAGTAAAAAGTCTGGACCCATTACTATTTTTAATGTTTTTGAAAGAAGTTTATTATTATGCTCCACAAGCCTGCATTTATTTGATCAAAAATACAGAAAAAAACAGGAATATTCAGCGAGGATGTGTTAAATATATAAAATTGATAGTGAAGACTTTTTTAAAACAACTTTTTAATAATCAAAAAATCCTGAAAAAAGTATCACATGTTATAAAATAAATATTAAGCACCATTTCTAACATTTGATAATAAATCAGAATATAAAGTTTTCTGAAGGATCACGTGACACTAAATTCAGCTTTGCATCACAGAAATATATTTTAAAGTATAGTAAAATAGAAAACCATTATTTTAAATTGTAATAATATTTCACTATATTATTTTTCTGTATTTTTGATCAAATAAATCCAGGCTTGATGAGCATAAGAGACTTCTTTCAAAAACATTAAAAATAGTAATTTGTCCAAACTTATGTACTGTGTAAGTAAAAATATACTAAATTTAAAATTAAATGTTGTATAAATATAAAGGTTAGGAATCATATTTGTTTCAAGTGTTTTTTATTGGGGGTGGGGGGCCTCCAACATGAATTTTGCCTAGGGCCTCCAAATGTCTAGAACCGGCCCTGCCCACAGGTGACTTCCCGGGCTCCGTATCCTTCTGTAGTTTAGCAGTCAATTGTATGTGCCATTTTTCAGACAGACAGCATGGCATTATGGCATTGCTAATGTGTCTTAATATTTTCCTTCCAGATTGGACCAGCTGCAGTGTTGATGAGAGGAACAGGATGAACAGGTTGCTTGGTAGGTGCTCTTGTTTTCATTCTATCCATTACATGAGTGTACAGCTTCACCACTTCTTCAAATGGTGTTACGAATGGGATCACTGTAGAAAAACAGGAAGTCACAGAAGCAGCTGTTTGTTTTGACATGTTCACTCAGACTCATGATTAGTCTCTTCTCTTTCGATTTGGGGCTTCCAGATCTTTGGTCTCAAACTTATGTGGGTTTGGAGGTGTGGGTTAAGTGTAGTAGTTGTTTTCACATGACAAATAAATTATATAAGTTTTTCATATTGTGGCCCAGTTTTGAGCCATGAGTACAATATTACATTTTATATTACAATGTTACATCAAAACTATTGATGCCTGATTTACAAATTAATCAGAGTTTGAGTCAGTTCTTATCAATGAATCAATCAAACAGGTAAGCATAACGATTCTTTCTGAATATTATGGACAGTTCACAAATTGTTCTGAGTGATTAGTACAAGAAAGCACTTTTAAAACGTATCACAGTATTACCTACCAAGAAGTATTGAAATAGTGTTCTTACATGTATATTTATAATAACAAAACATACTTGAACGTTATTTAATAAAATAATAAATATAGGCCAACTTCTATTTTGTGAAGGCAGTGCTAATTTGGGTTGTCCACACTTGGATGGAACCCAAATGATTTTCAAAACTTGAGACGTAAAAGCACAATGTATATTGACATTTGCAGGTGTCTGTGTCCCTGTATATCACAGTAGAGGAACCTGTTGCACACGTGGATTGTGTAATGAGACAGTCCGTTCCATCAGAAGCTGTCAGAACATGCTGTCTAACTTGTTCTTCAAAAGACCCGAATCTATAAGCTTGAAGACTGATGTGATATAACATCATGAGGATGAGTGATTGTTTCGTTAGACTGTCATGAGTTGCATTCTGCTCCATGTTCACAGCTGCAGCTGAGTACAGTGTCTCTTTTGATAACTCTGTCAAATCTAAAGTTCACAGACAGACACTTTCTCACATTTCAGATCACTTCCTTCAATCTACTGCAGATTCACTGCAAAATAATGAGATTCCTGGATGAACTCTGGCTGGTGTTATGAAGAGACAAGCAAGGCCTGTTTGCAGGAACTGGCTGACTAACAACAGTTTATAAGCTGGAGTTCCCCTTGTGTGCATGCGTGTTTGTTCAGCACGTTCTCATTATCCGGCTGTTTTACTTATGCTTGGGAAGTGCATGTCAACAGGAGTCTGCCTGAGGGAGACAGGGAGGGTCTGTGTGTGTGTGCACATATCCACCAGGCCCCGTCTGTCAGGTCATTGGGTTTCTTGGAGACTCCAGGGGTGTGTGAAGGTCGGCAGGGAGGGAGGAGGTGTGTGTCGGGTGGCGTGCCGAGTGTTGACAGTGTGTGTGTGTGTGTGTGTGTGAGTGGTGCCAGGACAGGAAGTGGAACAGCATGGAGATGCTTCTCCTGCACAAAGCCTGTGTAGCATCAGCGACTCTCCTTTATTAACAGATGCAAATGTTTTTCTCCGTCTGTGTGTGTTTGTGTACAGAATGAGACACTGTAGCTGATACAGTGCCATACAGTCTGCACACAATGAGCTGTTGTTTGTTAGGTTTGTAAAAGGGCCATGCGTGTGATTTATTCTTTCTGCATATTGAAGCTCACTGTAATCTGGTTCACAGATAAATAGTTAAAGGATATTTACTGTCGTTCATGGCACACTGGCGCTGTTCAGTGTGTCATGAATGGATTGTGTGGCTGTGTGACATTTTAACTGCAAGCATCAGAATCCTTGCTGGGTTTGCTTCTGGTGGTTGATTTTTGGCAGTTTTTAATGACCAGCATTGGCTGTTAATTTTTTTCTTTCCAGTAGGTTTTTCCAGTTTATCTGGCCAATAAGAGCTCTAAGAACCAACTAAGAACTCAAAAGTTATATTCACCATTTTAGAATTATACAATGCAAACATGTTAAACAGATTAATTTTTTTATCATGTTCTTAATATCTTTCATGAATGCCCTTTAATTAACTATTTTATCAAATATTATGTAAAATAACTTTTAATTTTCTTTGCATGTGTTATTTATGTTTAAATTAAACAGTGTGATTGGCTTTATATTGGTCATCAGGTGCCCTGCTCTCTAAGATATCAGCCATCAAAAAAGATTCTCTGAATCTTAAACATGTTTACTGTTTGAATGTAAATATTCTTGTTTTCATCTCGCATGAGGGGTTCACAGTGTTTTCAGAGATCTTGTCTTGGTTCATATGGTTGATCAAGAGAAACAGAAGCACTTCAGTGTTGTGTTTGTGATCTGGTGTCATTTAGCTCACGTCCCACGCTTGGTGTCAAACTTTCCAGCACTGATCCAGGACCAGCCTCTGTAGACCTAACACAGCCATCTGAAAAAAACATGAAGCTGACTTCAGATCAGCAGCTGATGTGATCACAGACGCAGATAACTGAGCCTCTTCCTGAGGAAGAAAGAGCGCTAACTGTGTGGCACGAAGGCCTCCTCCAACCGGATGTTTGCACTGCTCAGTCAAACACCTGCATTGGGACGCAGACGATATGTTAAGCACATGAAGATGTTTACTTGGCCTGCTGTGGTTGAGAGATCTGCTCAAGTGAAACCACGTGGGTTGCATGTGGCTCTCTTCCAGAGGTTGCACTTTTAAATATTCTGAGAAAGGAGAGCACTAGAGTCTAAAATACCAGATTAGACCAAAATCTGCATGCTAGTCCCAGGTGTTTGTTTGATGTTGGTATTGATGGTTTACCCGAACAGCCATACTGTTGCAATTAAATTAAATTAAATTAAATTAAATTAAATTAAATTAAATTAAATTCAAATCTATTTGTATGGCGCTTTTCACAATAGACATCGAATGCATGAGTCCACATTACAATTTAGAGTAATCTGTTATCAGAGGTAATTGTCTAAATTATGTATTTCAGAAATGTACATATACAAAATCACAGTTAGCTACAATTTTATTAATTTAAACAATGTAATAATTTAGGGCAGAAACAATGAGCTCATTGAAGTAATGAATACTTGTTTGTTAACAACTGATTATGACATTTAGAAAAATGGAGCATTGGTGCATGTTGATTCAGAGTTGTGTCTTCTGAGGTCTTCGCAGGAGTTGGCGTCTGTTCACTGTTCACCAGCAAACGTGACTGATGAAGCAGCTTGACCTGCATAGTCACTGTGTTGAAGATGGTAGATCTTGCAAATAGCACCGCTGGTCTTTTCATCATGTTTAGTTTTAGGGTTTTTGTTAGAACATATAATGGGCAAGGGAGGCAGTGCTTCTTCAAAACAATTGGATGAGAAAATAATCCACTGTTCAAAAACAACACAACGCAAAACAAATATTATGAAACATTATATTTAAAAGTGTACAAATCACTGAATGAACTTCACACAGTTATAAAGTAAACTGAAGTAAATCAACACTAGGCATGTGACGGTATTACATTTTCATATTACAATTGCTGAAGCTTTTATCATGTTATTGAATTAAGTTACAAAAAGAGTTGTCCTCCTAACAAGCTTAATAACTTTTTTCAGTAATACTTTATTGTACAATGTCCATGTCCTTGTTACATATGTTACATGTAGTTACTATAGTAATAATTAATAATTAATTACATTTATATAGCGCTTTTCTAGGTAGGCCTACTCAAAGCGCTTTTACATGAAAGGGGGGAATCTCCTCAGCCACCACCAATGTGCAGCATCCACTTGGATGATGCGACGGCAGCCATATTGCGCCAGAACGCCCACCACACACCAGCTTACTGGTGGAGAGGAGACAGTGATGAAGCCAATCAGTGTATGGGGATGATTAGGAGGCCATGATGGACAGAGGCCAAGGGGCAAATTTGGCCAGGATGCCGGGGTTACACCCCTACTCTTTTTCGAAGGACATCCTGGGATTTTTAATGACCACAGAGAGTCAGGACCTCGGTTTAACGTCTCATCCGAAGGACGGATATATAGTAATAACAGTGAATGATGCATAAATACATGCAACTAACCCTAAACCAAACACTTATCCTAGCCTTAACCCTATAATATGTACATGTTAATTAATATTACTAAGTGCTGTATAATTACACTCTAACAAGGACATCTTAAAATGGTGTAATGTTTTTTTTTCTTATAACAAAATCTCTCATTTAAATGCAAGAAAACAATACACAAAAAAACTAATAATTTAAGCAAATGTTTAAAAAAGATTAAAGATCTATATAAGAACTATAAAGATGTCACCATTATGTTCTGTTAGTTTCTGTTTTCATGGACTTTTGTTTTTAATTTTGTTTAAACCCGCCACTCATCTGTCTCCTTGGTTACGTCATTATTATGTGTCAGCTGTGTTTGATTAATTATCCTCGTTTGTGTTTAGTACTTAAAGGGGTCATATAATGCCATTTTTGTACAAGGTAATATGATTCTTTAGGGTCTGAATTAAAAGTTTGTAATATACTTTAATTAAAAATTCTCATTAGTATTGTAAGAAAACACTAATTTTACCTGGTCAAAACCAGCTCTGTTTTCAGCAAGCCGTTTAAGTGCATGTGTCTTTAAATTATAATGAGCTTTGCTCACCCCACCCCTCTGTTCTGTGCGTACACCGTTTTTAATAATAACACAATAACCATAACGCGTTGTTCATTATAAACGTGGAATTATGAATTATATTGAGAACGTCGTACATAGAAAACATGCCGTAATGTACCCTGAGTGTAAACAGCCGCATTCATCGTGAAGCGTGCAGCAAGCGATTTGCAAAGATTAATATAAATATTAATATAAAGGTTAATAAAACGTTACACTCACTACTTCTTCTGGAGGTGCAGCAGGAACACGAATAGTTGGTACCGATCCTTTTTTCAGGAGCAGCTTCTTAGCAAAACCAGCTTTATACTGACCTCGTTTGTAAAGCAGTCTGGTGTGTGAAATGATTCGCGCAAACATGAAAGCATTGACGTTGATCGTGGGGAATATTCCCTTCGAAAACAAACTCAGCCACTGCGTCTTCAGCGGTTCGGATTTAGGAATATCAAAATGACTGCTGTGTGCCTTATTACACCCAAGAACAGAACACCACAATCGCTTAGATGCCATTCTGCTCATAGACAGTGCTCAAGTCTTGCGTATCAACAATGACGCGCGGGCTATGATTGACAGCTCGCTCACGAGCGAGGGCGGGTCTGTGTTGAAACACTGCTGTCAATCAACAATCGTGGGAGGGGCATTGATTTTGTGGCGTCACAAAATCGAACGGCTTGATTTGAGAGAGGGGAAAACATATAAGAAGATAAAAAAAAAAACACTGGATGGATTTTTATAATTTTATGATGGTTGTGTACAGGCACTGCCAACACACATTTCAGTACAATCAACTTGTAAAAGTGCATGTAGCATTATATGACCCCTTTAAGTTGTTCCTTCTCCTGCACTCCTTGTCCAGTCACAGTTGATATTGGTATGAATTCATTCTTCGCGCTAACCTGTGTGGACTGTCATAATTACGGTCATGCTATCCAACAGAGCTCAGCCAGTCCTCCAGCCCAATCGCTACTGGACGTTTGCAGCCCTGCGGCGTCTTTGGGGATGCCCTACCAGGATGTCGAGCCACAGGTCATGCAACCACCAGCAACACCTGTCCAAGAGGCTTTCAGTCTAGGATCCCTCCACTCCATCTCAGCCCGTCAACCTATCGGCTCCGTATTGGCTCCTCCCACCTTCGGCTCCACCAGAGACTATCAGCGTAGTGGCTCCTCCGGGTTCCCTCATCCCACCGGCTCCCCCTTGGTCAGTTGTCACATCACTTCTGCTACTTACTTATGGGCCTTCCGCTGCGCTCCGTCCTTCCACCCCTTAGGCTGCAGCAGGTTCCTCCTTCAACCTCGTCATCAACCTCGTCATCAACCCAGCCCTCAGGTACTCTGGCTCCACCTTCGACGCTCGTGGCTCGACATCAGGCGATGTCGCACAGCTCCCTTGACCCTCGGTCTGTGCCATCAGATCCACTGGCTCTGTCTCTGTCGGTCATCGCCCGGATGTCGACAGCCAAGCAAGCAACATCTTGGCTCCTCCCTTCCTCATCTCCGCCGTGGGCTGTCGACATTGGAGAGCTCTGGGTCTGTGCCATCTGGAACTCTCCATCGTTGCTGCTGGGGTCTCATCGTCCTGGCATCACCAGCCCTTCGCCACATCCTGCCATCATCCCTCCTTGTCTGCCTCTCACCATCCCTTCACCATCACCTCGTCCTCCTCCAAAGCCGCCTGGCCCTCCCGCTGTTGTTCTGTCACAGCGCGAGGTTGGGGACGTGATGTCACCATTATATATATACAAGCCCGATCTCTCCTCTGTCATCTAAATATTTTAGGAGGTTGGACTGGTATGCCTGCATGATGCCTATTGAATGCAGGCATGCACCAGCCCGACCCCCCATCATATATGCCTTGCCCACCAACACAGAGATTTGGTGGGCAGCGTCAGAGTTTTGAGGGATGACACAGCGTCGAGTGAAAGATGATGATAGTGTCTCTTCAACCCATCAGCCCATAGCCATTCTCTTTTGAGCCCAGGATGGAGGAATAATTATGTACAGTTAGGCTCAATAATCTTGACGAGAACGGCCTTTGCCACGATCGCGATACCTGTGTGTGGAGATCGGGAAAGAAAGGCAGACTCCTACGTGAAGGCTGTGACCGAGACTGCAGGAAGCGCTCATCAAGTTTACTTTTCTTCTGCACCTCCTGCTTTTCTGATGGCAATTCAATGTTTAATTTGGCCACTGCTCTGGTCACAACCTCCAGCAGCTCCTCAAAATCAGTAGAATGAGGTGGCGAGTCCTCTAATTCTCCTACCTCAATGCTTAGAACATCTAACTCCTCAGAGCTAGATAGTTCTAACATCAGGTTCTAATCCCAGGCAGAAGAAGCCGCAGAGTGGGCTTCCGACATCTGAATGAGCACAACAGAGCTGGCTGCTGAGAGCTGAGAAAGGACCGAAGGCATCTCAAACTCGTCAGCCAGCTCTATTTGCAATCCCCATGATTGTAAATGCTGCACCGCCTTGGCGGAGCGTTCTGAGTGGCATCAGCTCGCAATTCACACAGGCAGCACCATCAAGCACTGCCCGTGCATTCTCCTGCTCCGAGGCACATAACACAAGCGAGTGTGTGTCCCCATCCGTGATGTATCTAGGACAGGAAGACGCACACTGCTTGTATTGCCTCTCACTCGCCATTTCTTTTTTTTCACTTCCTTTGAAATATATAAGTGAATGCTTTGTACCGTAGGACAAACAACACCAAGTAAGACTAACAAGAGCAACACAGAATGCTTGCTGAAGAGCAAAAGCGAACACTGTTATGTGCCGGCTCCCCTTTGTAGCTTCCGTGTACAACGTCACAAGTAACATCGTTTTCATGCGCATTCCACATCTACCAATCAGTCTGTCAATCAATAAATAAATATTGGTATTAATAAGAAGACTACCGTTTTGTCAAAATCAAACTCGCAATGTCTTGAAAACATGATCAAGGTCTATTTTAGTGAGCAATCAGTTTGGTGTCTGTGACCATCATGACACCTGTAGTATTTACTGAGCTTTGGGTGATGATCTGAAAATAAGTTTACTATTAAAAATGCAAAACTGAAAACATTTATTTTTTTGATAGTGTAAGTAATCTTTACATAACTTGGAAAATATATCAACATTAGGTGTAACTGTAATATGAATTTGCAATGTATTAAAACAAAAATCGTCTTGGTTATGTATGTAACCCTCGTTCCCTGAAGGAGGGAACAGGAGACATTACGTCGACGTGACGCCGTAATTGGGATCACTTCAAGGAGCCCTATCATCTTCGAGTGGCTACAGAACGAGCCAGAACGAGCCCCGCAGCGTGGGTATAAACACGGAAGCAATCGCACGCACCTTTGTTTTTCGCTGAGGAGCCGAGATCGTGATGGCCGTTACAGCGATGGTCAGCAACGGTGGTGACGGGACGTAATGTCTCCTGTTCCCTCCTTCAGGGAACGAGGGTTACATACATAACCGAGACGTTCCTTATCAGTCGCTCATGTTCGATGTTATGATGTAATTGGGATCCCTATGCAAAACGCCACGGTTGCTGCCACATCCAGCACCCTACGCAGGACTCTCAGACCCCCACTGACTGGGGCGGAAGGCCTGCATATAGGGAGTTCAAACTGCTGTTCCGTTATAACCCACACAGCGGAACTCTTGGATAACACTGGGAAAGCGTGCCTTTCCAGGGGAGAGGGACGCTGCGGAACCTACATTCCTGCCCGAAGGGAGGTAACATGTGGAGAATACCTATATGGACTGGCGAGTTAGGGGCAGTACAACATATGGAATGTCACTGGGGTGTCTCCAGCCTGAGAAGGGGGAGACTACACCGGGCAGTGATGGCAGAGCAGACTCTGTTAGGTGTCGCCCAGCCCCGGCTCTACAGATATCTGTCAGCAAGGCACCGTGTGCCAGCGCCTAGGACGAAGCGACACTTCTAGTGGAGTGGGCTCTCAACCCGAGCAGGCAAGGCATGCTTCGGACCTTGTAAGCCAAGGCGATGGCATCCATTATTCAGTGGGCCATCCTCTGCTTGGAGACAGCCTTTCCCTTCTGCTGGCCTCCATAACAGACAAAGAGCTGGTCTGAGGTCCTGAGGCTTTGCGTTCTGTCCACGTATAGGCGCAGATTGTGAACGAGACAGAGAAAAGCCAGGGCTGGGTCTGCCACCTCCGAAGGCAGCGCTTGCAGGAAGGGAGTGGTAGGAACCCTGGGCATGTATCCGGGCCGGGGTCTCAGGATCACGTGAGAGTAAGCCGGGCCGAAATCTAGACACGATTCGTCGACCAAAAATGCATGCAGGTCCAATGCAACAGGAGTACGGTCTTACAGGACATAATCTTTAACTCTGCTTATTGCAAAGGCTCAAAGGGTGGTCTCTGAAGTGCCGAAAGGAACAGAGACAAATCCAAAGAGGGTATCGTGAGTAGGCGAGGCGGATTTAGTCTCCTCGTCCCCCTCAGGAACCTGACAATCAGTTCGTGCTCAACTGCATCGTAATGTGCGGCGATAGCGGCAACATACACTTTAAGGGTGGAGGGAAACAGCCTTCACTCCAACCCATCTTGCAGGTAGGAAAGCACAGCTCTGATCAAGCAAGTTCGGGGGTTCTCCTGGTGAGAAGAACACCATTCAACGAACAGGTTCCACTTCAACACATAGAGAATGACATCCTGAAAAGGAAGCAGTGTCACGCCTATGTTGCTCTTTTAGTAGAAAACAAAAAATAGAAATAAAAAGGGATAGCCACGGTGTAACACACCCAGGGATAGCCACGGTGTAACACACACTCAAATGGAACGCCCACCGAAACCAACACACACACACAGAATGCAATTCTGTGAAAACAGCAGTTTGTGAACTGTAAAGCTCACGGCCACCACTGATCGTGCCATCACGCCAACACTGGAACAGAGTTCTTCTGGTTTCCAACTTTGCAGAGTAACACAAGTGAGTGTGCAGCACTCGAGAAGACAAGTGAAACCACTCGGCTCCGAAGTGAAAGACAAATGTGCGTGCACTCGCTTTGTATTTATACCCGCGCTGTGGGGCGGGGCATGTGACGCGATTCATGCACGCCAACGTTCACTGGCTCGTTCTATAGACACTCAAAGATGATAGAGCTCCCTGAAGTGATCCCAATTACGTCGTCACGTCAACGTAACGTCGAACGTGAGCAACTGATAGGGAACTGAATACTTTGCTTCCTAATTTTAGAACACCATTGGAACGTACTTATCAATTGGCTTTTATAGCTTAAAGAAATGTGAAACACATTCAAAACAAACAGTTTCAAATATGAACCTGTGGGTTAAACCAATAAGAATATTTTCAGACTGTTGGTACATTTATAAGTATACGAGAAAAACTATCATGTTATATTTACTGACTGCAGGTGATGAAAGATTCCGGACTGATTTATTGCCTTTTAATAATTGTTTGCACTGATAAGACAAGACAATGATATGCAGACACACTGTGCATTCTCACCGTCGTCTCTGGTGCGTCAAGACGATGGTATGACGGTTCAGCGGCAGTGCGATCGCGTCTCTCCCTGCGAGGTGCCACTTACGCTTGCCTTTTGAAGTGCTTGCCTTTCTTTAACAGGTGTCATAAAAGGAAAGAAAATCCTGTATGCTGCTTCAAAGGCTTGAGTGTCATTAGGGCTAATAGGAATTTAACAGGTGGAGGGATGAAGAGAAACTCAGTGTAAAGACTACAAGAAGACCCCCGTTTTGTTTAGGCATCACTGAGCTTTGTGACCATATCTGAGTTTAGTATGTGTTGTGCTTTATCTTTCTGTTCTCATGTGTAGTCTAAATCCCTTTGAGCATTACTTGGACAATTTAGCTGAAATTACTTTTAGTCAACTTATGACATACATTACTTAAAGGGATATTTCACCGCTGGAAAGATGAATGTGTATTTAAATTGGGTCATTTATGTAGTAGAAATGTGAAATTGTTTTAGAGGTTGGTGCCTTCTAGGCTGAGATTTTTGGCTCATGTGGATGAAAGACAACAACTCCCAGAATGCACTTGCTTCGCTGCCCTGCTACACTCCCAACCACGCCTACCGGTTACAGAGGGCAATATCGGAAGAAATTATACAACTAGGCTACTAGTTGACTCGAAACTGAAAAGACGCTGTTTTACCGTGAGATCCCACCCCCTATGGGCGGGTTGAAAACATGCGGAACTAGCTTACTGGCTGTAGTCTCTAGCCTCTGGCCAAAAAAGCCTCATATGACGCAAAATGACGATTTTTGCGTCATCTGAGGTTTTTTTCCAGACACACAATACAGAAATCTCTCGTCTCAAGGGGACATGAGGGAGGGAAGCACGGTCATTTGAAAATGCTACCAGGTTTCTACTGATACAAAGCCTAATGCTAATCGGTGAAGTATCCCTTTAAGACATTCATCGGTTTGGTCTTGATATCCAGGAACTCCAAAAAAACGAGTCTCCAAGGATCAATACGCCCTCATATCTCATACATATCTTGCCTAAAAGCTTTCTGCATGTTTATAAGAAAAACCACCAGCTTTCAAATAAACAGTAAAAATAGACCACCCTGGCTGATGCAATTCACAGAAAGCTACGGCACATCCATCTGTGCAGAATGTGTGCATTCAGGCTTATGGCTCCCGGTGGACTCCACTGGGTGCTGGGTTTTGACTTGCAGAGTCTCCCAGATGCCCAGACTGACTTTACGAGCCGCATGGACGGCCATTATGTGACATACTGGTAGTGGTCAGTGCTCACAGAAAAGCCAAGTCAAGTCACCTTTATTTATATAGCGCTTTTTACAATACAGATTGTATCAAAGCAGCTTCACAGTGATAACATGAAAATAATACAACAAAGTTTGTTTCGCAAAAGAAACAAAATTGCGCCATCGTCCACCTTAAGTAAGGCAGATCAATAATATTGTTGAATATTAAATGTCCCCAACTAAGCAAGCCAAAAGCCAAGACAACAGTGGCAAGGAACCAAAACATCAGGTGACAGAATGGAGAAAAAAAAAACATGGGAGAAACCAGGCTCAGTCGGGGGCTAGTTCTCCTCTGGCCAATGAGTGAACAGTGTATGATTAGGATTCAGGCAGCATTACAGGTCAGAAGTCAGATTGGATCAGAACATTCAGAATATTTATCAAACACTGTGACTCATACACCACTGTCTCTGGGTGAATTAGAATATATTTCAGGGTATGTGAATCAAGTGCTAGTTTTAAACACTTTCGGATAGATGCATGGATTATCTTTGGGAATAATTAACATTTTTAACAATACATTTATATCTGTCCTAGAGATGCAGTGGCAATTATTGAAATAAATGAAGCCATGACGTTAATTTGCTGAAAACTCCAGAGTATGTTGTGCTTTGGATGCTGTTCCAAGGCAAAGCTTTCAATGGTTTCCACCACCAGGACTTTAACAGACCATATACACCCACAATGTAAACTTCTGTTCTGCAATTTCACTTCTCTAGATGTGTAAACCACTAAAATGTGCTGTTGCGGCACTGCTAATATTGTTGGTTCCATTATGATAAATTACTGGTAGTGTTTTGTTTTTTTCTCTTGCAAAAAAAGTACAAAAAATTTGGATAAAAGCGTCTGCTAAATAAATAAATGTACTGTAAATATATAAGCTGGTGAACAGTGGCTTTGCTTGCACACCAACTAACTAACTGTCAGGACTAATTGCATTATCCTTCCTGGACTGGTCTTTGAGCATAAAATGTCTTTACACAATGCTTTAAGTGCTGTATTTGGAAGGAAACCGTTGTATTACAGTTACTGTCAAAAGTGTTTAAAAAGAGTTTATAAAGCATGTGTTTTTGCCTCATCTATATTTAGCATTGTACTTGGTTTCTTCCTGTTCCTTCGACTCTCGCTCCTTCTCTGCTTCTCATCTTTGTGCTAATTGTGCGACGTCTGACCTCTGAAGAACCGAGCATAAATACTGCGGCATGGTGGCAGGGTCACAGGTTAGCATTGATCGGCCGCTCAGCAGGAAGCCACTTTGACATTTGCAGGTCTGTGAGGTGTGTTCCTCTTCAGCATGCCGCATGGCCTCTGGTGCTGCATTCTCATGAACCGTAGGCTAATGTGGCCACAAGTACCAAACATGTCTTTCCTCATAACAATCTCCAGAGATCATTCCCATCTGAAAGCTGCAAACGAGTGTTGGACGTTTTTTGGAGTTTATGAGGTTAATGGGTATCTGTGCGTTATGATTTTAGGGGTGTATGTTGTGTATATTGTGTCAGATATTGAATTATATTTCCATTACTGAAAAGCATACCCATGATGGATGCCATATGTGGTGTAGTGCTATAAGGGTAACGATACACTGATTTACTTTGAAACCTTTATTACTCAGAAATTGCTAGTAAATTTCACAAATAATTAAAAAGAAACGACACACTGAATTAAACCTGAAATTTTAAAGTAGAAAGACTGAAATTGTATTTTCTTATAACATACTCAAGTAATATTTGTTTTCTTTAAAAGTTTACATATTTTTTTACACTCATGATTGTCAAAACTCTTCACACAGTGAGCGCAGCATCAGTCTATTTGGGCTAAACTGTGGATCATTTATCATTGCTTTGGCACAAAATGCATTCAATCAATGACGATATCTTTCAAATAGCATGAGTTCTGTTCTAACACAGACTTGTGTCAAACACCCCCAAAACTCGGTAAACCTACACACCTATTTGCATGTTTACTTAAGTTTTGAAAAGAGTAAGTTAAATACCTAACATATTACAAGACTGAATAAGACAGCAACTTACTACATTTTTACAGTAATACCATATTGAAATATTCTGAATCTATAAAGGTTGGTCGTCAAGTAAGTGTTTAGGGTTGAACGACAAGACCAGACAAACGTGTGTTTGGTGCTGGCCTATATGGATGAACTGATGAGGCTGACGGCAGAAAGGTGTGGTCATTGTTGAGTGTGCACAGGTGGTAGCCATAGAGTATTATGGGAAATGTTACTGCTAACTGCTTAATGCTAAGGTTACTGGTCTGGAGGATTGTGACACATATACTGCAATTAATTTTAACAGTAGAAAGATGTCATTCTTGTTTCGTAAAGAAATTCTACAAAAGAAAACTGAATTGTTTTAAAAAGTATAGAGAATATAGAGGTTGTAAAAATCAGTATCTTTACATTCGGTTTCTCTGTATAGTATCCATAATTAGACTAAATTTGATTAAAGGTAGGATAGGCAATTTCAAAGAGGCTAGCAATAGCTAGCTTTAAAGGGATACTCCACTTTTTTCGGAAATATGCTCATTTTACATCTCCCCCAGAGATAAACAGTTGAGTTTTACCGTTTTAGAATCCATTCAGCCGAACTCCGGGTCTGACGGTACAACTTTTAGCATAGCTTAGCACAGATCATTGATTCTGATGAGTCCAGTAGCATTTCTTTCAAAATGACCAAAGAGTTTAAATATTTTTCCTATTTAAAACTTGACTCTTCTGTAGTTAAACCGTGTACTAAGATCGACGGAAAATGAAAAGTACGCTGGAATGAGAGTAGTTCCTAGCCATATAGGCTTAGAAAATCGCAACTTTTCATTTTCCGTCGATCTTAGTACACGGTTTAACTACAGAAGAGTCAAGTTTTAAATAGGAAAAATATTTAAACTCTTTGGTCATTTTGAAAGAAATGCTACTGGACTCATCAGAATCAATGATCTGTGCTAAGCTATGCTAAAAGTGGTACCGTCAGACCCGGAGTTCGGCTGAATGGATTCTAAAACGGTAAAACTCAACTGTTTAACTCTGGGGGAGTTGTAAAATGAGCTTATTTCCGAAAAAAGTGGAGTATCCCTTTAAAAGCAAAAGATCCCACCCTCCCTTCAGAGCGCTTTCCAAAGCCACGCCTCCTCCAAAGCACAGCAGAGTTTGCAAAACGTCACAAGATGAGAGACAGCATTAAATTACTCTAATGTCTCAAAGCACATAATATTACTATAATAATGAAGGTAAACAACTTACAGAGCTTAAATTGTACCAGAAGAATGTCACGGGTTGCCATCTCATAATTACGGTTACGACATGGTGTGAACAAAGCATAAGCTCTATGTTTCGGTTCAGGAGTAACTGTAAAAAGTGTCTGCTGTGTGTTTGACTGTCTGTCTACAACTCTGCATAGCCTCATAGAACGCGCCGATGACGTGTGAAATTTTTTTGGTCCTGAGACTTCCACAGAAGATATTATTTAGACCACTTCTATTATTGATTGCTATCAGGATGTGAAGAGAGTTTCAACCAGTAATACAAAAAGTATTTATAAAGTAAATTTCCTAGCATACTTTTAAATCTAGTAGAATGATTCGTTATTATAATTTTTTTTTTAAATCATGGTTTGTTCTTAGAATTGATTCTAACCAGTTTTTTTTTTCTTCTTTTTTTTTCTTGAATGTCAAAACAAAAAGAAACATAAAATAGACCCTCATCTGATAACGGTGTGTTTTATTGTAGAAGCTGTGTATAGTGTGTGTGTGTACGCAGCAAATCTGCAGCAGAACTCTGACACCTGCTGTACTACTGTCATATTCCACTGTTGTTGTTGAAAAACATAGTCCTGTATTTGAATTCAGCCTGAGAAAAAAAATGAAATAACTTTACTAGTGTATGAACAGATACATTTGTTATTCAGGGTTTTGGTATGTATAACTTTTTCTTTTTTTATATATTTAGCTCAAATTCAAGTTCTAAATCCTTGATGTTTCATAAAGAAAAAAGCATGAATAATTCACCTTCTTCACAAAGCATTGCGGGGAGGTGTCTGCTGGTTGGTGTGAGGTCTGGTCTTGTATGTTTTTACTCAATACATGTTTTCTATGCAGAAAATACATAAAGCTATCTCATACAAGCCGGTTTCCATTAAGCTGAGGTTCTACATGTCTAGTGATGAGAATAGAAGATATCCATATTGGTAGGCAGGTTTTTGGGTGATGGCATTCATTATCTGATGGGAACAAGAACCACAGGGACTATGTGCAGAATATAATTTATTTCTATGATTGTCAGTCATAGTGGCTTATATTTTATTGATTGATTGAAGTGAAATTAAATGAGCAATATCACACTCGTAGCCTTGCGATATCGCTGTATATCAGCATGGCTGTGATTACAGCCATGCTGATCCAGCCATGCCATGTTCGTGCCTATTCGGCCATATGCACGAGGCCGCAGGCTGAGTGCTGTACTAAATGCACTCGTTATTAAATATTTTAAGAACTCTATAAAAACTCCATAGTAACCATTCCTAGAGACTGCATGTATACTGATAATATACTGATAAAACAAGTTGCAAGTCATTTTAGACAGAATCGTCTGTTCAATGTATAAATATGAATGTTTGTGTTGACTATGCTGAACTAGCCTATACATGTATAGAAAACAATCCAATGTTCATTGTTGAAAGAGTGTCAGGTGTCGTATTGTACCATATTTCCAGCACTCATCCAGTCATACTGATTCGGCTGTTGGTTCTTCCTTTCTATCCGTCTCTCTCTCGTGCAGCTTGTGTCACACAAGATGATCACATTTCGTCTGTCTGGAGCCGCACGGCACAGCCTTCTTTCTGCATCTCATTGGCCGTATCTGTCCACAGCTGGGCTTGACCCACTAAACTTTGTAGTGAACCTGAATTCCCTTCATCTCATTGGCTCCTGTTTGGTCATGTGACTGCCCTCACATCATCATGCCCTCCTCATGCATCTCCTCCCGTGGTGAAGAGCGCCCTCCAAAAAAATGGAGATTTTGCACCTATTCAAGAAAAATGTGAATGGTTCTGCGCTCCCTGCAAATAAACAGCCAAACAGTTATTAATGTGATTTGTGGGTAAATAGAGCAGCCTGTTTTTGGTCTGAATCAGGAGGAACACAAACACTGCTTAGTTGTGGCTTTGACTAACAGTTTCACATTAAGAGTTGTAACTTCTTCATTGTTCAGTTATATGTCTGGATTTATTAAGCAATTGCCTGATTTCTCACAGTCCTTCTCATTTCCTCTTCCAGTTTCTCTCTCCCACTCGCTTTACTTTCTTATGCTCTGCCTCCCCCAACACAGCTGCTTTGGATCCGTTCAACACATCAAGTATTTGTGAAGAGTTTTCCAGTGTGTAGGAGCATTTGGGAAGATCACATGTAACTGTGCTGATGGGATGTCTATGAATCAAAATCACCAGCCGTCTGTCCAGGTGCTGAATTACAGTACTGTGGGAGTGCGGGTCATCACATCCTTTGTTAGTAAAAATATAGAAATATCCTTAACACAAAATGCTTTTAGCTGGAAAAGAAATGATCTTTAATTTAGGTAACACTTTATTTTAAAGTGATATATTTGCATGTTTTGTACTTGTTATAATAATGAGTTATATAATAATAACAGTAATTAATGTATTGTAAGTGAATTGTATCCTCACTCTGGATATACAGTACATTCACAGATGTACAGCTGCAGTTTAACTTTATTACAATAGATGAGACATTAGTGTGGATCAGAACCCTGAACCTTCGTACTGAATAAAATCAAATCCAGCTCTTGCAACTATTTAAGAGGAATCAGTGCTCGCTTAAATCATGATATGACAGGAGGTTAGTTTGATGGCACAATGTGCTGTTGAAAGGTTCTCATTTTAATGTTGTTGTTTACTTTATTTCTGTTAGGGTTAGGGTTGACTTGGAAATAATGAATCAAATACATAGGCTCATTGGAAAAAACGTGCCTCTACATTTTTGCAAAACTCCAAGCGCATACCAAAAACATACAAATCACTGCAATTCCAGCTGAAAAGACACTAGAGGCAGTAAAACACCAACAACTTTCAATCCTTTTCAAAATTATGATTACAGGGCAGATTATCTATTAATAAAGATATATATTTTATGTGCTCAAAATACTATTACGTTTGTGCATCATGTGCATCACTAATAAATGTAGATGTTTGCATCACATATGTGTGGCTTTTCTTATGTAGGCCTAGCAGACTTGCTCAGTAGCTCATGCTCTGAAGCACGTCTGTGAAGCACGTCATGATAAAAGTGCACAAAGATTAATACAAGCAAGCTAAAATGGATGCTTTAGCAAATGTGTTTTTATCTCACGTTTGCTTTTGTTAACCCTATGTTTAGGGTTTGGTGGTACGTTATTTTCACGATAGAGCATTAACCTTTTAGTGCCAGTCACTGTACATTTAATTTCCGAACTGCCACGATACGTACGTTATAAAGTGTTATCAGATTCCCATTCATCTGTTTCAGATAAAACTGAACGTGCTTTTAGTGGCACTTACTGGATATTTCACTCTGAAAGTGGTGTGAACTGTGCAAGAGGCAACGTAATATTTTGCATGACACAGACAATTAAAATAAATAAATAGATAAAGATCCATTTTAAATGTCACAAATTCTCTGTGTCTGGGTCCATGGACCTTTATTTTGATATTCTTTTGTCTGAGTTCAGTGTTTAGTGTTCAGTGTTTAGTTCCTGCTTCCTGGGTTGCCATAGTCATTCATTGGCTGTGTGTCCACTTTTAGACACGCACTTGCGAACTTCCCTAAGCACTTCCCCTCGGGGGAATCCCTGTCGCCATTTTGAAGTGCGTTCCACTTCGTGAAGTGGACGAGGGAAGTTTATATGGATAGACCCTCTACACTTCAGGCAGCTCAATATACCACAATGCAACACTATTGTGACGTCAATACATTGTGTTTAATTTACCCCACCACAAACAACTCTATGATCTATTTTCTGTCAGGACCACTATCATCGAATACGATTGACAATTAGCATACAGTTTGGACTGGTGGTATGGTTCTGTTCTGGGCAAGAACTCCCTGTTAGGGAGTAGCCTAGCATGGATAAGAGCATGGAGAGCAGCAATAACCTCCCAAAACAAAACCATATGCCAATATCCCCCAAACCCAAACTGACAGCGCAAATCTGGATGTTTTTTTTGTTTTTTTTTAAATACCTGAAACGCTTGAGCAACAGCATGTTACCAACAATACCGGAAAGCCTTAAGCAACAAGTATGTTGCCCTTACCTGGATGACCTAAAATGACCCCCTGAAATGAAGAAGTGAAAATTGAGATATCAAAATGAATCAGCTGCTTGCTTGTTGTATATCCACAGTCCAGCTCCAGTTTATTTGAGTGACGACTGTGAGCTAGAGATGAGAGATAGAGATTTTCCCTAGCGGCAGCAAAATCTGATACAACAAGCATGTTGTATAATCGCGGAACGATTGCTAACACTAGTGTAGTTTGGCAGGGGAAGCATACACCTTACAGCAATAGCTCCGACTAGTGGCAACAAAACTGATACAACAAGCATGTTGTATAACCATAGGACTAGTATTAAAACTAGTGTAGTCCGGTCGGGGAAGCATACACCCTCTAGCTCTGAGTCAGATGCAGTGTGCAGCTAAGTTATGAATACAGTGCTCCCGTCCTACATATTCCATCGGCTGTGGGGGTGAAGATGACGACTCCCATGATTCCACACTCCTTCACAGGACCATGAAGCTACGATGTTGTTAGTGTTGAATACCAGACCTCGATGGTGATTGTACTGTGTTTTTTGCACAAGTATGTTACCGATATCTAGATAGCTTTAGCCACAAGCATGTGGTAACTTTAACACAGCATGTTGCCATAATCGGATAGAATAAAGAACAAGCATTTTTCCAATGCAACCAGATAATCATAAAACAATGCTTGATTACTACAGCATGTTGCTGAGGACAGTATGCGCAAAAATACTAGAAGCCAAAGTAACAAGCATATATTCGATAACATTGCACTAGCAACCACCATACAGTACTGATAGCAATGTTGCTGAAATGAAACACCATGTGACAATGACAACAGGTATAAGTCTAAAACACAGCCATGTTCCAAATAATGACTGGGCTAAATAACCGTAAAAGTAAAACAATGTTTCCAATAGCAACTAACAGCTTTTAAAGCAAGCAGTTTTCAATAGCCACTAGATAGCCTTTAGAACAAACAGTGTTTCATATAGGCTTTAAGAACGCTGTGTTTCCAAGAAGACCAAGCGTGTCCGATAACGCTGAAGAGACTCAACTGAATAGTGACTGTTTACTATGTCTTTTTTAGAGCTGTGCCACAGCCAATGACAACAGATAGTAACGCACATAGCCAATATGATCGCATAAGCCTAGAAAGAGCATTTTAATGAAAAGTTAAAATTTAACGTCTAAGTTAGATAAGCCCAAGCCACACGTATAGCATTAGCAACAAGCATGTTGCCAATACCCTGATAGCTTTTAGCAATGAGCATTAAAAAGGAACTTAGCTTTGTGAAGACTTTCATAGATGAATGGAAAGTGAATCACATCACTGATTTATACTCTCAGTTAGCTTCTGTTCTTTGTCTTGTGTTAACATTGCTACCTGGATGTTCTCTCTGTTTGTTTCTTTATTTCAATTAAATAGTCATGTCAATAATGTCACTTCCAAATCAGGCAGCTTATAATCAATGCGGCGAATCTCATGTTCAAGTTCACGAATTTGAATAAATCTGAGGTGAGATCCTTGTGGGAAACGAATTCCTCTTGCTAAATTCCCGATTGCATGCTTCCTTGTGAGATGATGTGGTTTGCCTGCCGAATTTCGCCATTTAATTAGCTCCTGAGGCTGATAATACTGAAGGAGCTTATATATGTATACACTGATAATAGTTGTATTACTTTAGGTAGATGTGGATCAGCTGAGAGTCAGCTGATGCGAGCTTGACTAACGTGACCTGCAAGAACTGACGCTACGCTTAATCATTATTTAACCTTTTTTTTTTTTAAAACAACTCAAACACACCTATATACATATTGAATGCTGCATTAAACAATTTTGTAAGGGAAAAAAATAAAATAATAAATCAACCCAATAGTGGATTCTAAGTGGTCAAGGGCTTAGCACATTCCAATTCAGCCTATTGCAAAGGTTCCGCCAGTAGTGGGCACTCATTCGTAAGCAATGGCGTACATCCGCGTGAAGTTAGCGAGTGAAGGGCATAACAGTTTTGGACTGGAATGCAGCCATTGTTTCATTGTCTAATTATTTAATATTAAAATGATTAGAGTTGTACCTGTCCCTCATTACCACTGTGTATTTATACCCTCAGTTAGCTTCTGTTCTTTGTGTTGTGTTAACATTGCTACCTGGATGTTCTCTCTGTTTGTTTCTTTATTTCAATTAAATACTACTTAATTTATCTTCAAGCCTGATCGTTCTGAATCAACCAGCCAACAGGTGTGACATTAAATTAATGTACATAATTATTATTTATGACTGAAGCCTTACACATTTCCAGACATCAACCAAGTCTAATCACCTTGATAACAGAAAAACAGTTATAGAATTGAACTGAATTTTTTATAACCTAGTCTTTACTTTATATCTGAATGAACTCTGTATTGATTTATTAGAACTTTTGACTATGTTGTTTGGGAGAATATCTTTTGCTTGGTCTCTTCAATTGAATGGCCCTTTTATGTGCTAATACCATCATGCTGTTTATATAATTGGTTCTGTAGAAGGACTACTTACATCTCCATTAATCCACTCATGGATTATGAGGAATGCATGCCAAGTACTTTCCTGACATTGTACGACTCTGCAAATGAATCGGATGCTGTTGATGGACACAAGCAGTTCAGACAGTCTGTGGCTGCAGTAATAAATAGAATATATTCTGGGATACCAGATTGATTGTGGCCTGTGGAATGATGTTCAATCCTCTTCAATGGCTGTGCGAAGTTGCTGGATATTGGCAGGACCTGGCATATACCGTGTCTGTATGTATATAAGCCCTCAGTCAGTTCATTCTGTTCTTTTGTCCTGCGAAGTCTTTTGTTGGTTGTGTTTTCTCCTGTGCTAGTTTGAGTTTTGTTATTTTATTTATCCTTTATTTTTCCAGGAAGGTCCCATTGAGAGTAAAATAAATCTCTTCTTCCTGGGAGTCCTGACCAAAATGGCCGTACTAAAATTTTACATTAAACTTCACATAAACTTAACACACAAGACAAATTCTAAACAGTCAAAGCAAAAAACATGAATCATAAATCAACAAATTAATTAAAACAGCAACATGGTTTATTCATTTTACACTGCAATACATTTTTAAACGTAGTTAAAGAAGGAATTGTTTCTAGTGGAATAATAGCTTGAAATTCATTCCACAGCCATGAGGCATAATAAGAGAAAGCTGATTTTCCGTGCTCTGAGTGTATCCTAGGTACTTCTAATTTAATTCCACTTGATGACCTGGTGCTATAGTTCTTTCTATGTAAGCATAAAAGACTAGTAATGTAATTTGGAAGCAAACAATGCCTTTAGAGTATATACTAATATATGTGATTTCCTTCTTTGATTTAAAGATGACCCGCAAGCATTTGCTATAAAATGCAGTGCAGCATGATAAACACCATCTAGCCTTTTCATTAAATACATGGAAGCATGCATATAAATAACACCACCATATAGTCTAAAATGGGTAAAATAAATAAATAAATAAAACATCTGTATAATTCTCTTTCTAGCACCAAAGGGATTTTTTTTTCTTTTTTTTTTTTCAGAAAACGAAAACTCAAGCTTGGTTTAAGAATAGACGGAGCAGTGGTCATAGAACGGCTGCATGTAAAAACAATATACTTAGTGTTGTTTACATTTAAATCTAACTTCAGTTTTAGTAAAGTAAACTGAAAATAATTTCAATAGCTTGAGACAAAGAGGATGCAGCTGAATAAATAATTGTATCGTCAGCATAAAAATTGCTGCCCTTATTCATTAATAAAAATATAAAGTTCTATCAGATAAATAGTTTATTAACTAGGTATTCTTTCATTTGATCATTTACCATAGATTCAAAAACTTTTGCTAAAACCGGGAGTTTAGAAAAAGGGCGATAATTATTCAAATCGGAGGGATCCGATGGAATAGCTGATTTCCAAGATGGCAGAATAACATTGGTGGATAGACTCAGATTAAAAATCGACGCAATAGGTTCGCAATAATATCTGCAGACAGTTTTAAAAACAATTTTTTAAAACTGATTTCTTACAGTCTAAATGTGAGAGCAGTTTATGAACTTGGGTGGGTAATATAGGGGTAAAGGAAAATAAATCTGATTCCCTATAGTTAGTCGACTCATCAATTCCCTGTTCATCCATGAACAACGAATTACTAGAGTCTATCATACTAGCTGAAATAAAATGACTATTAAACATATTAACAATATTAACCAAGTCTGTAATTATTCTTTGGTTCATTTTTAAAGCCTTTGGAAGATCAGTAGATTTATCAGTTTGATTAAAATATTAATATTTCCTTCTGGACAATTCTTCGTTGTGTGATTATTACTGCAGCCAAGCTGCGATATAACATTATTTTTATATAAAGTAGACAAAGAAATGTATTTAGTGGGAAGAGAAACAGGGTATTTTATAAATTGACAGTTTCCACATTTCAGAATGATAATGATACTAAATATTGATAATGATAAGTAATCTTAGCATAGAATGATTTTCAAAGGATCATGTGACACTGAAGACTGGAGTAATAATTCAAAAAATACAGCTGTGCGATAACAGGAATAAATTACATTTTAAAATATATTATTTTAAATTGTAATATCATTTCACAGCATTACTGTTTTTACTGTATATGTTTACTGTAGTGTAGTGTATGTTCTGTATGTCTTCCATCCTGATTTTTATTTCTGCAAGATTAATGCAGTAAATACAGCTAAAAATAATAAGAGCATTGCATTTCATCTCTCAGAAATGATAACATGGTAATTACTAATTATAAGTAATGTCGAGAGAGCAGTATTTACATTAAAACAAATAGCTCTGATTAAATAAGGACCCTACTGAAATACATGATTCATATTCAGAAACACTTTAAGAAACACATACAAGTAAAAAAAAACTAAACCAACATCATAAAGTCTGTTCTTAAACTGTTTATCTACTTTCTTCACCACTCAGAATGTGCTGCTTTTCTCTGTTTGTTTTCTAAGGTGGGATTTTTATTATTTTTATTCAGCAACTTCAATCGGACATACATAACTTATTTCCCCACTTTTGATGGGCAGTATGGCAGTTGACTACTTGGCAAGAAGCCTAAAATATGCATAAATCCAGACTGACTGCCAAGAGCAGGACCACCTGTTAATGCAAGACAATCTTCAAAACTGCTGCTCTTACTGCTCTTCAATGAACATCCTATTTTGGCTTGTTCTTCTATTGGCAGTGATGTAGTGGGTGTAACACTAACAGAATCAGAAAATTTCCAGGTTTAGGAAATGCTTTGGGAATATTTGTAGCTACACAAACCTCCTAGGGGCGAGATTAATCTGTTTGGCTCTCTTATAAAATGTAATACCACAATCATCCATGTGCAAAGACTCGCTTTGGTTCTGTCCATCTGAAATAAACCGTCAGCTACATAGAGCTTGAAGAGTTATAAACACACATGCATAAACAGAGAGCAACATATTAGGTCTCATTCATATCTTAGTTATTTCTTCTGGACAGCAATTAGATTACATGGAGATTTTTAATGCTTCTCAGATTCCCGCATTCATTTGTGTAGGTGTCAAAGGTTTCATTTGTTAACATTAGTTATTATAGTTACAAACTATACAAACTATACAAACTAACAATGAACAATACTACAATCTTAATTAATATTATCTCAACATTTACTAATACATTTTTAAGATCAAATGTTTTATCTGTTAACATCAGTTAATGCACTATGAACTAACATGAACAAGAACATTTAATTTACTAACATTAAAAAAGGTCAATGAAAGGTGTAATAAGATATTTTTCATTGTTAGGTCATGTTAGTTAATGCATTAACAAATGTTATTATTGAAAAGTGTATCTTTTTTTTTTTTGGAGAAACATCTGAGATAATGTTATGTTATGACGTAAACCACTTAAATCTGGAGGATTACGCCATGGGAAATGTGTTGAGCTAGTAAATGAGATCTATAATGATGATCGTCTGTTTCACTGTCAGAAATCAGCGCAGTGGCCGTAATTAATGGTGAGGAGATGAAGGCAGAGCAGCTCCATTTAAAGGTCTTGTGTGTGGAAAGAATGAGAGGACATCATACAGCGAAATTTAGCAGCGGCCAGAGCCACAGCGCAGGATGAAAGAGAGATTTCATCCACTGGAAGCAGCAGACGAAGCGGTCTAATTCCCACCGCCTGCTTCCTGCTCAGCACATGAAAGCCCGAGGGCCTGCGTCTGCTGCCTGCCGTGACCATGGGTGTTCAGGGAGGCAACTGATCCTTGGGTTTTATCTGACCGAGTAGCAGGGGTGTGGGAACTTGCTCTCAATATCTGCTCTGCTGATGAACTAGGATGGGTGCAGTTCTAGGCACAGAGGGTTTTGAGTCATTCACCTGAGCTGTAAATGTCATGTGACTTAATGACAGCACAATGACATGCACAGTCTCCGATCTTCATTAGAGGCAGTGATGAGCTGTGGCAGACAGGACAAATAAAAGCCTCGGGAAGAACAACAGTCAGTAAAGTATCAAATATAATACAATTCAATTTTATCAATTTTCATTGGATTTTGTCAGAAAACATATTAACTTTGAATGACTGTCAATCAAGAAAGACGCTTCTGGAATGTTGTAGTTCAATGGCTGATCGGACTTTACTAACCCACTGGTTTACATCCTCATTCTGGCAATAAAACTCAGGATCAAGGTTATTACTGTTAACTTTCACAAGACGAGACAAAAACTAGCTGTGAAAAATATGAGCAGACCAAATGTCTGTACAAATCCTGCTTTGAATGTTGTGTAAAATGCTGCATGGAATTGAATGTGGCAATTTACTTAGGAAATGTTTTAAGAATGATTTATAAAGTTCTGCTTGTGTTTCATGAATGAAGCTCATCAAGTAAATGCAAATAAAATAAAATGCAAATGGAGCCCCAATAAAATGTCAGGCGAAACTAATTCATTTGTCATAATTTGAATCGACGGATGGTCTGATTTAATGAATCTAGTCTGAATTCAGACTATTAGAGTATTCTGTCATAAATAAAGTGCCCAATGAGACGAGTGACTGCCTGAGTGACATATAGAACAATCAACCACAGATGTTTGTTATATTTTTTTATTGTGTGTGTGTGTGTGTGTGTGTGTGTGTGTCATAAATGGGTCAGGGCTTGGCTGGTTATCAGGGGCTTCATATATAAAACTTTCCATAGATTTCATCCCAAAAGTATGTGTTCACAAAAGCCAGATTTTGCGTATTAATAATAAATTTGCTCAAGGACTGAGTCATAAGACATTTAATGTGCCTTTTAGCAAAGTAAGCTCCAGGGTTACTCTTACTGTAGTAAGACTTTTGTAAGTTAGTTTTGATAAAGGCATCGGGTACATTACTATTTCCAAGAACAAATGATGTGCCCTATGCACATAAACTGTACAGCTCAATTCTCTTATTGTGTGTCAGCAATTAAGATTAACGTTGAACTTATTTCTGCATAACTTCACTCTCAATATAGGCTCTGAATTTATGGATTGTTTTTTACTTTGGTGCATTAGAAATACTTGACTTTGCGCACAATTTGTTAAGTCGTTGAGGTCTTTTCTAGACTTTACAGTAAATGAGACAATTGTGACAGCTCCTCTAGCTGAGAAAATTCTGAGCACAGTGTGTGATGTTGTTGAGATCTTTTTCTAAAGAGACAAATATGAGAGCTCCAGTTTCTCTAGCTGAGTCAAAAATAATAATAATCTGAGCACGGTGTGTGATGATGATGATGATGAGATCTCTTCTAAATCTTTAGAGGAGACAAATGTGAGCGATCCAGAGTCTCTTGCTAAGGAGAAAAATATGAGCACAGTGTGTGATGATGATATCTCTTCTAAATCTTTAAAGGAGACCGCTGTGAGAGGGTTCGATTTTTTCTCTCTCAGGAGACAAGTATGAGAAGCAGGAGTCAAGATTCAAGTCTCCATTTGATGTTAAAGTAACCTCATTTTTGTCTAGGAAAAACATTTTAGATGTTAAAGAGATGTTCTTTCCTCTGGGATAGCATGCCACAGGAAAAGTGTCCAAAAGCAGTGTATCCACAACTAAAATTGAACTTTAATTAACTTAAATTTAAAGGTGCCGTAGCTGATTCTCTGCAGAAACATTTTTTTTGTTTGCTGGTTGAAAGTCTCCTGTTAAGCGGTCTAAATGTATTTTTTATAAATATATGTGTCTGTGGAAGGCGTAGGACTGTAGAATGTTCGTTCAATTGTTGTGTTCGGTCCGAACGGTCCTGTAGCATGTGTTCCCTGTCTGTCAATGTGTGTTTGCATACCACTGCGCAGGCTGTTCACGCAGGCATAATAAGACATCAGTGCGTTCAAGTACGCTGTGCAGACAGAGCGAGAATGGCAGGCAAGCAGCAACAAGCAGACTCTCATCGTGGAACCCTGGCATGCAAGAAATATTATTACACACTGACAAGTTTTGCTATAGCTAAACAAACCGAAAACGTGCTGCTTCTAATTCTGTTTTTAAGAATTTGTTTACGTTTGGTATTGTAGTTGTAGTAATGTTACTAACTGAACTATAAAGTTTTCTCACGGGTGAATGACACATGATATTGGTATTGCAGTAACATTGTCTCCGGTCTTCTGGGCTGTGCTCATGCGTTCAGGAGGCGTGGCTTTGGACGGCGATTTGCAGGGAGGGTGGGACGTATGCTTTTAATGCTATCAGGCTAAAGTAAGCATTTTCCTAGATGTGCTACTGCAAAACAGTTAAAAATCATTCATTACTTCGCTCACTCTAGTAAAATAGTGTCTAGAGTGTCCATACTGTGCGCACCCATTTGCGTTAAGTTTATTTTGTATAAATCCCGATATGTGCGTGGAAAATTGTGTATGCACATTTCAATGCCTTTTTTGAGCCCTAGGGTTGCCAACTGTTCCGTATAATACGGAATCGTTCCGTATTTGACACATGAAAGTCTTGTTCCGTATTGAACTGATACGGAACGCACTTTGTTCCGTATTTTTGAGAATCAATTCAGTGCAAATCCATGACAGACACATAGCTTCTAATATATGTCAGACTATGAACGAAGACAAGAAAAAAAAAAACGACGGCGCGGTAGATACTAATTTCTCCCTCTGTTTGTCTATGATCAGCGTAGCGTTTTTAACATCTTGTAACATCATCAGAGAATGCCCTTTTAATTTGTCGTTTCAGTTATTGTGAGTCACGTATCGTAGCAACGATGACGACAAGTGACAACAGGGAGAAATGTAAAAATGACTACCTCCGAGCAGCCGGCGAAAAAGAAAAGAGCACAAAATTATAGAATTGAATGGGAAAATGACTACCCGTGGCTGGAATGCGTGAGGGACAATGAATACTGTTGTGTTTATTTTTCTTCAAATGCAGTCTAAGCCGATGAGTTTTGAATGTTATATGTTGTATTTGTTTAAGTTAAAAATAAAACATATTATAAAGTAAACAAATCCATGGTTCATTGTTGGCAAAATGATCATGATAGCCTTTATATTTCACATCTATGTGGTTCAGTCTTGTATATTGATTAGGCCTACTTTGCTATTCTATAAATATATAGGCCTAATAAGTTGTATAAGTTGTATTATAATATGCTATAATGTATGAAATATATTTATCTAAATGTATCAATTAGTTTCCACAATATTCACCAGAAGTCACAACCAAACACCCCCCTCCCCCCTAATCAGTTGGCAACCCTAATCAGCCCCCTGCTCCTTGTTAGCCCCTGCTGGTAGATACACACCAAAAGCATGTTTCTCCACTGACGGCCATTTAAAAAAGTTGCCACATATTCAAATAATAATAAATATAAATAAACAAATAAATAACATTGTTGCATTTTTAAACAAGTAACAAACATGTATTTGTATTAAAGTAGATGTTTTACAGATGAAGAGCTATTAAAAGCATGCCATTTTAAAACTTTTTCCTTATACAGTATTTGTGAACAAAAACAAAATGAAATAAAAATAATGCCCCACTTTATATTAAGTGTATATTAAGTATATTTAAATTAATAATTTGATAAAGTGCACTTATTATGTACGTTTTTATACTGCACTTATATTTAAAAAAATACCTACATGCAATTACAGCTGTAATTAATTTCTGTAATTACATCTATAATTACACTGTTGACCCTTCCCTTACACCTTAAACTTACCCATACCAACAAACCTATCCCTAGCCTCACCCGTATCCCTCCTCAATAGCAGCACAAGTGTTTTGCAATAAAACAAAGTACATTGTACAAGTATATAGTAGTTAAAGACACCTAATATAAAGTAGCAAAAATAGAAACTAGTGCATTTTTCTAATTTAATTGCCATGTTTAGTAGATATATTAAGCTGCATTGGTTTTGAAAGGGCTCTCCATTAAATACTGTTGGGCACTGACCAATGCCAGCGACAACCCTATTCCAGATGAAAGCTCAGTGCAGGACAGGGTGACTGTTAGCTTTCCCATTCCTATCAGCTCTCTGGACAGCCTCCTCTGCTTGAGATCTGTGAAAACCTTTGCAAGAGGTATTGTTCTCTTAGAGAGATGATGGATGGATATAAAGATAGATGGATAGATGGATGGATACTGTAGTCTGTATTCATCAGCACCTCACCAAGAGAGAGATACAACAAAAAGGGAATGCGTTGCTTTTCAAGTCAGATACGTGAGGCTGTGTGAGAAATGTCCTTTTTTATTTATTTTTTGTAACTAGCTATATTCTACTTGTTATCATGAAAACAATAAGAACTTCCAGACGCTTCAGCAGAGTGGATGTCTGGAAGACGACACCGACATGCACAAACACACGCCCACGACTCCCACCGAGAGCCACAGTCGGCCGGCTGTTGTTTTGCGAGACTTAAGGGTTTGGGAGAAATAATGAGCTCATTGCTCTGGCCCCAAGGTACCGCTGGCAATTACCATGATCCATGCTCCTGCTCAGTGGGAATTCACTTCCCTCACAGGTTTTCTGGGACAGAGAAAGAAGACCTTCGCAGGGTGCAGGCATTCTTTTATTCTGACATCTGGATTCAAGGGGGGCCACATATTCAAAGCAACACATCGGTTGCTAAATAAGCCCGCTTTATGCACACGGTTCTGATGAAAATGGCTCCTGTCCAAGAAGAGACAAATGTCCTTGAATTTGAAGTTAAGCACTTTGCCAGAGCTTTAGCGCAAACTTGACAAAAAAGATCAACAAATAGCAGCTTGCGCTCCCTCCAGATCTGAACCAATGTGGAAACTATCAGGTTGTACAGACGCATTTCCACTGATTCTGCAGTTGGCATGGGGTTTGTGTGAGTAGCAAAGTCAATAAACAATGTTAGTGCATCAAACTGTTGTTTTTGGCAAACGCAATTCATTACGTGTCAGTTGTCACATCCAGCAGTGGACAGTGGCACAGAGAGTCGGCTGCTGGCAATGTTGAAATCATCCGCTGCCGTCCACTCAATCTCCCTGATAGCCTCATGCATAAA
Organism: Rutilus rutilus; assembly: GCF_951802725.1. Classification (NCBI taxonomy): domain Eukaryota; kingdom Metazoa; phylum Chordata; class Actinopteri; order Cypriniformes; family Leuciscidae; genus Rutilus; species Rutilus rutilus. The sequence continues at coordinate 8,753,340 of NC_140230.1, read as the reverse complement.
CGCTCCTCATGGTAAGTGAGACTGACATCATTTATAATTGACACTTTTTAATCTCTGGCCTGAGGCGCGGATGAGGAAATTGTTTCCACAGCCATTTTCGGGCTCTTTCTCACCGACAGGCTCCCAGAGCAACTCTACGAGTGTAACGCTTTATTACCGCTGTGCATTACATATGTCTCCTATATTGCATATGCTGCTGTTGGAATGATGGTAGAGTGGAATTTGCACTTATACTGTGGAAGAACATACTGAATAATTGTTTCTCATCATAATCTGAAAATGTATCCACAAGCAACAATCCTCAGGGTCCAAACACATTGGAAAAGTTGTGGAAATTTGATTGCCATTATTTGACTGAATTGCCATTCCGAAGCTTTTTTTGTTGTGTCCTCAGATTGTAATCATGTCCCTTTTTACCATGTTTCACTAATCTTGTATAATCCTAACCCTAATTTTTCCCAAGGTATACGTTGATAAGTTTACATGGACCTTTTTTGGCTTAACATTTCTACAGCTTAAAATTCTCTGAATAACTTTTGCTTTCACCAGCTCAATGCGAGGACTTTTTCCGTCGACAGTACTTAAACTTTGCATGAACATCCATATAGTCAACATCACTACACTATGATATTTAATCATGTCTGTTTATTTGTCGTGAAGATCCCAGATGTCAGGGCTGAGGTTTCCATGTGTAATGAGAAAAACACATGGCTCCATTTTTAACCCCAAGAAGTTGGCAGGTGCACTGCTCAGAGTCGCTGATGTTTCACAGCCCTGTTATTAGATTCAATATTCTCACTTCAGCAATAAAGAAAAGGCTGTTTTTCATTACTCTGTGAACTTATTAACAAGCTTACTTTATCCTTAAAGGCTCACACTTAATTGCATTTGGAGAGGAAACGAGACTTGGCTTGAATGCCTAATGAGGACTTTTGAATATGATAAAGGGTACTTTTTGGATTACATCTTTTATTTATAGTTAATTTTACTGTATTAGTCAGTAATGGCAATCGCTCACTCTTTTTATGGAATTCTGCCACCATAAGGAGCCTCCGAAACAATAATAGCTTCAAGGATTTCTGTAAAATACTACATTTGACACTGCAATGCTCATTATATTTGTAGAAGATGGCCCAGCCTGATTGATTCAGGCCAGTAGCGTAACATCACATAAACAGTCTTAGCTTGTTAACATGAAGGATTTCACTGACTAGCAAACATGCTTCAAGTATCCATGTTTAGGGTCTCGCACCTGTCAGAGAAGTGACAATTTATGAGTGTGTGATGCTCCTCTTCTAGGCGTTGTGTGCAGAAAGTCTGAATGATGTTTAGGGCCCTCTCTTACACCCGGCGCAATGCAGCGCCAAGCGCGACGCAAGTGTTTTTTGCTAGTTTCAGTCAGACGCAGTTATCATTTTCACGTCCTGCGCCACGTTGTTTAAATAGCAAATGCATTTGCACCCATTTGTGCGCCCATGGGCGTGCTGGTCTGAAAACGAGGTGTGTTCTGGCGCATTGTTGGCGCATTGCTATTTTGATGCAACAGAAATAGACTGCGCCATTGATCAACTGAAACCTGGTCTAAAGTCAATGGCGCAATATTATTTTTTTATTTAATGAGCGCGTTAGTAATGTGCGCCTATAGGCGGGTCTACAACACGCGTACACTCTGCTTATTAAACACACAGGGACACAAAGCAGCACACAAACATGCCAAATATTTCAAATAAAAGGATTACAATGTAAAAGATTATTATTGTGTACATAAAGATATGGTGGAATCTGACTTGTCCCGTAGATGGTCTGCTTGCACACTTTAACATTGCGCACGAGCAGTTCCGTTTGCGCTCTGGAGACACGTTTGATCAAATTCCGTCATGTAAATAGCGAATCTGCCATGGCGCGAACGCAACTGGCATTTAAAGGGAATGGGAGATGAGACTCTGATTGGTTTAATGCACGTAAATCCCAAAACACACCCATTACTCATTATGAGAATAGGGACGACCCTTTTCCGACCATTTTTCCGTCGTTAAACTAGCAAAAGTGGATTCGGACACGCCCTAAGTGAACTTGCGGCCTGCGCTTTAGACCATGCGCTTAGATCGTTAAAATAGGGCCCTTGGACGTAATGGTCAAATCAGACCCCGGTGGTTGTACCACAGGCTCCTCTCAGTCTCAACAGAGACCATTGCAGCACCTACTGACTCATTCAGGCTGGACACAACCCCTGCTGTGAGACCCTATACATTCACCTTTACTCATGCCGACATGACCAATTACTGCAGTGCCCTGTAATTTAATTTGTACATATGTGGCACAGTGATGACATGGTTTCGATTAAATTTTGGCTCAGGCTGCTCTGAGAACGTAGTGACTGTATGGAATACATGGTCACATGACCCCTTGTTGTGGCCAGTGCTGTTTTCAGCTAATTGTGATGATGTAACTATTGGTTTTCTGAGCTTATGCATGTGTCAGACTCACAAATGTTTGCTAGACCACAAAGGAATGACACCACAGTTTGTGTAACTCCAAGATATTGTTGTTTATGCAGATAGGATTTCAAGCCAATTTGTTTTCAGAAGGGAATACTGGCACGCTACTTACTAAATAATGCAGGATGTATTGCTTATCCCTTGAATTAAGTTAAGTAAAAAAAAAAAAAAGTTAAAAATTCTGTTACGATTTGTATGTAGGCATTCAATACAATGAACCAAAAATCACCCTATGAAAACCAAAAATAAATCAGTATTTCTCACACATTACAAAAAAACCATAAGAACGTATGATTTAAAAAAAAAAAAAAACTGTATATAGAACTATCTTTTAAACATTTTTGTTTTCAAAATTATACAAATTGTAAATATTATACAAAAAGAATACAAATTATAAATAATATTAACAGTATTGTGGCTAACATTTATTAAAACCTTTTAACATTTTAAACAAAACAGGTGTGACCAAAACAGCAAACTTATTGGTTTGATTCCCAGCTAAATGAACACGCATAAACAATTTAAAATGATGTCTTCAATGCAACATACTTACCTTATGTAACAACAAGAGGGTGGTTGAGAAATTGACACAACAAAATGCATAAAAAAAAAGTCTGTGCAGCATGCCTTTAACCATGAAATATGCAAGTCATATTGACCTGCAAACATTATAATTGTAATAAAAATTTTGTATGCACTTTCCACAGTACATCAGAGCATTAACACTTTGCAGGCATGTTCATGACCCTAAATGAGAAAAAGAAGTATGTGAAAAAAGAAACGCAACAATTGTCCTTATTAGGGGTATGCAGCGGAGCCTATATCTGTATATATCTGTAGAAATCTCCAAATATTTGTATCTGTATTTGGATAAAACCAAGAGTGGGCGAGGCTTAGTCAAAATACATGAAAAGCCTCTTTTAAATGTAATTCTGTTACCTTCATTCATTTAAGTTTACAAATGTGCCTTGTATAACTCATAAAATTATACTTTTTTAAATTTAAATTTCTTTAAATATCTTAAACACCAATATCTTATAACACCAATAATGCTAATTGTTAAACAAATGCAAAACAACTCTATCTTATTATTTTCCAGAGGAATTTTGTGTACATGTCAGGACAATCATCCACAACGTCAAATAAAAGGACTCTTTATAAAACAGCTGATTATAGAACATGGAACTTGAAAGAAAATATTCAATGGTTGAAAATTGCTAAAACAACTTTTATGCAACAAATGCAAATCTGAACAAATTATAAAGATTACAAAATGCTTGCCGGCTCCGGGAGAGAGTGAGACACAGAAACATGGGCACATTTTAGTCATATCATAAAAGGTTTAAAACATTTAAATAGACATATCAAGTAGTAGACAATGTGTATGATTCAGTATCTTTGCTGATATAACTCCTGGCAGGTTCTGATATCTGAGAGACTTACAGAGACGGAAAGTGTCTTTTTGATTTGCGATCATGCTGTGCTCATTTCATTCATAGGGCCCTATTTTAACGATCTGAAACGCAAGTATCAAGCGCGAAACGCAAGTAACTTTGTGGGTGCTGGGTGCTGTTGCTATTATAGATAAATGACAGAGCGGGATAAATGACTCTTGTGCCCGACGCAAATCTAAAATGGATTGGTCTGAAGTAGCTACATTACTCATAGGTGTGGTTTGGGCATAACGTGAAATAAACCAATCAGAGCGACATCTCACATTCCCTTTAAGAGCAGGCGCGCTTGTTCCATGGCGGATTGCTATTATAACGGCGGATTGCTATTATAACGGCGGATTTGCCAGGCGCACGCCAGGAACGGTTCACAGCTGTGGAGACCAACGTTCTCGTCAGGGCCGTAAAAGACAGAGAAGTGACATTGTATGGGGATGGGAAAAACCCACCCAAATTAGCTTCGGTTAAACAGGCGTATAATAATTTTGATAAATGTGTAAGCTAGATTTATGTCTATTTTTTCACATCTTCATGGACACAACAATGATTTCCCTCGTGTGTAAATATTTTTCCTTGTAATAATGTATGGTTTTCTAAAAATGAGAACTGCTGCGTCTGTGTGTAGATGAGATAAGCAAAGTGCATGCGCGTTGTGCACACGCTACATTGATTATGGCCAAGCATGCGCCCTTAAATAGCATATGAATAACATGTGCAACGCGCCACTGACTTTAGACTAGGTTTTTCCTGGTCAGTGGCGGAATTGTTTTCTAAACCTGCAAAATAGCACCAGGGAACGTTTGCGCCTGAACACACCTCCTCTTTGAGCTGAATTGCCCCGGGAGCGCAAGTTCATTTCCTAATTTACCGACGTGTGTCTGTCGAGGGAAAAGTCCACTGTGCACGAGTGCAAAATAGGAATGATACATGCGTCGGTGTACAAAGTCAATTGCGCTGGGTGCAAGATAGGGCCCATAGAGTTTACACTCATTCACTTCACACACTCATTATTGCATAGTGATTTTAAAGGTTTATGTGTAATATTGGACTATCCCCCGCTCACCAGCTATCCAGCAAACACGAGGAGTGACTGCATCTAACAAATATGTTTCCTATTATTTAGTAGAATTCGTTATTCATCATTCGTTAAGGCATTATTTTCGAATAGGGTATTCAGCTTCAGACAAATCCCCAGTCCTCATCACATATTTAATTTGGTGAGTGGCATTTGGTTACGATCTCCGAAATAAAATGTAGCTAGTTTGTTCATTTATTTCAACTTTGGGAGAAAATATCTTCAACAGTCAGGCGACTGACTCTGCTTCTGGTTTCTTTGTCACAGTGGAGACAGAAGGGATAGTTACATTGTGGGATATATAATTCCGCGAGTGCTGTTGTATAGATTATTTGGGGCAAATATAGTACTGTAGGTCCTTTATTCTATGCATACTTAAAATTCACAAACACTACACCGCAAGAGAAGTGTTAGCTCAGCCCAACTCCTGATGTCATCTGCCGGTTGGGTTTATGTTGGTGATTCACATGATGTATATTTTATTTGCAGTTCTTCATTATCCATGGACTCAGTAAGATATATTGCAAACCATGATGTACTTTGTTTTCTTCCTTCAGAAACTGCTTTTTGGCGCCTGGCTCAGAATGAACATTCATCACTGGTGGGCAGGACACAGTGAGAAACAGTAAACGGCCAAAGTTCACGCTGAAAGGAATGCTGAACTCCTCAAGAGGAGCCCGAAAAATCCAGCATCAGCACAGAGGAGCCGGAGGAGCTCATCGCCTCTCTGCTCTGCTCCAGCCCAAGAGGCCCATAAACAATAGCTTCTCCTCACTGGAAGTCTTCACAGCGGCCCGGGCCGGATCCCAGCAACTACATTACTATTCCAGTTGCCACAGGGTGTTGAGCCACGGCGAACTGCGACCCCTGGCCTTATTTTCAAAGCTGATCTCTGAACCCTATTGTGGCTCAGCGATTCACTCTGAATCTAGACGTGCACAGAGGGGAGCAGGTGAATCGCTCTTTCTCTGCTGTTGTTTTTGATGTGGAACATGGTCTGAGGCGATTTCTCAGTGTGTTCAGAGAGCAAAAGCAGGGAAGTCAAGAAATGTGACTTGAGACGTCGAGAAGTGCACAGCTAGCAATTCAAATGTCTGAGAAAGTTTTTGTGTGTTTTGATGTCTAAATGCCTTATTCAAATGCTTTGTGAGGAGCACACTTCGCTTCCTCTTGTATCGATTAAGGTTTTAGGTGATAAGGTCCAGCATCTGAAAAATAACCCAAGGAAGAAGAATTAAGTTAAAATATGTTTCGAACATCAATATATCTTCTTTAATCTGAAAGCATCCTCAAGTTATAATTGAAATAAATGCAGGTAAATGTTGTTTATGTAGTTTTGTACATCACCATTTTACTGCCTCAAATCCTTCCTGCTGCTCTCTGTCTGTGTGTGTGTGTGTGTGTTTAGGTGTGTGTGTGTGTGTGTGTGTGTGTGTGTGTGTGTGTGTGTGTAAATCAATTTGGGCTCTAGGCTGATCTGCCTTACAGGCACCTTTTTCTTTGATTCGGTTCCCACCACAGCCTAGCGGAGGACTACAGTCAGCCTTAAGTTCTTTGAGGGATTTGTACTCCCGCTAGTCTGAGCTCACCAACACCCGCATTGACTATATCATGGGTTCAGAGAATTAGCAAACTTGGGCTCCATTCTGTGGGAATAACGGTGGAAGAAAACAGGCTTTCACTGCAGACCTACCTGCAGGGCAAATGTCCTTCAAAGGCCGTGATCAGAAACTACTGTTTATAATGAATTCATGCAAAATACAAAGAACATTTGTGAGTGTTTTCTGCTTTCAGTCCAGCATCCACTAGACAAACTTTTGAACTTGAATCTATAGGTTATATAATCTTGATTTGGTTGTGTTCTTGATAAAAAATAAATAAAATAAAATAATAATAATAATAATAATAAATATTCTACTCTACATCTGTGTTGAATATATTTTAAATAGCTGTGCAATTTAAAGATTTTTGCACCACAGTGGCACCAGATGGAAGTGCAAACAATGCCTGCTATGTTTGGAATAGCTCTTACTGTTGCTGCACTACATAGGCTACTGTAGTATGTTATACTGAGGTTGTGAATTTTCTACGGAATACTGTATTCACTGTATTACACAATGCAATGCTCTCAATCATCCCATTCCAGTGAGATGGATTGATTTTTCATCTCTTTGTTTATTTGATTGATTTGAACAATTTTTTGCATTACCATATTTATTTCCCAGCTGATTACTGGTCATTCCACTTGCTGAATTAAACATGGAAAGTGATGAGGTCATGTGTACTGTTTATTGTGGAATAATTTTACTGCCTCAAATCCTTCCTGCTTCTCTCTGTCTCTGTCTCTCTCCCTGTGTCTGTGTGTGTGTGTGTGTGTGTGTGTGCGTGTGTGTGCGCGTGTGTGTGTGCGCGTGTGCGTTTGTGTGTGCAAATCAATTTGTGCTCTAGGCTGATCTGCCTTACAGGCACCTTTTTCTTTGATTCGGATCCCACCACAGCCTAGCGGAGGAATAGGCTGTTAAACTTAAAGTTCACTATTGTAATAAATATACTATTGTAATAAATTTAATATACAGTAACGTACAGTATTCAGTGAGTATAAGTTATGCTATAAGCTTTTGTATTCCAAACATGGCCGCTGTTTTCAAGCAGTCTTCAATTAGTCAGACAAACACACAGTCCCGCCCCAAACTCAAACTATTGGTTAATTCAGTGTTGAAACATGAGTGCTACTGGTTTCAAAGTAAAAACACAGCTCAGTGTTTTCACAATCAGTGAATACCTTACATTTATTGCTTATGTTAATAAATTATGATGTTTACCATTTTAATGAGCATCTAAAAATAGTTCAGGATATACATTTCAAAATAAGAGTCCTGGTCTATTTTAGGCTTGTTTGCAGTCTAAAGCCGCTTTCCGACCGGAGGAACCTTTTCACAGTTCCTAGAACTATTGGCTAAAGTACCCGGATGTTCCTGCGGTGCGAACACACCGACTAGGAACGACTTTAGTTCTAGGAACTCCATTTGGAGGAACAGTGATAGATGGGCCTCTAAACCTTTATGCTGAAGAGAAAATCCAACACAACTTTGAGGGGACCAAGTCAAACATGATTATGTATTTCTGCTCAGCTAGCAACACTGGACATCAACCACATGGCATAGGCTAATAACTTTTTTTTCATATACTGTGTACTTTCTATAACAATTCTATCTAATAACATGTTAAACAGTACTGTTAGACATAGACAGATCGCGAGCATTGTTTGCTCTGGCGTTCTCAGCGCCGTCAAAGTAAAGGTCCGGTGCTCCGTCAAAATAAAAGTCGCCGTGCTTGCGTCACTCCCTTACCCCTCCTACCAGTTCCTATGGCCACTTGGCCAGTGCAAACGCAAACAGCAAAACCGAGTAGTTCATAGAACTGTTTAGAAGTGGACAGTTCCTATAACTAAGTTCCTGTAACTACTTGGTCGGAAAGCGGCTTAAGCAGTGAAGGTACTAAAACCCTATTGTATTTGAACTGTTTTGCCAATTACTCTTTTTCTGCCGTAAAAGTGAGGGTCAGATGGTGTAATGTTGTCGTAATACACAACACGACTTTCAAAGTATATACAGAACTGTGCAAAAGTCTTAGGCACATTATTATTTTCACCCCAAAAAACAAGTTTTAAGCCAGTTATTTATATATTTTGCTGTAGTGTGTCAGTAGAAATATCAGTTTACATTTCCAAACATCGATTAATTGTTAGAATCCAGTGAGATTTTTGTATGCACAAAAAGTCTGACAGCAGCCAGTATACTCTGAGATCTGATCTCACCATTTTAAACATATTTTGAAAATATTACTATACTCTGAAAGGCAAAGGGGGAGGTGTTGCTGCATGTAATTTATAGTAATATTTTCAAAATTACTAAGAAGTCTAGTTTCAAATATAATTAGTTTGCAGTGTTGGTGCTTAATGTATAGTGTAAATGATAAATCACATTTGAGATTTGTGCTGGTTACTGTATACAGGCCACCAGGGCACCATACAGACTTTATCAAAGAATTTGCTGATTTTCTATCAGAGTTAGTACTACTGTAGCTGCAGATAAAGTCCTAATTGTTGGTGATTTTAATCAACATGTAGATAACAAAAAAGATGCATTAGGATTGGCATTTAAAGACATTCTTAACTCTATTGGAGTTGACAACACGTGTCAGGACCTACTCATTGTCGTAATCATACTCTAGATTTAATATTATCACATGGAATAAATGTTGATGCCGTTGAAATTCTGCAGCAGAGCGATGACATCTCAGATCATTATCTAGTCTTGTGTAAACTTCATTTAGCCAAGGCTGCAAAGCCGACTCTGTGTTACAAATATGTTAGACCTATCACTTCTGCCACTAAAGATTGCTTTATTAATTATCTTCCTGATCAGTCTCATCATCTCAGCATCCCAGATAGCTTAGAAGAACTCGATATTGCGACATAAATTTTGAACTCTCTCTTTTCCAGCACTTTAGACACAGTTGCTCCGTTGTGCTTAAAGAAGATTAAAGAAAATAGTTCAACGCCGTGGTACAACGAGCACACTCAGGCCCTTAAGAGAGCAGCCAGAAAAATGGAGCGCAACTGGAAGAAAACAAAACTAGAGGTATTTCACATTTCATGGAAGGACAACTCGATTGCATACAGAGAGGCATTAAAAGCTGCTAGATCTGCTTATCTTTTACCCTATTAGAAGAAAATAAACAAAACCCTAGGTATTTATTTGAAACAGTGGCTAAACTAACGAAAAATAAAGCTCAAGCCCAGAAGTTTCCAAGCAGCACAGCAGTAATGACTTTATGAACTTCTTCACTTATAAGATTGATAATATCAGGGAGAAAATTATAACTATGCAACCATCTACTACAGTATCGCATCAGAGAGTGCATTTTAGTCTCCCTGAGGAAACATTAGATTCATTCATTACTATAGGAGAGGAAGAATTTTCTAAACTCGTTAAATCATCTAAATCGACAACATGTATGTTAGACCCTATATGTTATCTGACCGTTATCAGTTTGTAGCAGTAAATGAAGAAATGTCTCATCGATCACAAGTTCAGTATGGTGTACCACAAGGCTCAGTACTAGGACCGTTGCTGTTCACTTGTACATGCTACCCTTGGGAGATATCATTAGGAAGCATGGAATTAGTTTTCACTGTTATACTGATGATACTCAGCTCTATATTTCTACACGCCCTGACGAAACTTACCAATTCACAAAATTAATGGAATGCATAGCTGATATAAAAAAATGGATGACTAGTAATTTCCTACCACTTAATTTTGAAAAAAACAAACAAACAGAGATTCTAATTATTGGACACAAAACTTCCTCACGTAATAACCTAGAATACTGTCTAACACTTGATGGCTGCTCTGTCAAGTCTTCGTCATCAGTTAGGAACCTGGGTGTACTCTTTGATACCAATCTTTCATTTGAAAGTCACGTGTCTAGTGTCTGTAAAACCGCATTTTTCCATCTTAAAAAATATCTAATCTAAATTACGTCATATGTTCTCATTGACAAATGTGGAACAATTAGTACATGCGTTCATGACATCAAGGCAAGATTATTGTAATGCTCTTATGGTTGGTTGCCCTGCACGCTTAATAAACAAAGTACAGCTGGTCCAAAACGCACCAGCTAGAGTTTTTACCAGAACCAGGAAGTACGACCATATTAGCCCCGTTCTGTCAACACTGCATTGGCTCCTACTAAACATTGTATAATTTTTTAAATATTGCTGATTACTTACAAAGCACTAAATGGTTTAGCTCCCCAGTACTTGAGCGAGCTCTTAACGCATTATAGTCCTTCACGTCTATTGCGATCTCAAAATTCCAGCCAGTTGATAATATCTAGAATATCAAAATCGACTGCTGGTGGTAGATCCTTTTCCTATTTAGCACCAAAACTTTGGTACAGTCTTCCTAACATTGTCCGGGAACTAACATTGTCAGTTCAAAGCTAGACTAAAAACACATCTCTTTGACCTAGCATACACATAACACATTATAGACTTATATAATTCAATGTTAGGCTGCATAGATTAGGTCAGCCGGAACTGGGAACACTTCCCATAAATCCTGATGTACTCGTTACATCATAAGAAGAATGGCGTCTACGTTAATATTAGTCTCTCTATCTATCCCGAGGTTTACCGCAGTCCGCCGGATCCAGTCCGTATCCAGATCTGATGAAGGACCTGCACCTGGACGCGACGACAACGCAGTCCTGATGTGTCAACTAGTCTCTCCATTTGTGAAGGCCTCCCTCCCCTCCCTTTACCTCTTTACAGATAAAGCGTTGTCGGGATAATTCCGGTTCGCGTGGCTACGCGGAAGCAATACAAATTCTGTATTATAAATTTTAAGGCCAGAAAGTAGTTTGTTGAGGGTTGGTTTGTAGGGAAGGACTACACACCTGCGCACATATATTCAAATGAGCATACCTATAGACTGAACTCGTAATACGCATGTGCACGCCATCAGCGTTCTCACAGGTTCGTGTTTTTATAGTTTGTGCAGAGAGAACTTAAGAGTTTTCTGTTAAAACAGTATCGTGTTAGCGGCCCCTAAGTTAATAACTAATGATTGTTGCGACGGAAGTGAATCAATCAAAACTAACTTTAGCTGGACAATAACTTTATTCTAGAGCTGCTATAAAGCCAAAACAGTCTCTGTAACTTTAATTTCCTATTATCACTGTGTAGGTGTAGTAGGTGTGTATGTAGGTGCAACGTTACTTATAGTCAACAGTGACTAAAGGGGACCATCAAAATAAAGAGTTGCGAGCATAGTGAGACAATCAACATCTGCTTGTTTTTGTACACCACAAAGCAGATTGTGTTATAAAAAAAATAAAAATAAAATAAAAGCTGTGGACAAAGCAACTTACAAAAGACAGTCTTACAGCTTTAGCTTTAAACTTGTACTGGTAATTATGTACAACCTCTATTAAAATGAGTTATTCTGATATTCTGACTGTTAATTGTGGAGACATAATGAATTTACATGCTGAATTGTCATGGCATAAATTGTTCTTTTCAGAGGATAATTTGAGTTACAGGCCTTGAATTCCGTTTTAAATTAAAAGTGTTTATGATGACGCCTCAGAAGAAACAAACACACACTTTCAATCAATCACAAAGCTTTGGATAGAGACAGAATAAAGAGAATGATTGTTCCTCACATTTTTAGCAATCTGATTGCATGTGAAACAGCACCGCCTATCAACAGATACTGGCACTGCGGTCACACACTCATACAGTCGAGTGTCATGATCCTGCCTTTCAGGACCGCATTTCCTGGACCCTAGTTTGTGTGTGTGTGGACTAGCAGTTTATATTATTATATTTCTAACACTTATTATTCAATTCTGTGAATGTATTATTCATTTTCAGGAATGATTTACTGTTTTAATTACTTAAATTGAATTCCTGTAGGCTATTCTCCTAACCAACCCCTAAACTAAGGGTTGGAAAGCTTTTTGAAATATTTAGCCTAATTTATTTCAATTTATGAGCCCCTATATTCTGGGTTTAAATTTGGTTGTGTTTTTTTTTTTTTTTTTTTTAAAGAGGATGTAAGCTATTTTCTGTATATGCAAGATTTCCATTTCATTAGCTGTGGTGCTTCTCATCTGATGTGCGACCGGCTTAATTAAGTGCAGTAAACAGTAAAACTGTTTGCGCTACAAACTAGTGTGTTTATGATTACAATAATAAATTAAAATAACATGACAACAAATACCAGTTTGCAACATCAAGCAGCATAATAAACTGATTTTGCACAGCTAAAATAATTGGAGGCAGACACCGGAAACCACGCACATTCAAGTTTAAAATGGCTGCGCCCGCCATATGTTAAAAATAAGGTAACAAATATAACAATTTCCACGTGTCTAGTCTTCGCACCTGATCGTTTCAGGTTTGAATCAGGTCTCCTCTGTTGGAGTAGAATTAGCTAGGGTCCTAGAAATATTTGTTGATACAGTCTGCCAACAATAAAGAAATTAAGGATAAAGATCAATCACATATGATGTAGTTCACAGAAAATCCTAGGCCATTTAATCTTCGAATATTTAAAGAGTATCAGAATGATCCAGAAACGGTGCTTATCAGACTAGCTGGCAGAACTCGAAAGCGTGCATGTCTGGAGTTTATTTAGCTGGAACAGAGTTAGTTAGTTTGCCTGGGCTTCAAAGAAACATATTCTCGTGATTGAGGTCGACTGTAATGATGTTTTATGAACGTGCTAGAGGGGGAAACTCCAGAGCTCTCACTTTGAACCTCAGGGGTTTCTGTTCGTTCCCTCAAACTGTTTTATTGCCTCATAAAAATGCTGGCGTGTCCGTGAACTTAGATTTCCCGTTTTAAATGAAAGCTTCACTTAAGGTCACATTTACCTGTTTAATTGCCAGTACTTGGGCGTAATTATCGCTGAACCAACAAAGGTGTGTTAGGTTTGTTTGCACGTAGATCAGTTTCCAACTGTTTTTAATTGTGTGTTTGTGTGTGTGTGTATGTGTTTGAAATTACCATTTGTATTGGAAATTAACTCACGCTGCAAGACAAAATACAGGCGTATCATGTTTTTGCAGGTTTCTTTGGTGTGCTTGGATCTTCACACATCTGGTTTGAGTCACGCTGAGAGCGGGCTTTTCATGAATCTCTACCTGCATGGAAAGATAGAGAAACAGATCTCCATGTCTGTCCCTCTCACAGTTATTCAGTGCTAAGGAGAAAAACATCTAGATACCATCAGTATCACATCAAAAGTGCATGCAGGCACAATTTTCCTTTTCTGCCTGACAGAGTTAAGTCCTCACTGGGTCACCTGTCTGTCGGATCTGACAAAAGGCACCATGATCTCACACTTCTGTGTCCCTGTAAAGTGTTGCAGAGGCCTGCTTCTCCCCGTGAGTCTGCGCTCCAGACCATCTGCCTGCCTGTCTTGTCTGCCCGCCCGCATGTGTCTCAGCTGGTCAGTATATTTGTCAGCGCCCCATGTTTGAATCACCCTTTTTGAGCAATGAGAACATTAAATATATATCTGGTTTCTAGTCATCTGTTCTCAGCACAGAGTCAAAAACATGTGACGTTTAAAACATATGGGAGGCAGTGCCTGTCTTTCTCATGCTCACACTGCATCTACATAAATACGTAATCACCAAAATGCCAACTGGGACATTTTAAGGCTACTTCAACTTAGAAAATTAGTTTTACACAAAAGGTTGTCTGTGCAGAGCCTTTTGTATACTCTGTTTACTTACTGTAGAATACTTAGCATTTGTAGTGTAAATGCTCATTTATTCTGATGCATCTCAGACAGCAGTGGAGCTCCGCCTACTCACCTGTCAATCAAACACAGAAAATAACCTGCAGATCAGAACATTCTGAAACATTCTATACTTTATACAAAGTATTCACGACTAAAACAACAACGCATACTGATGGACAGATATTGCTTAATTGTGACTAGATAATTCAAGTATATTTGACAGCAACAGTGTGGCAATTTTTCTGCAGGTTTTTTTTTTTTTTTTTTTTTGCCTTTATGACAGTCAGTAGTAACTGATTTAACTCCTTAACCTGCGCTGCATTGCCAGCGGCCCCAGATTATTGTTGTTCACATTCACTGAACGTTGAAACATCAAACTCTTACTTGATCGTGACAAACTGTGTATCATCAGAAAGTTTAAAGACTCCAGCTTCGATATTTGACCACTGTTTATGATAAAACTCAGATCCATGACATGCATAATTTCTTAATTTATGTTAGGAGTGCAAAATAATCATTCTGTAACTTACAATATTTTGAATAGAAAAAAACACGCACTCATATTCAGTCATGTCTGCTTCGGTTTATTTGTGTTCTCACAGCTGCACTGAACAGTGTCTGTTAAAGGGTTAGTTCACACAAAAATGAAAATTATCCCATACTTCAGAAGGCCTTTATTAACCCCCTGGAGCCGTATGGATTACGTTTATGATGGATGGATGCGCTTTTTTGGGCTTCAAAATCTCAGTTACTATTCACTCCCTTCATAAAGCATGGAATAGCCAGGATATCTTTTTATTATAATTCCGTTTGTGTTTGGCTGAAAGAAGAAAGTCATATACACCTAGGATGGCTTGAGGGTGAGTAAATTCTATTCATTTTCCACTGAATTATGCAACTTGAAGAGCTGAAGCAGAGTACACAGTGCTGTCTGTCTGTTCTGAGTCATCACCTCAGCGAACGCTCATTCAGTCTAGAGCTGTCAATCATAATACATGACCATAATTCCTGCCCTTCCTGATGAT
Organism: Rutilus rutilus; assembly: GCF_951802725.1. NCBI lineage: Eukaryota > Metazoa > Chordata > Actinopteri > Cypriniformes > Leuciscidae > Rutilus > Rutilus rutilus. Next base: position 8,737,968 of record NC_140230.1, on the reverse strand, counting down.
GGTGTTCTGTACACTTCCTCGTTCTGAGCTCCGTAAAAAACAAACCCAAAGAAGCATTTCTACACGTGAAACAAGGAGCTAATAAACACATGACTACGATAGTATATGATTTGTGTGTGATTTTCATGCAATTTGGGGTATTTTCATACCAATAATGGTTGTTTACATTATAAATGCTAAGCAGGTGTAGCAATTTTATTAGCAAAAGTATTGCTTATAAAAGGCTATACATAACATATTTAAACAACATTATATGACTAAAATCCACATTAGCTCTCAGTCGGAAGTTATGACAAACACTGGTGGATAATGACAAACAAACACTGGTTGGTGTATTAAAGGGATAGTTCACCCAAAAATTTGTTCCACAAAAAAAGCTCACCCTCAAGTTATTCCAAACCTGTATGAGTTTCTTTGTTCTGCTGAACACAAAGGAAGATATTTGGAAGAACGTTTGTAATCAACAGATCTCGGTCCCCATTGACTTCCATAGTAGGAAAAAAATATACTATGGTAGTCAATGGGGACCGAGATCTGTTTGGTTACAAACATTCTTCCAAATATCTTCCTTTGTGTTCAGCAGAACAAAGAAACTCATACAGGTTTGGAACAACTTGAGGGTGAGTAAACAATGATAGAATTTTCATTTTTGGGTGAACTATCCCTTTAAAGTGAGTTTTGAGCAAAAGCATAGTATTAATTGAATACATTTTCTTATGTAGCTTGATGCTAATTGTAGCTCTACTGCACCTGCTGCAGAGGTGCAGTTATATTTCATGATGTATTTTAACAGTCTGAGTAATTCTGAGTCTTGAACAGTAAACTCTCAAGTGTTTGCTTTCTAAAATATGTTGGTTATGACTTATTCAGTCTATTCAGAATGACTTATGAGCAGCAACCTTTTTATTTTGGGTTTGTCATTTATGTCCCACTTGCCAAAATGGGGGATGTGGGAGAAGGGGTTAATTTAATAAAGTGGTCTCATGTAGAATATGTAAATGAGAGTGCCCTGACTGACCAGATGTGTGATCAGATGTTCAGAAATGGATATTAACAAACAGCTGGGCCTTTATGAGCTGGGCCTTTAGCTTGATCCACAGACACTTATTTGCAGGAATTCAATTCAGGATAATGGTAACTTACATTGCATTCATGGTGTACATTTGATCAGCTCATGCATTCCAAAACTTTGGATAAAAGCATCTACCAAATGCATACATGTAAAGGTTTATGCCTAACACACACATGCCTGATTTTGCTAAATAAGTAAGCTGACCAGCTACGTGTCTTGGTGAGGTGAAGCTCCGGCCACTGAAACAAACACAGCTGATGATTTGAAGTGGTTGAGAGTGACGCTCATATTAATGGGCCTCTCTCAGGAGTTTATGAGTCCATCCTGTGTATCTGCTTCTTAACATCTCATGGCATGTTTATTTTAAATACCTGGAACTGGAATGGGATAAAGAGGCTTTTGGGGTTTTTACCACCCTGAATTTCCGTTTCATTCAGAATTTCCATTTTAAAAGCTACAGGCCACAATTTATGAAGCTCCTTTGAATCAACAGCTCATGGATGTTAAAACATAGATTGTTAAATAAAACGTATGTATCTAGTCAAACAGATCTAGGTGGCAGGTAGTCAGGTTATGATTATGCTGAATTTCATTCCTAACAAAGGGCACAAGGGGTCGGCTGACGTGGGTTTGACTCAAAGTACATGAAAACAGAACAAACAGGCGTGGTGAAGAGGCCACGGAAATGGTATTAATCCACTCCTAAAGGGAATATTTCATTGCACCACATCTGGCAAAACATGGTGGGACACACATTTCTCTCTCTCTCTCTCTCTCTCTCTCTCTCTCTCTCTCTCTCTCTCTCTCTCTCTCTCTCTCTCTCTCTCTCTCTCAGAGTGGTGGGAGCAACTGGGCAGTGGGCACCCCTGTGAAAAAGAAAAACAAATCATAATCAAATTACAAAGCAATGGTCACCAAGATACAAAAAAAATTATAATAATAATCATATTTTTCAAAATTACTGTCTTGATCAACAAAATAGATGTAATTTGAAAGCTTAAAATCTGAACTTTGCAATGAATGTAGCCAATTTGATTAACTCATAAATAGTGCTGAGTTATTTGCTGATAAATAAAAAAAAGTTTTCATAATTTATGAAATACGATTTTGTACTATGTACTGCAATGTGTCAAAAAAAAAAAAAAATCATACAGCTCAGATAGTCATTTGAAAGGTCTTACTAAGTAGAAATTGTTACTTGTAATTGTTTTGGGTTTTGACTAAACTTGATAAATAAATAATATAGGCCTAGGGATGATGCATTTGTCACATTTTCACCAATAACTTCATGAAACATGCTCCGATTGTGGAAAATCATACAGCAGATTCTCAAGATTAAAATGAGTCCAAAATCAACATAATTCATTGTGTCAATAACGAGATATTCCTCACAAAGTTGAGTTACGACACATAAAACTAAACTAAAATGCTAACTAAAATCAAATGTAGCTTTCACATGGCGTTTTCACTACTTCATGAAACATGCACAGATCATATAAAATGACACATCATTACTTACAGTGGATGCTACCGATTGAAATGAGTCCAAAATCAACAATCCATTGCGTCGATCACGAGCTATCCCTCATGGAGAAACGATTAAAAAAATGCCCATTAGGGGGGTGTCAAGGGCTAAACAGAAAGGCTACCTTGGTTCCAAATGCTGTAACTTTCGAATACTTTGTTACCACCACAAAATTTTATCCAGATGCTGCTCACATGTAGGGGAACTTTCCTCCAACCTTATTCCTTCCTGAGTTATTTGCATGTTAAACAAGAAAGATATATATACACTCACCTAAAGGATTATTAGGAACACCATACTAATACTGTGTTTGACCCCCTTTCGCCTTCAGAACTGCCTTAATTCTACGTGGCATTGATTCAACAAGGTGCTGAAAGCATTCTTTAGAAATGTTGGCCCATATTGATAGGATAGCATCTTGCAGTTGATGGAGATTTGTGGGATGCACATCCAGGGCACGAAGCTCCCGTTCCACCACATCCCAAAGATGCTCTATTGGGTTGAGATCTGGTGACTGTGGGGGCCATTTTAGTACAGTGAACTCATTGTCATGTTCAAGAAACCAATTTGAAATGATTCGAGCTTTGTGACATGGTGCATTATCCTGCTGGAAGTAGCCATCAGAGGATGGGTACATGGTGGTCATAAAGGGATGGACATGGTCAGAAACAATGCTCAGGTAGGCCGTGGCATTTAAACGATGCCCAATTGGCACTAAGGGGCCTAAAGTGTGCCAAGAAAACATCCCCCACACCATTACACCACCACCACCAGCCTGCACAGTGGTAACAAGGCATGATGGATCCATATTCTCATTCTGTTTACGCCAAATTCTGACTCTACCATCTGAATGTCTCAACAGAAATCGAGACTCATCAGACCAGGCAACATTTTTCCGGTCTTCAACTGTCCAATTTTGGTGAGCTTGTGCAAATTGTAGCCTCTTTTTCCTATTTGTAGTGGAGATGAGTGGTACCCAGTGGGGTCTTCTGCTGTTGTAGCCCATCCGCCTCAAGGTTGTGCGTGTTGTGGCTTCACAAATGCTTTGCTGCATACCTCGGTTGTAACGAGTGGTTATTTCAGTCAAAGTTGCTCTTCTATCAGCTTGAATCAGTCGGCCCATTCTCCTCTGACCTCTAGCATCAACAAGGCATTTTCGCCCACAGGACTGCCGCAGTCTAAGAAATACACTTGCGCTCCCCGGGGCGGTTCAGCGCAAAGAGGATGCGTGTTCCGGCGCAAACGTTCCCTCATGCTATTTTACAGGTTTAGAAAACAATTGCGCCACTGACCGAAAAAAAACAGTTTAAAGTCAGTGGCGCGTTGCGCATGTTATTCATATGCTATTTTAAGGGCGCATCCTTGGCCTTAATCAATGTAGCGTGTGCACAATGCGCATACACTTTGATTCTCTCATCTACACACAGACGCAGCAGTTATTTTTGCAAATCATATATTATTACGATAGATAGATAGATAGATAGATAGACATTTTATTATAAAAGCATACATCTAGCTTACACATTTACCCAAATTATCATACGCCTGTTTAACCGAAGTTAATTTGGGTGTGTTTCTCCATCCCCAACGTCCCTGACGAGAACGTCGGTCTCCTCGGCCTTGAACCGCTCCTGTCGTGCGCCTGGCAAATCCGCCGTTATAATAGGAATCCGCTTTAGAACAAGCGCGCCTGCTCTTAAAGGGAATGTGAGATGTCGCTCTGATTGGTTTATTTCACGTTACGCCCAAACCACACCTATGAATAATGAAGCTACTTCAGACCAACCCCTTTTAGATTTGCACCAGGCGCAAGAGTAATTTATCCCGCCGGGAAAATAGCAACAGCGCCAAGACCCGCCCACAAAGTTACAGATCGTTAAAATAGGGCCCCAGTTGTTTCTATGAATTGCAGATGTTTTATGAAGATGAATAGCAAATTTCCATTTGCTTCTCTGTTCTCTGTGCGATTTCTAATATTTAGCTTTCGGCAGTCTCTAAAATTATACCTCAGATTTCTTGTCAAATCTAGTTGTACAGTCAATCGCAAAGCAATGTTTTGTATGTTTTTCGCGGCATTCATGCTGAAAACAAATGCTGCCGCTCAGTCTTCTGTCACTCAGTGGGTGTAACCGCAGTCACTTACTCCGTTGACGTCACGTGCAAACCCTCTATATATTAGGATTGAACAGAATTAAATTAAGTTGTGATTTTTTTTTTATTGTGTTACTTCAGCTCATTTGAATTTATTCAACTGAATAATATTTTTATTCTGAGTGTATACAGTATTTGTTTTATAATGTCATGTGTGATTTTCACTTTAATGCAACATAATGTGTATAATAACCTCAAAGCACAATTTCACATTCCAGCAAAATTCACCAATCAGCAAGGAGCAGCCAAACACAAACCTTTTCTTCTTCTTTGTCCTTCAGAGCAGATGTCCTGTAGCTGACATGAATCAGGACTATACTGACCTCTATACGCTGATTTCACGCAGCCGTTATTTTGAAATCGAAAGCGAGGCTCCGGTGGGAAGAAAACCGGAAGTGTCGCCTTTAATCAGAATCAGAATCAGAATCAGAAAGAGCTTTATTGCCAAGTATGCTTGCGCATACGAGGAATTTGTCTTGGTGACAGTAGCTTCCAGTACACATACAATATAAAGTGACAAGACAAGTAACATAGGTATAAATAAAAAATAGAAAAAAATAAAATAAAATAAAAATAAAAAGATTATAAATTATAAATATATATAAAGTTATAAGGTGCTATAATGAAATGTCTGAGGGAAGTATTGCACATGTTTGTTCCACAGTAGCGGAACATTAAGTGTTCATGAGGTAGATAGCCTGGGGAAAGAAACTTTTCCTGTGTCTGGTTGTTTTTGTGCTCGGTGCTCTGTAGCGTCGACCAGACGGTAACAGTTCAAACATAAAATGTGCTGGGTGTGACGGGTCCAGAGTGATTTTGCGAGCCCCTTTACTCACTCTGGATGAGTGCAGTTCTTTGAGTGTGGGAAGGGTAGTGCCAGTGATTCGCTCAGCAGTCCGAACTATCCGCTGTAGTCTACGGAGGTCGGTTTTGGTAGCAGAGCCGAACCAGACGGTGATGGAAGTGCAAAGGATGGACTGGATGACAGCTGAGTAGAACTGTACGAGCAGCTCCTGTGGCAGGTTGAATTTCCTCAGCTGACGCAGGAAGTACAGTCTCTGTTGGGCTTTCTTCACAATAGAGTCTATGTGAGTTTCCCACTTCAGATCCTGAGAGATGGTGGTGCCCAGGAACCTGAATGACTCTACTGCAGTCACAGTGCTGTCCATGATGGTGAGTGAAGGGAGTGCAGGGGGGTTTCTCCTGAAGTCCACGATCATCTCCACTGTTTTGAGCGTGTTCAGCTCCAGGTTGTTATAACTGCACCAAAGAGCCAGCTGCTCCACCTCCTGTCTGTACGCAGACTCGTCACCGTTAATCGTAGGAGAGTCGTGAATGCGATGGCGTATTGTTGTGTTTAATGATGTTGTGTCAATTCTAAAACTGTACATACATTTCTTTCACACTTTAGACTATATACAGTGAAATTTATTTATAAATAAAATAATTTTTTTATATATAATTCAGAGAGTAAAAAACGAAGCAGGAATGAACTATATACATATCCTATATTAGAAATTATCTTCCAATAGTGTAAATCGCGGCAGCAGCTTCAGGTCGGTAGTCCAAGGCATTGTTGTTTATCTGTACTTCCGGGGTTCTTCCCACCGGAGCCTCACTTTCAAGTTCAAAATGGCGGCTGCGTGAAATCAGCGTATTGATCTGGTGCAGTCGTAGTGCGCGTGGGTTGAATGTGTTTATATTTTTTAGGTAGAGTCGGGTAGAAATACCTCCTTAAAGCAACAACTGCACTTTTTTTCTACTAAGTGATATGCTGTGGTAAGTTTCTCTGGGCAAGATGCTTGTTCTTAAAGGGGTCATATGGTGCGATTTCTTGTTTTTGCTCTTTTTGCTTTAGTGTGTTATGTAGCTGTTTGTGCAAGTATAAGATCTGCATATTTACAAAGCTCAAAGTCTCAAACCCAAAGTGATATTCTTTGTAAAAGTCCTAAAACCCTTCGTTCAAACACGCCCCCACAAATCCACATCAGTGTGTGGGGGCAGAGTTTCATAATACCGCCCAAAAGTATATGCAAAGAAAGAAAGCGTAACTTTTATTCTCGCTGTATTATTGTTGGCGCCGGCGCCGCCATGTCGTGGAGACGGTGTGTTTTTCGTTGCGAAAGCCAAGCTACTTTGTTTGGCCTTGTTTGTTCTCACACCTGTAGCGCGGTGCAATGTGTAAAAAGACAGTGTAAGTCATTATAATCAGTAATTATGTCCCCAATGAAATAAAACCTTACCAATCTGATACGATCTGGTCCAGTCGCGCTGGCAAAGTTGATCGATCAGCTTGGACATCTGCATTTTCCAGATCAGATTTGGGCTCGAATTGATAAGGTAGAAATGACATTATCACCTGTCATTATTGCTTTATTATTATTATTATTACCTTTATTTAACCAGAAAAACTCATTGAGATTAAAAATCTCTTTTCCAAGAGCATCCTGGCCAAGACAGGCAGCAGCACAATTAACAAGGTTACAGACATAAAAACATATAACATATAACATCAACATATAACAATTTATGCCAGTAATAAATAGTTATAAAGTCATAAAAAAATCTGAGTTTCATATATATTATCACAAGCGATAAACAACAGCAAGGATCGTCCAAATAGTCAGTCATAACATCTACAGCCAGTTTGTGTAGCCTCCATGTCGTTTAAAAGTCATTTAAAATCAACCAATGAAACCGGCTCCTTAAGATTCAGGACATTTTGCAGCTGATTCAAAGCGCAGGGGGCCGCATACTTAAACGCCCCTTTTCCCAGTTCGGTCCGGACTTGAGGGACAGATAATAATAATAAGTCCTCAGAACGAAGACAATATCTTCCTGTACTTTTCTTTTTGATGCTTTGGGAGCTGATGTTTCAAATAAGTTTTTGGGCCAATCACAATTCACTGGATCGCTGGCCAAAACCATATCAACTGTTAAATAACATATCGTCACCTTCCTAAAATAATTTCCTAAGTAATTTTTTTGACAAAAAAGATTTTTTTGCATAAGTCATCTCCTCATGATGCTGGCCACCTCTGGTAAAATCGCCCATATCCTCAATTGAACAGATCATGCAATTCTACCCCTGTAGTATAATGGTCCATGTCAAGAGTGTGACTTAGGCCATTTTATTTTGCCTAAGTCAAAAGACAATGAGACTTTTTTTTGACAATTTTACAAGCTTTTCAAGATGGCAGCTGCATCAAGAAGAATGAAAATCTACTCAACCTCTAAAGTTATTTCAATGATTCAGGGCTCACCCCCTATTGGTAAGTGATGAGGTTGACTATAATATAGGCCAGACTATAAATATTGCATAGGTTTCAGTCTTTTTATTGAGTCTTTTTAGTCAGCATTTTAGTCAGGGAAATAGCTAAGTCCATAAAGCTAGCATTAAGCTTTCTGTTAACTCTTTTCTGTCTTTTTAAACAATACTTCATCTACAATTTTTGTCAAATTGGTTCCACATTACATGATCTTATTAAGAAAGATTTGAATAGGCTACCGTATTGTAATCAAAAAGCAAGAAATTATGTGTATAACTAAAAAATCGTACTTGAACAGATCTACCTTGGTGTTAATCATAACACCATTTGACCAGTATTATACTCTGCCTGGTGTGCAGTGTCAGCTTGTGCACCCCTAGGGGCACATGCACACCACTTTGGGAATCCCTAGTAGTCCCTCATAGTTTAATACTGACCACAAAAGTGACCACAAGACAAACATTTTTTTTTTTACTGAATGATCACACATTTGTGTCCGTACTCCTCAAAGGGTTGAAATGTTTTTTTTTTTGTTTTTTTTTTTTTTTGTAGGAGATGCACTTGACAATCAGGTCAATAGCAGGTCAAGAGCAGGCAGGAGCACTGATCAGGTCTCATCCACTGAAAATGACTACGAGACCATAACTCTAATCCTAGATTATGTAGATTATGTAACATGCCAAGACTCAGTTTCAGATGGAGCAGAAAATACCTTAAACACTCCCGTTGATGTTGTTGAAGATGCCAAGCAGACACATTCACACCATGAAGAGGACATATCTGATGATGTCATCAGAGATCCAGACTATACCCCATCCTGTGATGAGTCCTCTGCCTCTGAAAATGAAGACAGCCTAACCATGGTAGCAGCATCTCCAGAACAGCAGGATGAGGATGTTGCTTTAAACAATATGGTCAAAAGGAAAATAAATAAATGCCTTAGTCCGGGAACATGGAAACAAATTTAATCCAAGGAGAAACGTCTAAAAAATATCATACAAGAGCAAAGGTGGCAAAGAAATAAGTGCAAAGGCTATGGGTCCTCCCTGCAATGCGAAGTTCTGTCAACGTCAAGTCATTACAGAAGAGCAGCGGCAGTGGATATTTCAGAAGATTTGGGCAATGAACACCTGGAAAGAACGTCGGTTATACGTCACCACTTTGGTCACAAAGGTTAACATCAAGCAAAAGAAAGTTGCTGAGGAATCCCGACGCAATTCATCATTGTCCTACCAACTGAAGCTTCAAGATGGAACGATTCTCAAAGTGTGCAAGGCACTTTTTTCATCTACACTTGGTCTCCCTGAAATAACCATTACAGACTGGCTGAACAAAGGCACCGTCAACCATGACGAACAAGCAGCAGTGCCTCCGTCTAAATCTGGACTTATGAGTGGCAAGCATGCAAAGCTTGAAGCTGACGTCAAGGATTTCCTTAAGGACTGGTTGAGGGACATTGCCCACTGTTGATTCACACTACTGCAGAAGCACAGAGACTTACAAACACAATAAGTTCCTTCACCCAGGCACAACCATCTCCCAACTACATCGGGAATATCAACAGGCAGCTGCGACTGCTGGAGTGATGGCCGTTGGAATACAATATTTCACAGATGTATTCCAGGAAGAGAACTATTCTGTATTCATTCAGCGAAAAGATCAGTGTGATGTTTGTGTTTCATTCAAGCATGGGAATATCAGTAAGGCCGAATATGACGCACATGATGAAAGATGAAGCGAGGCAAGAGAAATCCTGTGACAAGGATTCTGCGAATAATGAGAAGTCCGTTTGGACAATGGACTTGCAAGCTGTGCTGCTGTGTCCAAAAACCCACGGCAGCAAATTTCATATTACAGAATGAAACTGCAGGTCCATAACTTTACCCTCTTCGACTTGAGATCAAAGGAAGGGTACTGCTACATTTGGGACGAATCGGAGGGTGACCCGAGTAGCGAGTTATTTGCACATCTTCAATCGCCATTTTGAAGGTGTGATCAAAGACCATCCAGAACTCAAGGAGATCATAGTGTGGAGCGACAGTTGTGGTTATCAGAACCGCAATGCAGGTGTGGCGAATGCATTCTCTGAGCTTGCGAGGTAATATGGGGTACTAATAACACAGAAATACCTTTTTGCAGAGCACACACAAATGGAGTGTGATAGCATGCATAGTACTATTGAACGCAAAATAGTTACGGATGTCTTTACACCGAGAGACTACGTCATCATTCTCCAGACTGCAAGAATCAAGCCATCACCTTACCACCCGAAGGTGCTCAAGCATGATGAGTTCCTGAAAATGAATTGATCTTACTTCACTAGCATCAGACCAGGCAAAAAGGCTAGAGATTCGACTGTGCATCATTTGTGGGCTATTCAGTTTTGCAGTGAAGGCAAGGTCCATTTCAAGCTTTCCTTTTCAGGGGACTCTGTGTGGGAAGAACTGCCACAGAGGGTACAGGTGCCAAATGAGCCGATACTGTTTCCATGTGCTCTGCCAATCAAGGAGAGAAAGTTTCAGGGCCTCCAGTCAATGAAACACATCATGCCTGTTGAGTGTCATCACTACTTTGATAATTTGCCACATTAATAGGCATCAGGCAAGAACCCAGCAAAGAAAAGCTGGAGGGAGAAGTGAGGAGATGCACATGCCTCCTCACAATGATGTTTAGTTTGTTAGTGTTTTATTGTTGACAGAGTTGAACATTTAAAATTGCTTAAAGGGCACCTATTATGCCCTTTTCACAAGATGTAAAATAAGTCTCTGATGTCCCCAGAGTGTGTATGTGAAGTTTTAGCTCAAAATACCCAACAGATAATTTTTTACAGCATGTTTCAAATGTCATTTTTTGGGGCTCAGAAAAACGCGCTGTTTTAGTGTGTATCCCTTTAAATGCAAATGAACTGCTGCTGCCGGCCCAGGGGGTGGAGCCTCATGAGCTAAGAGCCAGGACAATCTCATCTGATAATATCAAAACAGAAACTCTCAGTAGGTGTTCATTTCGACTCGGAGTCGGACAATAATGCCCACAGAGCCAGAGAATATGCTGTATAGAGATAAAACAGGAATAGTTTAGTTTAATTACGGTTATTTGTCATCTGCTTTTATCCACTATTAATACAAGCCTGCTGTAGCTAGCAGACCCCGTCCGAATGATGACCAAAATATACTGATGAGTTCAATTAAGTTTATTGTACCTCACACAAAAGATGAAGCCTTAGTTTTACTCCAGAAAATCACTGTAAGAGCCGAATAAACACAGTATATAAGTGCACATTAAAGTCTTATCCATAAACTCTCTCTCTCTCCCTTTCATTATCATCGACATACACAGCGAAATACACAAAACACTCGTTAGAACTAACAGTAAACAAATATATACACACCTTTTCAGTGGGTGCTTAATCAACTGGTAAACTGTATATCCACGACTGGATGAGCTGTCATAAAGTGCGCGCTCTCACTTTCATTTTTGCCGTGATCAGTAACGTTAGGCCTGTCGCTCTGAAGACCGTAAGCTGGATCACAAAGATCCATCCTTGAGTAACAACGAGAGTAAATGAAGACTGCTATGGTCATTCTTACATCCAACAACAAAACACCTCAATCGCTTAGGAGACATTCTTGTCTACAGCTGCTCTGGCGTCGAAGCAATGGTGGACTCTGTGTCCAGCTCACTCAGAGCGAGTCTATGCTCAAACTGCAGTGTCAATCAACAGTCGTAGCCTGTGCAAAGTGACGTCACATTGAACCAAATCTGTGAACAGCTCGTTCTGAGACAGTGCTTATGATTTATGGGGATTTTTAAAAAAGCACTTGGTGTATTTTTATCATTATAGGGTGATTGTGTACACACACTGCCAACACACAGTTATGTTCAAACACCATGTAAAAGTGAATTTTGCATAATAGGTGCCCTTTAAGTCAAGTCAAGTCACCTTCATTTATATAACGCTTTTGTTTCAAAGCAGCTTTACAGAGATAATAGGACATTACCGTAACAGATTGTTTAGGCTTTACAAGAGCTCTAGGATAAAGTTTTTAACTTCCAGCTAAAGTTAGTTTTGATTGATTGATTCACTTCCGTTGCGAAGATCATTAGTTATACACATACACTAATGCAACACCGTTCTAACTGGAAAACCTTTAATGCACTCCGGCCGCCCGCCCGCACAAAACAGCGCACTCCCTGAAATAGGTTCGAAGATGCAAACGATTATCCGTTATCTCTGCGCAAACCTCAAAAACGCAAACCCGCGAAAACGCTGACGTCGCGCACATGCGCATTATGTGTTCAGTCCAAAGGTATGTGCGTTTGAATATATATGTGCGCAGGCGTGTAGTTCTTCTTTACAAATCAACCCTCAATAAACTACTTGTCTGGCCTTAAAAAATGTTATAATACAGAATTTTTTTGTCACGTCTGCGTAACCACGCGAACAGGAATTATCCCGACAACATTTTTGCATAAGTCTACAGAAATTCTGTACTGAGGTGAAGGGAAGGGAAGGAGGCCTTCACAGGGTTAGGTTAGGTCACTGAAGTGACTGGTTGACACTTCAGGACTGCGTTGTCATCGTGTCCAGGCGCAGGTCCTTCATCAGATCTGGATCCAGCGGATAAAACCTTGGGTTAAACAGAGAGACAAATATTAGTGTAGACGCCATCCTTCTTATGATGTAACAAGTACATCAGGATTTATGGGGACTGTTCCCGGTTCTGGCTGACCTAATCTGTGCAGCCTAACATTGAAGTCTATAATGTGTAACCATGTGTATGCTAGGTCAAAGAGATATGTTTTTAGTCTAGATTTGAACTGACAGAGTTTGTCTGCTTCCTGGACAATGTTAGGAAGATTGTTCCAAAGTTTTGGTGCTAAATAGGAAAAGGATCTACCGCCAGCAGTTGATTTTGATATTCTAGGTATTATCAACTGGCCGAAATTTTGAGATTGCAATAGACGTGAAGGACTATAATGCGTTAAGATAACTAGACTTCAGCAAACTCAAAAGAATAAAATGCAAAAAAACTACAACTGGCAGGGAACACTGTCTAAAAAGATCAGTAGACAAGCAACAAACCAGCAGATACATAAGGTAAACGAGCACAATAAAAAAGGACCAGAGCACATGAGGATCAGGTGAGGACAATTACTGAAACAAGGACCAGACAAGGACTAAACAAGGGGGCATGGTAAAGGGAAATAAGGAGCCGGTACAAGAGGAGCAAATGGCAGAACCCTGACAGTTTATGTTTTTGAAATCGCCAATATTTCTTTTTGCCTTCAACATGAAGGGAAGTCCTATATATTATGCGAATACTGGTTAGAATATTTTGAGTGTGGAGATATTGGACATAAAGATATGTTTGTCCACACAAAACACAGATTGAAAGAAATGAAAACACAAGCAGCAGAGACTTTTGCATCATAGACAGTGAACAGCCATTGTGGACATTTCCACAGCAGCCAATTCAACAGATTTGAGACTTATGATTTAAAAAATAAAAATAAAAAAAATAAAATTACTTATGCAGAATTACAGCAAATGTGCATGCATAATGGTCGCTGAGTTGGTAAATTTGCAGATTGACCAGTAATTCTGCAAAATTCCTGTTTTCTCAAATAAAGCTTAATATATGTGACCCGTGCTAGCAAAATGAGTTGAAATGCGCACGTGGTAATAACGAGCTATACAGGCAAAACAACAAAAAAATGCACAGAATTTCAGTATTTCAAAATATCTGCCTTGGCGAGTATTCACACAAACATTATGGTTGCTTGGTGGTTTTGAATTTGTGTATCATTCGTTCAGTCGTTTTTTTATTTAATATTGAAAGTAGAAAAATGAGAAAACGGTTCCTATTTCGTTTTTTCATTTTTTTTCAAAAAAAGAAATAACAAGAATTCAGCTTTAGTTTTCGTTTTTTGTTCTGAGGTAGAAAAATTAATAAACAGCTGGAATATTCGATTTCTACACGTGGGCGGGAATGAAACGCCCCGTTCCTTGTAAATGTAAATGTAAATGTAAATGTTCCTCTGATTTGTCAGCCGAAGATCAAACTGTCCCGTTCTTCTGTCAGAACTTCTTCCTCAGTTCTGCACTGCAGAATAAGAGTCCCCCGTTGTGCGGATTCTTAACGCGTTTATTGCAACTTTTTTTTCCATCAACCGGACTAACGAATGGCTCGACAAAACCCGTACTGGGGAATAGACTAGACAGGGCTTTCTTCTTTGTAGACCAGAGTTCTCAAGTGCCAGGGGTTTGCTATTTTCCTATTTTCCGAACTGTAAAGTCACGTTTTTTTTTTTTTTTTTTTTTTTTTTTTTTTTTTTATCATGAACCACGCTGTGTTGTATTCCTAAGTGACTATATAATGCATTTTACTTCAAATAATCTAAATGTTGACTTTGAAAAGTAGGCGCATCAGAAGGCTATTCACTCTATTTTGGTTCATTTTTGGTGTGCGCCAGAAAGATGTTCAAGGAGACTGAGACGCGCTAAAGCAGCGCTTCATGTTGTTTTCTTTATTTTTCAAAGGCATGACATTTTGTAGTCATTTTGAATGTACACAAATAAAAATATAAATTTTACTGTTTCGAATGACAGAGTAGGCTATTAAACGACAGAATATTAATTTATTTCCCCTGCTGAGAAACAAATCCAAGTGATGGCGCCGGCGCATCATTATCAGTTCACTTCTGGCATTGCTAACTTGACATCGCAGCCTGTTCATTATTAAAATAAAACACAGTCAACCAAATATATAAAAAGTTATTCTGCTTAATTTAATTCCTACAATATAAAGTCCTACTTGCTGTTATTCCAAACTCATTTCCCTTGCTCTGAAGATGTTGTTTTAGCCTATACGTGTATATTGGGACTCGACTGAAGTATAAAGCCTTCTTTACATTACTAGTTAGCATCCAAATGTTGCATTGCAAATATGAAAACTTTGGACCGAATGAGAGATGCGCGAAACCAACGTCGGTACAGTTTCAGTTTCGATTCAAATAAATTCGTTTAGGCTTGGTGTTTAAAATAGGCTAAATGTTGTTTGTAATAAAGGACACAATAGGCTATTATTATAAGCTATTAGGCTATATTTTTATTATACGTGGCTTATTTTTCATTCTTGTTGTTTTCTGAATACCATCCATTTAAGGATTTGACATGCTACAAAGGGAAGTAAAATACGCATAGACATATATGTTATTAATAGTGTTGTATTTTATATACCGGTCTTTTACACTATTTCTGAATAGGCTAATAATAAAATGCGTTTGTTTCCCTCTCAACATGACCCGGTGCGCTGCGCACAAGCGCACATCTTTGAGATATAAATTAATACATTTTAATAAAACACTACATACAGGCCTACATCATAAAACTCAGAAGAGTATGTATTTTAATATCTCTGTTGTTCTCCGGTTGTTAGATAGTCAGTCTGAATGACAGTTCATGCGTTTACGTTACATAGGCCTATTATATAGTCAATGCATTATTCTTTTCTTTTTGTATTAGTGTTAAAAATATACGGAGCCCCCCTAGTCCCACTTTGTCAAAAAATAAAAATAATTATAACTATCTTGTGGCCTCAAGATAGTAACTCGTGGCCTCAAGATAGTATCTCGTGGCCTCAAGATAGTATCTCGTGGCCACAAGATAGTAACTCGTGGACTCAAGATACTATCTCGTGGCCTCAAGATAGTAACTCGTGGCCTCAAGATAGTAACTCGTGGCCTCAAGATACTATCTCGTGGCCTCAAGATAGTAACTTGTGGCCTCAAGATACTATCTCGAGTCCACAAGATAGTTTCTCGTGGCCTCAAGATAGTAACTCGTGGCCTCAAGATACTATCTCGTGGCCACAAGATAGTAACTAGTGGCCTCAAGATACTATCTCGTGGCCTCAAGATAGTAACTCGTGGCCTCAAGATACTATCTCGTGGCCTCAAGATAGTAACTCGTGGCCTCAAGATACTATCTCGTGGCCACAAGATAGTAACTCGTGGCCTCAAGATACTATCTAGTGGCCTCAAGATAGTAACTCGTGGCCTCAAGATACTATCTCGTGGCCTCAAGATAGTAACTCGTGGCCTCAAGATACTATCTCGTGGCCACAAGATAGTAACTCGTGGCCTCAAGATACTATCTCGTGGCCTCAAGATAGTAACTCGTGGCCTTACTATCTTGAGGCCACCAGATAGTATCTTGAGGCCACGAGTTAGGTAGATTTGAAGGGTTTATTTTGATTTTATTAAATATTTAGTTGTTTATTGCCACTTTATGAATTCCAAAAATAACATTAGAACTGATGAATTTTTATTTTAAAAGTGTTTACTTTTTAAACTATTATTTAAAAGTTTGTAAATAGTATTTTGACTATAGTTTTGGCCCTGAGGGCGTAGAGGACCCTGAAGGGTTCCCCTCTGATAAATAAAATGATTTATATATATATATATACACACACACTGTATGTATTAACATTGTAAGTGAACCTCAAGGAACATATTAATAATAAGAAGAAAAAAATCCATGTCATGACCCCTTTAAATGTATATGACATTTTAAGAAGACTAATGACCTTCATACAACTGTATTAACTAAAAAACAACACATCACAACTACATTCTCTCTATCACTTTCTACTTGAAGGAAGTGATGGTAACACTTTATTTATCAAGCAGATTCTTAAAGCTCCAGTCCATAATTTTTTTGGGTTAAAAATGATCCAAAATACATTTTTGAGCAAGTACATAACCAGCCAGTGTTCAAAACTATCTGCTTGCCTTAGATCGATTCAAAGCGGTAAACTTGTAGTCACGCAATGCTGATGTTGTTAACATTAACAATTTGAGAACAAAGTGTAATTTGCACGGTTTGACGTAATATGATAAGCGAATGTTAGATTTAATCAGCACGATTTACAGCAATGCTTTTTTTTCCCTTAGTTGGTCAGAACAAAAGTGGATGTTACTTACTTGTTCAGATGACATTTTCCGATGAAAATTCTTATGTTGGTCATACTTCCAAAAAGTAAGATCTGTGATTCCGAATGACAGTATCCACACTGTCGCGGTGACAGCCGCGCATTCTCCTCAAAACATTGGATTCATCCACGCTGTGCCGTGCTGAGGCACAAACCAAAAAGATTAAAAATTAACAATTGCCAAAAATTATCAATAAAGTTGATAATTCCGCAAATAACTGCAATTGCAGATTTCGAACAGAGATGGCGACAAAGAGGAAAAACTACAGACTGCAGCTTTAAATAACTATATACATGACATATATGGAAATCATCACAACCTGCTGTTTTTTTTTTACTTGAAGCCTTTAAAGATAATGAATTATAAAGGTGTTCATAATGTTAACTGACCAGATACTATGTATTATATTAACAGATAGTTCCAGTCCTTGATGCTGATTGGTCACTCCGAGTTTTATTTACAGTAAAACATGGCTATGACCACTTAATCGAACAAATCTGTGTGTGACTGCACCTTTAGTGTGACTGCACACTTGCCAGCAAAAACAATAAATATGTTGTCAAAACTGTTCCATGTATTATGTATTTCAGAAAAAAATAATGAATTGTTTATTATTTATTTAATGAAACCTGAGTGACTCCTGCTGGCGTTATGTCCCCTGTTAAAGAAAGTCTTCTTATGAGGGAGAAACATTGCTGTGTGTGGAAGCTCAAAGTTTCTGAAGTGTAGAGGGAATATTATTTAAGTTTTCTATTTCAGCTATGGATGGTACTGAATGTTCATTGAGTTATACTATTTAATGTTGCTTTTTGAATCTTAGACAAACATGCTCTTTCCTGTGAATATGTAATAGGATACATTGGTATCACATCATCCTTCAGTCGAGACTGCATTCACAATAAAGCACGGCATTACTGCTTACTGTCATGTTCTGTTTCTGTTGGTTATTTCCCCGTTTGCCTGCCTGTTTGAGTTCTCATTAATCTCCTTAGTTACTGATGGATTAGTTATTCTGTTCAGCTGTGTCCTGATTACTTTGTTTGCCTCATGCATTTATACCCTGAGTTTCTGTCTGTTCCTTTGTCTGTTCTCGTTTATCCAAGTGGCTGTGTATTCTGATGCTCCTGAGTGTTATATTAAAAGACTGTTGTTATCGTATTCCTGTCATCGTGCACTTCATTCACCACAGCTACCTTTTCACTTACATATTTCACTGTCACATGGACATCACTTTAATGAACTCTGAGGTAAGATGACGTAAGATTAGAACAGCCTTCTATCTATACCGTCTTGACTTCTTTGCTCGCTGTTTTGCTATTATTCTCGTGCAATTACTCATTCACTAAGCTGAACAGCCAATCAGAGTTCTCTCTCTAAACGGGGAAAGGAAATATGGCTTAAATCATCATAAAACATATAATGCATTAATGACATACATATTAATTTACAAAGGTAAATCTGTTTAATAGGATTTAGAAGGTAATAGATTTTTAAAATTATTTTTTTTTATTTATTTATATTTATTTAGTTATTTAGTTCTTTCTATTCCATCAATGGTCATGAACAATGTACATCAGGAGCGGGAATGCTCCTATCATTTGTTTGCCAACCACCATAAAACACCAGAAGAAGAATTCTCGCTTTTACCGACGGCCCGACGCCGGTTCTACATGTTGATCCGGCCCAAAAAACCTAGATGGCATGCAACTAGAGCCAGTGGTGCAGAACATACCGAAAAAAAACGTAGTGTGTCCCAGGCTGTTCCAAGTTGATTTAATTTCTTTTAAAAATTACTTGCAAATTTCTGTAACGCTTTAGATTACAGCCCGGAAAGTACTGCGTGATTAAAGCGATTTTACAGTGTAACTTTTGGTAATTATAGTGTACCTATAAATTACTTACATGTAAGTATAAGGGATCAATATGTAAAGTTTGGGGAATAAAGGTGTAACAACCAGGAGAATAATAAAAAATGTTTATAGAAGTATTATAGAACTAAGGGGTACTTATTTTACTATTATGATACAACAATCTTACATTTGCGAGCAATTTAGCAAGAACATACACTGCATACCTTTTTGTAATAATGGTGTACCAATACATACTGTATAAGCTTTTTAAAAATTAAAGGGCACATATCTATGCATTTATACAGTAATCTTTATAACAAAAGTGCACTGAAAACTAAAACAATTGCAACTTTTGCTTAAATATTGGGGAAAGATACTCTTGTTTCATGTAGTGGTGCTTGTTACCCTCTTGTTCCATGTTGTTACAAGTACAATACAAATACATACACAATCTTATATCACTGACTCAGAAACCTTTATTTGAAAAACAACTTAATTCAAAACAGATTTACAATACTTCTTTTTGTTTAAAACTGTTTTTTTAAATCAACAATTCATTTCAAATACTTAAGTCTTGACAGAAAGTAGCACATTTTGTCCCCCCCTTTTTTTTTTTCTCTTGCTTGGCTTCTTCATTTTGTTGCTCTTCTTTTTCTTCCTTTCCACTGATGAATCTGAAGAAGAAATCATGTCTCTTGCTATTCTGTATTCTGTATTAAAAGAAAATGCAGTACACACAGAAATACATCCTCACCATTTACTCATCTTTTACCCTCATGACATCCAAGATGTATACGACTTTCCTTCTTCAGATTAGGTAAACATACAGATTGAATCTGACTTGGATCGCTGATCGATTGCTCCTGTCTGCCTCGCTGCCTGCTGTGAGTGTGTTTGCCTCGGTGCTGTAAGCTCCGTCTTAGCCTCGTATTTCTTTGTTTTGAACCATCATTTACTACAATTTGTAGTTGTTTATACTAAATACAGCTTACCCAACATCTCAGATTGACATCGCTAGCATCCGTTACTACTAACACAACACGCTAATTCGCTACTGCTAGCCTGTTAACGCGCCACCCGTGCGCTCAGCTGTTTTATTTATTTATTTTTTCTCTCGCGCGCTCGCGCCTTTGAGTTCATAAAAGCTCAGGTAAGTAATAATCAGTCAACAAACACGGTGAGTAATGTCTTGTCCTGTTATTGTCACCTGCACTTCATGTCACATGTTTAGCATAGACTTCTCTGTTGGCAATGTAGGATTTATATGTGATAAATGTAAGGAGACAGTTAGGCTGACAGAGAAGATTTCAGAATTAGAGACACGCATCCAAACTTTAATTGAGGATAGTAAGAGTGCTAGAGCTTTAGATACTATTTTGGATGCGCCTAGCATAGTGAACTCTTTACATGATTCGGTTCCAGCTGAAGTAGTGCCTGAGCAGCCGGGCAAATGGGTGACAGTGAGGGATCGCTCTAGTCGCGGATCAAAAAACCACTCTTCCGTTCCGATTACCACAACAAATCGATTTGCCCCGCTCAGTGAAACACCCACTGAGAATTCTGTTGATTGTGCCCTAGTAATTGGTGATTCGATCACACGGAACGTGAAAATAGAGACACCAGCGAACATAGTCACATGTTTGCCGGGAGCCAGAGCGCCTGACATCAAAGCAAATTTAAAAGTGCTGGCTAATGCTAATCGTAAATTCTCTAAGATCATTATTCATGTCGGCACTAATGATGTTCGACTCCGCCAGTCGGAGATCACCAAAATTAATATTAAAGAGGTGTGTGAACTTGCAAGTACGATGTCAGGCACTGTAATTTGCTCTGGCCCCCTTCCTGTTCGCAGGAGTGATGAGATAGTTAGTAGATTGTGTTCACTGAATCGCTGGCTGTCTGAGTGGTGTCCGTGTAATAATATAGAATTCATAGACAATTGGAAAAGTTTTTGGGGCAAACCTGACCTGTTGAAAAGAGATGGTATTCATCCCTCCTGGGATGGTGCTGCTCTTCTATCTAGTAATATGGCTCATAGTCTTAGAGCTCAAACATGACAAATTGGGCACCAGGTCAGGAAGCAGACAGACTGGCTAAACCAACCGTCTGCTAGCGGCCTCGCGTCACCCAGGTCAGATAAATCCCATCACATAGAGCCTCTTTCACCTAGCTATCATCATATAGAGACTGTGTCTGTTCCCCGATTTTGGAAATCCAAAAAATGTTTAAACCTATCTAAGGTTAAAAATTTAATTGATGTTCAACAAATAAAAAACAGCTATAATACAGATGAGCAAATGATAAAGCTTGGGTTGCTGAATATTCGATCGCTTACTTCAAAAGCACTCATTGTTAATGATATGATTTCAGATAATAACCTAGATGTGCTGTGTTTGACAGAAACCTGGCTAAAACCAAACGATTACATTACTTTAAATGAGTCCACCCCGCAAGATTACTGTTATAAACATGAACCCCGTCTGAAACGCAAAGGGGGTGGTGTTGCTGTAATTTATAGTAATATTTTCAAAACCACTAAGAAATCAAGTTTCGAATATAATTCTTTTGAAGTGTTAGTGCTTAATGTAAAAATATATAGTAAAAATGATAAATCACGTTTGAGATTTGTGCTGGCTACTGTATACAGGCCACCAGGGCACCATACAGACTTTATCAAAGAATTTGCGGACTTTCTATCAGAGTTAGTATTGGCTGCAGATAAAGTACTAATTGTTGGTGATTTTAATATACACATCGATAATGAAAAAGATGCATTGGGATTGGCATTTAAAGACATTGTAAACTCAATTGGAGTTAGACAACACGTGTCAGGACCTACTCATCGTCGTAATCATACTCTAGATCTAATAATATCACATGGAATAGATGTTGATGCCGTTGAAATTCTGCAGCAGAGCGATGACATCTCAGATCATTATCTAGTCTCGTGTAAATTACATTTAGCCAAGGCTGCAAAGCCGACTCCGTGTTACAAATATGTTAGACCTATCACTTCTGCTACTAAAGATTGCTTTATTAATAATCTTCCTGATCAGTTTCATCATTTTAGCATCCCGGATAGCTTAGAAAAACTTGATATTGCAACAGAAACTTTTAACTCTCTCTTTTCCAGCACTTTAGACACAGTTGCTCCTTTGCGCTTAAAGAAGATTAAAGAAAATAATCCAACGCCGTGGTACAACGAGCACACTCGGGCCCTTAAGAGAGCAGCCAGAAAAATGGAGCGCAACTGGAAGAAAACAAAATTAGAGGTATTTCGCATTTCATGGAAAGAGAGCTCGATTGCTTACAGAGAGGCTTTAAAAGCTGCTAGATCTGCTTATTTTTCAAACCTATTAGAAGAAAATAAACATAATCCTAGGTATTTATTTGAAACAGTGGCTAAACTAACGAAAAAGAAAGCTTCAAACACAGAAGGTTCCAAGCAGCACAGCAGTAATGACTTTATGAACTTCTTCACTTATAAGATTGATAATATCAGGGATAAAATTATAACTATGCAACCGTCTACTACAGTATCGCATCAGGCAGTGCATTGTAGTCTCCCTGAGGAAAAATTTGATTCATTCATTGCTATAGGAGAGGAAGAATTTACTAAACTCGTTAAATCATCTAAATCTACAACATGTATGTTAGACCCTATACCGACTAAGCTACTGAAAGAGATGCTTCCAGAGGTCATAGATCCTCTTCTTAATATCATTAATTCCTCTTTGTCTCTAGGATACGTACCAAAAAACTTTAAGCTGGCTATGATTAAACCGCTTGTTAAAAAAATGCAACTTGATCCTTCAGAATTAGTCAATTACAGGCCGATCTCGAATCTACCCTTTCTGTCAAAGATACTAGAAAAGGCAGTATCTTCACAACTATGTTCCTTTCTAGAAAGAAATGATATCTGTGAGGATTTTCAGTCCGGATTTAGACCATACCATAGTACTGAGACTGCTCTCGTTAGAGTAACAAATGATTTGCTCTTATCATCCGATCGTGGTTGTGTCTCTCTATTAGTGTTACTCGATCTTAGTGCTGCGTTTGACACCATTGACCACGACATTCTTTTAAATAGACTAGAAAACTATGTTGGCATTAGTGGAATTGCACTAGCATGGTTTAAATTATACTTATCTGACCGTTATCAGTTTGTAGCAGTAAATGAAGAGATGTCTTATCAATCACAAGTTCAGTATGGCGTACCACAGGGCTCAGTACTAGGACCGCTGCTGTTCACTCTGTACATGCTGCCATTAGGAGATATTATTAGGAAACATGGAATTAGCTTCCACTGTTATGCCGACGATACTCAGCTCTATATTTCTTCAAAACCTAACGAAACTTACCAATTCACTAAATTAACAGAATGCATAGCTGATATAAAAAACTGGATGACTCGTAATTTCCTACTTCTAAATTCTGAAAAAACAGAGATTCTAATTATTGGACAAAAAACTTCCTCACGTAATAACCTAGAATACTGTCTAACACTTGATGGCTGCTCTGTTAAGTCTTCGTCGTCGGTTAGGAACCTGGGTGTGCTCTTTGATACCAATCTTTCATTTGAAAGTCACGTGTCTAGTATCTGTAAAACCGCATTTTTCCATCTTAAAAATATATCTAAATTACGTCATATGCTCTCATTGACAAATGCGGAACAATTAGTCCATGCGTTCATGAGCTCAAGGCTAGATTATTGTAATGCTCTACTGGGTGGTTGCCCTGCACGCTTAATAAACAAACTACAGCTGGTCCAAAACGCAGCAGCTCGAGTTCTTACCAGAACCAGGAAGTATGACCATATTAGCCCGGTTCTGTCAAAACTGCACTGGCTCCCTATTAAACATCGCATCAATTTTAAAATATTGCTGATTACTTACAAAGCACTAAATGGTTTAGCTCCGCGGTACTTGAGCGAGCTCTTAACGCATTATACTCCTTCACGTCTATTGCGATCTCAAAATTCCGGCCAGTTGATAATACCTAGAATATCTAAATCAACTGCTGGCGGTAGATCCTTTTCCTATTTAGCACCAAAACTTTGGAACAGCCTTCCTACCATTGTCCGGGAAGCAGACACACTCTGTCAGTTCAAATCTAGATTAAAGACACATCTCTTTGACATAGCGTTCACATAATACATTATAGACTTCTATAATTCAATATTAGGCTGCATAGATTAGGTCAGCTGGAACCGGGAACACTTCCCATAAATCCTGATGTACTTGTTACATCATGAGAAGAATGGCATCTACGCTAATTTTAGTGTCTTTGTTTATCCCAAGGTTTTCCCGCAGCCTGCCGGATCCAGGCCGTTTCCAGATCTGATGAAGGACCTTCGCCTGGACCCGATGTCAATGCAGTGCTGAAGGGCCAACTAGTCTCTCCCTATGGAGGATCCCTTTCCCACTCTACAGATAACGCGTCGTCGGGAAAACTCAATTTGCGTATCTACCCCGAATTGATAAAATAAAATAAAATTCTGAATCAAAACTATAAGGAAACACCAGTAATTTGTTTAGGTTTGGTTTGTAGGGAATTCCAAACCTGCACACATATATTCAAACGCACATAACTATAGAACTCGTTCTTAATGTGCATCTGAACGCCATCAGCGTTTCTCACAGGTTCGCGTTTAAAGTCTGTGTAGAGAGAATGGTGTCGTCTTGGCGGCCCTAATTTAAAAACAAATGATCGTTGCGACGGAAGCGAATCAATCAAAACTAACTTTAGCTGGAAAATAACTTTATTAAAGAACCGCTATAAAGCCAAAACAATCTTACGTTATATTGTACATTTGTCTCTGTGAAGCTGCTTTGAGACAATCTGCATTGTTAAAAGCGCTATATAAATAAAAAAAAAAAAAAAAAAAAGATAAAGATTAACACAAATGAAGGTTTTTAGAAAAATAAAAATAAAATACATCTCTGGGAATACATATAATGCAAGCTCATGTGTTCCTAAAAGTTGGAGCATCAATCAGCACATACTGCAATTACTGTAGTAATCCATACGACCCCAATGGATGGATCAATGTCTTCTGAAGTGAAATGATAGGTGTTTGTAAGAAAAATTACAATATTTTAATCGCTTCAGACCAACTGTAATAAGTTGTTTTTCAAAAAAGGTTTCCAAATCAGTGATATTAGATTGTGTGTATGTATTTTTATTGTACTTACCCTGTAACTACATGGAACAAGAGGGTAACAAGCACCACTTACCTTGTAACTACATGGAACAAGAGTATATTCCCCAGTATTTAAAAAAAAATTGCAATAGGTTTAGCCTTGAAACCTGTAAGCCCAAACTTAAACATCTGCACTTTTGCTATAAAAAAAAAAAAAAAAAAAAAAACGTTTTATTTTATTTATAAATGGATAGATGTGTACCCTGTAATTTTTAAAAAGCCTATACAGTATGTATTGGTACACAGTTGTTACAAAAAGGTACGCAGTGTATGTTCTCGCTAAATTGCTCCCAAATGTAAGATTGTTGTATCAAAATAGTAGAATAAGTACCCCTTAGTTCTATAATACTTACAGTACAAATTTTTTTTTATTTTTATTCTCCTGGTTGTTACACCTTTATTACCCAAACTTTACATATTGTTCCCTTATACTTACATGTAAGTACTTTATAGGTACACTCATCTTCGTCTTAATTACACAGTAATTTCCGGGCTGTAATCTAAAGTGTTACCCAAATTTCTGCAGCTAGTGGCTACAGTGAGCCTGGATGTTAGAGGGCACGTGTGTGTGTGTGTGTGTGTGTGTGTGTGTGTGTGTGTGTGTGTGTGTGTGTGGCCTATGGAGCAGCAGCTGGCAGTAACTCTCTGAACTTCCTCATTAATAAATGATCACAGACCACCATCTGGAAAGGGCCCAGGCCTTGTGCATGTGTGTGTTTGAGCGAAGCAGTGAGGTTTCACCCTTTCAAACCCGGCTTCTTGTCTGCCTGGCTGCTGCTGGGGTCAGAAGAACCACAGACGAGAGAAAGGGATAGTCAGTCAGGCTCATTATAGTAGCATTTACATAATCACCTCCCTCTATAGGGCTCATCCCCCCTCCCATGTCTTTTTCTCCTACTTCATACACAAATGTTTTTACCCTAGGTGACCCATCTAAACTCCAGCAGCGGCTCTCACTAGGAAGCACAGCACCAACTTCACTCCACCAACAGAAGGATGATTCATATTATCTCTTCCTGTGGATGAAGTTCATGTTGCTCTGGAGGGTCACAGTGATTTTGCCAAGTAAAACATGTTCCTGGGTCAACATATTTTGTTGTTCCTGGAACAGCATTCCTGTCCAAAATTTTAGTCTTAACCCTATCCCTACCCCTAAACCTAACCCTACCCATAACTTATCCCTAAAATCAGTGGGAAATGATAGGTGAATAACACTGATGTAGAAGCAAGTTTAGGTTGTAAGCCTAAACTTGTCATAAACTGTAAGCTTTCCCTCAAATCTAATTGGTTGATTGGAAGGTTGTTCCAGTATAAACACAGATGTTAATCCAGGATCATGTACTTGCTAAAATCATGTTCTCCTGCTTGTCGGCTGGTCTGAGGTCTGAACATGTCTTGAAATTCTTTGAAACAATAATATTTGTAAAGCATATTTTCTGAAACAGAATGTAACAGATATTTGCCTGTGTACACTAATGGATATGTCTGTGGGTGTTGCTATGTGGTTGTGAATGCATTTCACTTTTAAAAATTATTAAATTATTATTAAATAATAAATATATAATTACAATATATATATACGAGTGTGTGTGTGTGTGTGTGTGTGTGTATGTGTATATACTGTATATATGTATATATATATATTGTTTTTTGAGACAAATTTTCATCAGAAAGTTATTGTATCAATCAAATAATTTATACCTTAGATTAGAAGATCCATGTAATAGATGTGCATGTAATAACGGCCCCTGATAAGAAAGAACGTTGCTTTGGAACATAAAAAAAATTTATATTGCTATGTGAGCTGTGCAGTGAGATCTCGTGTTGTGCTACTATCAGCATGTGAGCATGAGCTACAAACCTGCTCAGAACATATTTAGACTGCAAATAATTTCCCCTTCAGCTAATGAAAGAACGCTGCTGTCCTCTCTTTAACATGCTATGACAGTAACACATTAACTCATTTAAATCCAACACTGACTGAAATTATGAGGTTACGGATTCATCCAAGCTATTTCTCAGAATTTACCAGTCAGTGTTTGCATTTCAGGAGAGTGGTTATGGCCATTTCCATTAATTCATGTGCTTGATGTTGGTGTTTAATGTACTTTAAAGACTCTTTAGCATCATCACAGAGCACAGCAGAAACTTTCCTTCTGAGGTTGAGTTGCCAGTCAGCGGCATGAATCTTTCATGAGGGAAACACGGGGTCAAGCCCTCGCCATTGTGTTACTCACAGGAAGATCTCCACAGAGGGCTTCCTTTCATTAGCATTGCCTCTCTCTGGCTCAGACTCATTCCTTGACCTCTGTTGATTTTCATTTTCCAGAGGACGGCAGGTCTGCGTGTTTACGTTTACTTCGCCCCTGAGTTTTATCAGGTCTTGCTGCATTTTAATATTAATTAGACAGAAAAAGTCTGTGATTAGTATGATTATGAGGGTCTTAACCTCCAGGGCTCACATTTTTTACATGGACCGTGATGGTTTGACTACAGCGAGCTGCAGGTGAAGGGCTCTGACAGTTTGAGGAAGGCATGCAGGTTGAAGTGGCACTTTTCTGCTAATCGCAGACATCCTTTGGTGGGCTCCTAAGTGGCATGGTAACATCTCTTTGTCTTTCTTCATCGCCAATCTAATGAAATACCCTGCAAGGATTTCCATGCTGGTTTGGGCTGGTCAGTGTTTGCTGGTGGAACAAAATTTGGTCAAGCATGATGCTATTGAAAGGATTCAAATGCTGCAGGTTCTGTGGAGACCAGCAGTGTTGCCAGATCGGGTTGACAATTGTCTGCTGTAAATAAAATGTCATATGCTTGAAATAATATGAATACTTTCATATTTAATTTAATAATAGGAAAATAATGTTCTATTTATTATTTAATTTAAATATATATATATATTTTTAAATAGGACATGCAGTAGTTAAAATTTCTGTCTTGAATTTTATCTCAAAAGGATGGATGTCATTTTAAAAATATGGAAATTAGTCATTACATGCAGTAAACATAAAGCTGCTTGGTTTATATTTTAATGTATATAATTTTATATAGCTAATACATATTTAAAAATTGTATAGCATATATTGAAGCCACAATAACGGCCCATTTCAAATGTTTACGTGCTTTTTTTCCTCTTTCTCGTTTTTGTTCGCTGAGGTGGAGCAGTGATGAAATATTGTTATTTTAAATAATTCCTAACATTTCAGTAATAAGTGTACATCTTTAAAATGAAACAAATTACAGTGAAGTGCAACAGTTATTGTACGTACGGTGCTTGGCAGTGGTCTAAAAAGGATTTAAACTGAATTCTGAACTGATTCCTCCTGTAAACTCAGAGATGTGGATTCGGACGGCAATTAAATTACTACACGACCTTGGTGTTTGTCAAAAAACAGTAGGTCAAGCGGCCGGGGATTTTTACTCTGGTGGTGGGAGAAAAACACTGACA
The DNA here is from genome assembly GCF_951802725.1 of Rutilus rutilus. Taxonomy (NCBI): domain Eukaryota; kingdom Metazoa; phylum Chordata; class Actinopteri; order Cypriniformes; family Leuciscidae; genus Rutilus; species Rutilus rutilus. The sequence goes on along the minus strand of NC_140230.1, from coordinate 8,709,457 downwards.
TTCTGGATTCGGACGGCAATAAGATCACCGACTAACCCCTGTAAATGTTGAAAATACCTTACGACCCCATTAGAAACAATTACCGTCCGAATAGGGCTAAACCCACCCAAATTATTCACTGCCAAAATAATGTGATAGAACTCTATTGTCATGACAATCAAGGTGTACAAGTACCATTTACCTCCTTAAAATGAAATAATGATAACAAAATAAAATTATAAAAATTATTATAACTCAAAGGGCTCTATCTTGCACCCAGCGCAATTGACTTTGTACACCGACGCATGTACCATTCCTATTTTGCACCCGACGCACAGCAGACTTTTCCCTCCACAGACGCATGTCGGTAAATTAGGGAATGAACTTGCGCTCCCGGGGGCGGTTCAGCGAAAAGAGGAGGCGTGTTCCGGCGCAAACATTCCCTGGTGCTATTTTGCAGTTTCAGAAAACAATTCCGCCACAGACCAGGAAAAACCTAGTCTAAAGTCAGTGGCGCGTTATTCAGATGCTATTTTAAGGGCACATGCTTGGCCATAATGTAGCGTGTGTAGCGCATACACTTTGCTTCTCTCATCTACACACAGACGCAGGCAGCAGTTCCCATTTTTGCAAACCATACATAATTACAAGGAAAAATATTACCACACAAGGGAAATCATTGTGGTGTCCATGAAGATGTGAAAAAATAGGCATAGATCTAGCTTAATTACCAAAATGATTATACGCCTGTTTAACCGAAGCTTTGGGTGGGTTTCTCCCATCCCCATACAATGTCACTTCTCTGTCTTTTACGGCCCTGACGAGAACGTCGGTCTCCTCGGCTGTGAACTGCTCCTGGTGTGCGCCTGGCAAATCCGCCATGGAACAAGCGCGCTTGCTTTTAAAGGGAATGTGAGATTATGCTCTGATTGGTTTATTTCACGTTACGCCCAAACCACACCTATGAGTAATGTAGCTACTTCAGACCAACCCATTTTAGATTTGCGTTGGGCGCAAGAGTCATTTATCCCGCCGGTATAATAGCAACAGTGCCCGAGTTCCGCCCACAAAGTTACTAGCGTTTCGCATTTGATACTTGTGTTTCAGATCATTAAAATAGGGCTCAAAGTCTTATAAGTCTAAATTTGCAAATAGACTTTAAGCACACACCTAAAAGGAATAGTTCACTTTAAAATGAGAATTACCCCATGATTTACTCACCCTCAAGCCATATAGGTGTTATGTTTTTTGAGTTATATTAATAAACACCCTGACGCTTCCGAGCTTTATAATGACAGTGGATTGAAACCATTGCAACCATCAGTTTGAAGCTAAAGAAAAGTGCATCCATCATAAAAGAACTCCACACGGCTCTGGGGGGTTAATAAAGGCCTTCTGAAGCAAAGTGATGAGTTTGTGTAAGAAAAATATTCATATTTAAAACTTTATGAAGTAAAATAACTAGTTTCCGGCCAAACGAACATACGGATTCCACTTAAGTCTAAAGCAAAACTTATGCAAGTAATGCGATGTACTGCTGATATTACGCTAAGCCATGATGCGCTATGCTACTTCCGTCGTCATAAGTTGCGGAAGTTGCGCTCAGTTAGCCGGAAGCTAGAATTTTACTTTGTAACGTGTTAAATATGAATATTTTTCTTACACAAACTCATTGCTTTGCTTCAGAAGGCCTTTAATTAAGTCATTCAACTGTGCTCTCAGAGTTAGTTATATTTATTAAGAGCCGAGTCATCTCCCACCACAGTTGTAATTCACGTTTTGAGAGTTGGGTCACTCTTCCACTCTTCACTGTAGATACATCCTACTGTATATTTATGTTACTTTGGCAAAGCAATCAATTGAATATACACTGTAAAAAATAATTCCGTAAAAAAACGGATAATGTACTGGCAGAAAATTACCAGGACATTTTCTTTTAAATTACGGACAGTTCCTTCAACTCTAAAACGGAAAATTCTGTATATCAACAGTACATTTTCTGTACTATTCACGGATAATCCTTATACAGAAATTTCTATTTTTATAGAATTTTTATAGCATATCTTTTGGTAGCAAATAATTCAAGAAAGATATATACACATGGTACATGGTTTATTTTCATAAACATTTACATGTAAACATTCTTAAATGCATTCAATGGGTAGATATATGACAAATTAAACAATGTGCAAAGTACCATTAAAAGTGCTTGTATTGTGGAATACGTTTTGAGACATTAAACAAACAAGGGACAGAATTAAAAAAGAAAACATGAGCAGGTACTTGCACAATATTGGTGTTGCACCAAATAGCTCACAAAATTATTCACAAAACATAAATAAATAATAAACTGAAAGTCAAGATTCAAATGCAATGCAATACAGAAAGAAGGAAACAAAAACAAATGGAATACGAAGACAGGGCTGCTGCTTTTATCTTTAAACATTGCTTTAGACTTGTAGTCAATAGTAGAGTGAAATATTACTGTGTTGATGCCATTTTTCAGTAAGAGAACACAATTTTCCTTAAAGGGTTAGTTCACCCAAAAATTTAAATTGTCATTAATTACTCACGCTCATGTTGTTCCACACCCCACAAGACTTCAATTCATCTTCAGAACAAAATCTTTTTGAGGAAATCTGAGAGATTTCTGTCCCTCCGTTGACACTTGCGCAACTACGACTTTCAAGGTTCAGAAAGGTATACAGACATAAATGTAATCTATGTGACTCCTCTGGTTTAACCTCAAATTTAGGAAGTGGCACAAATGCTTTTTTGTGAAAAAAATTAAAATAAATTACATCTTTTCTCACAAAATATAGATCGCTGACGCACGATCACAAGAGCGCCACAATGCATGCGTGCTGTTTACCCAGAAGCAGGGTGAGAATGCATGGGTGAGAACACTAGCACTGAGATTTTCATCTGAATGTATGCAAATATTGTGAAAAAAGACAATATTAGTGTTATTTTTTAGACAATAATAGATATTTCACTTATAGTGTTTTTTTTTACACACAAGCATTTGCATAACTTTTTTTGGGGGTTAAACCACTGAAGTCACATAGATTACACCATGTTCTAACTACACGCAACACACGATAAAAGGTATATTTTCAATGTCAATAAAAAATTTTGTCCTAACCAGTGACACGTGATGATTCTATTTTAGAAACGGTTTCTATTTTTCTGCGATGTTGCAGCTGGAACAACACTACAAAAAAATAAATAAACTCATTGTGAACAAACAAGTGTATTCTATGACAAAGATAGTTTCAATCACTTGTACTTTAAATGATGTTTAAATGGTGTAATATTTATGAATTTGATTACGTACTTATCCATTTCATTGTGAGTGCTGTGCACTTGCCAAGAGAACCCGCCCACACGCTGTTCTGATTGGTTGTGGTTTTTGATTGATTTTGTCACATAACATTACATTGCATCACACGCATTTGGTGTGGACAGAAAAACTGCTTGTTGCTAGAATCTTAAAAAGATCATTTTTGTTCTGAAGATGAACAAAAGTCTTGCAGGTTTGGAACATCAGGTGGGTGAGTAATTAATGACATTATTTTGATTTTGGGGTGAACAACTTGCATGAAAAACTTTACTTTTTCTGTATGTTCAGTTAAAGTTCCATTTTGAGATTTGACGAAAACCTAAACTTAACATAGATTTTCGAAGTTGTTCATACAGTAACTTCAGCAGTCTTGGAGGAATATGTAGATGTTTGGTTTCCTTCATCTCAGCCTTTTCGACCTTCGTTCAGGATTTCTGCACAGGAAAGTTGGATATGAAGAAAAAAATGGATATGTTTTTAGCTACACAAGAAATTAAATGGAGGAAACTGAACTACAAAGCATCATGCAGAGCAGGTTGAGGTTGAAAAACAATCAGAGGGCATTGCAGTTCTTTAGACGCATAAGCTGCCGCAATAGCGTCCACTATCCATCTGGACAGACTGTGTTTCGAGGCGGCGAGACCCTTGGTGCGCCCACCAAACGAAACAAAGAGCTCGTCGAGATCACCTTTCGGTACGAGACGACTCCCATTATCACTCCCAACTGGTACCATTCGGCTGCTATCCAGGGCTGCAGAGCTGAAACGCAGCTCTGAGTCACTCTGATTCGCGAGCTGCCGGCAGCCCAGGCTCGGTGAGGCACTCGAGCATTCAGCCAGCGTTGTAGAGGGCGCATATGCAGTAGACCCAGCAGGAGCACTGCTGCAGTTGATGCCATATAGCCCAGCATTCTCTGAAATGTTCTCAGAGGAACAACGCTGCCCTTCTGGAAAGACGCGGCCAGATGTCGAACACGGCGCACGCACTGTGTCGACAAGCGGGCCGTCATAGCCACCGAGTCCAGCTCTATTCCCAGAAAAGAGGTTGACTGACGGGGCAGCAATGAGCTCTTGGTCCAGTTGACCGTGAGACCCAGGCTTTCCAGATGGCTGAGAAGCTGTGAGATGTGAGTTCTATCTCCGATTGTGCCAAAATCAGCCAATCGTCCAAATAGTTCAAAATTCGCATACCCTGACTTCTCAGGGGAGCGAGGGCCGCGTCCATGCACTTCGTGAATGTACGGGGTGCTAAAGACAGGCCGAACAGCAGGACGGTGTATTGATATACCTGACCGTCGAAGGCGAATCTCAAGAATGGCCTGTGACGGGGTATAATCTGAATCTGAAAGTATGCGCCTTTCAGATCGAGAGAAATAAACCAGTCCCTCGGGCGAATTTGCTCGAGGATTTGTCTGGTTGTGAGCATTTTGAACGGCCACCTCATGAGAGCTTTGTTCAAATATCTCAGATCTAAGATAGGTCTGAGAGCTCCGTCCTTCTTGGGCACGAGGAAGTAACGGCTGTAAAAGCCCGACTCGCTCAGAGAAGGATGTACCGGCTCTATCGCCCCCCTGCACAGCAGCTTTGCTATTTCTGCTCGAAGTAGGTGTGCTACTTCTAAATTCACTCTCGTCTCGGTCCGTGCTCGAAAGCGCGGGGGACGGCGAGCAAACTGTAGTGAATAGCCCTGCTTTACAGTATTCAGCACCCATTCTGACACACCCGGAATCGCTTCCCATGCTTTTGCATGCATAGCTAGTGGTAGAATGGCCTCTGGGTTCCGATCGCCGCACTGCGTGGGGTCGAGAACCTGTATCAGAGGTATCGGCGCGGCGCGCGCGCTCTCGATGCCTGAATAGGGCGGCTCGCTGACAGCGATGGCTGGCCGCTTTACACTCAATGACTCGATCACTTTGGACGGAGAACATTCTGTGGCGAGAAAAGCGGGACGCGTGAGCGGCGCCGGGGGTACAGTGTTTATCAGTAAGTGTGAGCGCTCGTGAGCGGGCACAGGGCTTACGTTCACAACACGGCCGGTATGCTTTAAAGGTTCCGTCCCCTGGGATAACCGTGTAACAGAGAGGGCAGTGAGTAGGTGTGGGCACTGAATCGTGGGCACATTTCCTACATTTAACACTCGAGCGGCACGTGCCAGCTTTATGTGAGTGGGCTCTGTGAGAGTGAGAGACACAGGGCGGATCGTGCTTGTGTGTAGGGGTGAGCACTGGGACGTGGGCACGTTTTCTACACTCAGAACATCGTCAGCATGAGCCGGATAACCAGACATTATACTCTTTTTGAGATTTATCTGGGTCACCGTAAAAACGGCGTTTGTGTGCAGGCGAGCGAGTTGTGCAACTGACTTGTTGGCTGCGGTTTACACTACTGCAGTAGCCTTTTCTAAGGGGACTGACAGAGCGAGTCGCTTTGATGGCGGTCCGGCCGCGGCGGGACTCGACCATCTTCTCCTCCTTTCGGCTGCTAGGAGGACTTCGCGGGCTCAGGTTTCAATGCGATCTTAGGCCGGGGTCCCTGGGGGGGGAGGCGGCCTGTGACGGCTGGTTGAGCGCGATCTAGGGCGGCCGCCCTGTCGTCGCTGCGAAGACGAAGGAGGCTGAGACGAGCGCTGCGTAGAGCTTCGTGCAGGAGGCTGAGCTTGAGAGCGGCCTGCAGTTGAGCTCGAGCGTCGTGGCAGGAAGAGGTTCATGGCCTGCGTGGTTTTCTGTACCTCCGAAAAATGCTCAACAATCCCGCTTACCGGTGGGGGAGAGCGGGGCGTTGAGGAAAACGGCTCGCTCAGAATCACCCATGTCGGCAAGTGTCAACCAAAGGTGTCTCTCTGTGACAGTGACCGAGGCCATGCATCTCCCAATGGCCTGGGCTGCGGACTTAGTGTCGCGAAGGGAAAGATCCGTTGCGCTGCGCAGGTCCGTGACGACAGTCTGGTCCGGGCCTTTCTCGTCCATCTGGCGGAGGAGATCGGCCTGGAAAATCTGCAGAACTGCCATCGAGTGCAGGGCGGAAGCAGCCTGTCCAGCGGCGGAGAAAGCGCGGCTGACGAGAGCTAGACAGCCTGCTCTAGGTCTGCCTGCTGCTGCACTGCGTTGACAATAAATACAAAATTAAGGATCATTTTTTGCCTTCATATCTCGAGAAAAGATGACTTTACCCGTAGCGTAAGCAACTTACGCAATACGAGAGAACCTCTCGTAAGAGAACTAATGAGGAGGGAGCTGGTAAAGACTGACTAACGTTACTAGCAGAAGTATAGATAATAGGAGTCATGTTAAATGTAAATTAATATTTCAAGGTCATTAACTGGGGTTTAAAGTCATATATATATATATATATATATATATATAATATGTGAGTGTATAATGTCTGCGTGTCATCTAAAACAAAAACAAGACAATAAAAAGTCTAACGTAAACATAATGTTAACTTACCTCATTTGGCAGAGAGTGTGGTGGTGTTTTCCTTAATCCAGCTGTAAGTTACTGCATCTTCACGTAGGCCTACAGTCTCTTCACGGTGTATCTTCATGACTTTTAAATCAAGCAAGTCTTAAATGGCCTTTCCTTTTCTCTACGATTCCTCTGGTAGCTTTTGTTTGAAGGCATTAAACGGCTCCAAAAACGTACAGCACATTATCACAACTGGTTAACAGATGCGCTCGGCAGAAATAAACTGCATCACTGACACATAAAAGTCAATAAACCAATTACAATGACGACACTATAACACACATAGTCAGGGAACCTCCACGAGTGTGAACTAAATCTTTCAATGTGTGACGATATTCATAAAATGATAAACGCGACGGCTCCGACATTCATTTGCCCAACACGGCAGATGACAACTAAATAACGTTACGTAAACAGCTTAATTTGACATTTAGCAAAATATAATTTTCGTTTTTTACCACAGAAGTGTCAGAATGGCTTCCACACATCCGAAATCCGACTTTAAAAAGAAACTTTGGCCGCGATCATCTGCGTGTGTAATGGCGCTGAATCTTTTCGCGCCGAATCGCCGATCCGGTTCTTGTTCCCACAATGCAACGCGTAATTCAAAATACGGGTAAAAGACCCGTAAAAGACAAATACGGAAAATTCCTTCAAATTATTATGGTACATTGTACTGTATTTTTACGGAATTTTTTTACAGTGTACAGCTACAAGTTATCGCGCTAAAAACCTGTCAATTATGAATGACCCGCTCAGACTGGCAACACTGGAGACCAGCTAAACTGTCAATAAGCAATGAAGACAAATACCACGGCTTGCAGCACTCTTGTGAAACAGTTCACCCTTCACTTGCTCTTCATCTCCAGCATCCCAGAGCTGCTAATGCATCTGCTCCCAGAGCTGCTCCTATCTCCAGAAGAGGTTAAACTTACAAGCTCTCTGGATGGAATGACTGTCATAATGAATTTCGCTGTTTGTCCTTTAGTCTATTAAAGTATGTATAGGAATTTTTTTTTTTTTGAGATAGTAATAGTTTGATCTAAACTTGACTAATTCTTCTGTCTCTATGGCAACAAGGCTAAATTTATCAATAGCTATTTGTGATTGCATCTGATGTAACAGGGGATGAAGAAATGTAACTATCAGACAATCTCTGTTTATGAAGAGAAATGAAGCGGACAGACAGTCAGAGATCAGGATGATCTTTTTTTTTTTTTTATCAATGTTTAAAATCATCATGCGATATACTTCGTCAATTGCACATAAAATCTAATTGTAAGTTCCACAACATCACGCAGCAATATTTAGCATGGCTGAATGTGATCGCACCTTCTCTCTGTAGAGCATCTGTTGTCACTGCAGGATTTTACCAGAAGCTGTCAGAGCAAATCTGGTCCAGTGGTCCAGGGGCCCATGAAATGACCGGCCCTAACACTAATTAATCCTCACCTGTCAGCCAAACTGATAGTGCGTGTAGATCATTAACTACATAATGATCATCATAATGGAGTCGGAAATGATAATTACAGTAATTAAGGCTCTTATCTTGTCAGAAATATTAGCAAAATTGTGTTTAAGATGATGGTATGACTTGCCATCCTACTCATTAAAATAAGAGATTACACCATGTCCTAACTGAGCACAACCTGATAACCCAGCTTACAAAAATATCTTCTAAGAACTCTTTGCTAACGTTCCCATAAAATTATGAAAACGTGATTTATGAATGTTCTCTGAACGTTTAAAATATCCAGTTTTAAAAATGTTTTATGTGAACGTTAAGAGAACATTCCATCTTATCATTTTGCTAAATGTTTCTATGAACATTCTGAAGCAAGTAGTAACATTTAAAAGTGTTAGATGAACATCCAATGAAAACATTTCAGAAAAAAAAAAAAAAAAAAAATTCAATGGACGATGTACATAAAATGCTATGGTTTTGAGAACATCATTAAAGACAGTGTGTGATATATTTTAACAAATGTAACTGGAAAAACTCTTGTTCATAACTTTGAGAGAACCTTGAATAAAGTTCTGAGAATGTTCCATGATAGATGGGAAATCAGACTTTTTTGTCAGGTCAACAAGCAACAGGTTTCTTGGTTATGTCTGTCACATTGTGTTGGGTAGCTCACAATGAAATCCCAGTTCCCATTTATAAGATGTGTTCTTATTGGCTGTGGTTGTTTTGCACCATGGGATATTTTCAATTTTCTTTGTGGACAAGTCATTTTTGTGACAAAATCACACCACTCATGGTTAGGTCAGGTGTTTAATGAGCAATGTAAGATGCAGCAGTGAGAGACTTTAGGTTTAATGTTTTCTAACATTACAGACAGAGCAGCACTGCTTTCACTGTGACTACATTGTCTACAGTATACGTATACCCATTTCGAGTGACCGCCAATGACTACCCACAATATGACATCCAGTCACTACAGTAAAAGTGTTAGGCCTAAAAATAATGTGATTTGGATTGTGATCTCTCACTGTGTTGATTTAAGACTTTGAGAGCTTTTGCATTTGAAAAGCTACACACTACTTACTCTTCTGCATAATACATTAGAGTTGATTGTCAAAGAGTTCAGTATACTGTGAAGTTCTCCTTCATCTGATATGCTCTCATTTGATGGGCATCGCACAGGACCGTAGAGTGATCAGCGAACAAAGCCAGATAACTGCTCGAGCACTTTAAAGCTTTTTCAATCATCTCAATGTGCTTGCTTTGTTTTATACATTTTTGGCAGACAGAGGATTCAACCAAACAGAGGACTGGACCGAAGGTACCTGACAGCTGATGAAACAAACAGAGGAGAGAGGGTTTTCTTATTTGTTTGGTTTGTTGTTTCTTCATCTCTCTTCCAGACATATGGACCTCAGTCTATCACTCCCTCTCTTCAACATGTTTAAACTATCATACATTCACCAGGGAAGTTCTCACCTTGCCAGTTTTGTAGTGACAAAAGCAGCATGTCAGATGTGTGGCGGACCACCTGTGGTGAGAGACGCTTCTAGTCTGACAGCTCAAAAAAGCGCTAAAACCTGTCAACTGCCCTAATGATGAAAAGGAAATGTGAGATTTGCTTGACTACTTGAAAGTACATTCAACTTTCAACATTTAAATATTACTAATGAATATGCAACAGTGGTTTGGCATGATGATGGTGTGAGGGTCATTCTTTATTTCTGCATGCAGTTTTCAAGATGAAGAATTCCACAGCAGATCCAACAAATTCCTCCTTAAGAGATGATGCAACATAACTTTTACACAAGAACAAATGATTAAGATTTACTTGTAATACTTTTTTTTATATATATATATGTGGCCTTTGGGAGCTACTAGGATAGTATACCCCAAAATATGGTCTAACTACGCCACTCCCATTTATTGGACTGGGATGGGAGACCCAACTAATACCCCAGAATAAAGATACACCCCACGCTAATAATATTCAAATGAATGAAACAATTGAAGGCTGATGTAACAAAAGCAATAAACATTATTTATTTGTAATCTTCAATCAGAGTAGTTAAAATACTTGCTTTGAATAAAAAACAACCATTAATGACAATAATACATCAGAGGCATGTATATGAATTCTCGTAGACAAATATTCATATGAAAACTACATTAACTAAAGTTGGGCCGGACCACAGTACTCAATGTTGACAGGAATCCACGTTTAATTCACCATAAGTATAAGGCTCCAAAAGGGTTCAGCACACCAAAAACAGCAACCAAGGTTACACTGCATCAACCATAAAGTGCTTTGTTAGTACACACCAATTCTAATCACACCACACAGGTGGTCACCTTAATACATTGAGTATTGAGCCCTGCCCACTAACTACGAGAACTCAAGCACTGCCCGCTTCGTTTGAACAAGTAAAGTGCAGAAAATACTACTACAATCAGCTGTATAGGAGGCTATCCAAATTGCACATATCACTAGCACTCCCCCGTCTTTATCGTTAATATTGCACACTGCCCAATTACAACAATTTGTCTCAATGGTAAGGTATCAATAATCAGAAAAACATGACCTTAATCATATAAATTCACAGACATAATATAACTAAATAATAAAAACATACAAAAGTTTCATACATGAGAAAACAGTGGCTGGATGTCCAAACAGAGTACACAAACTGCAAAAACCTAAAAACAAAAACACACTTATTTATTTATCCCCATAACCCATGCAACCTACTGATGATATACATTGTAAGCACTTGTAAACCTTCGAACACTCACGAGAGACGGCGTTCATTCACAAAAGGCTCCTAATGATCCTGTGTGCACTAAAGCACACAAACGCCGGAGCGCGCACAAACCAACGCGCACGGATGAAGGAACGCACGGGACCTGGTATAACAGCAGGCTACACATGAAACAAACATGAGTCTTTGCAAGGCCAGAGTCTAACAATTAATTGGATATCAGGCTAACAGATACCTACTTTGGGCTAGGCCACCCGCACCAACACACGGCAGCAATTATGCAAACGCCCTATAACACCAGCACAGTCTGTAAAAGAAAACCCATGGGATATAAATATACTCAGCGCGTAAAGCAGGGGACCATCTCAATGCCTTATTGACTATACGCACCTGGCCACGAGAGAGAGAGAATTCCCGACGAATATCAAACTTGGTTCTGTTTACCCGCCCATTCTACAAAATAAACCACAATAAAAATCACACCACAGCATCCCACGACACACATCAAAACCACACTCTTTAAGGGAAGCATACTTACCGGCTTTAAACTCTGAAACGCTTCCACAATTGATTTACTGGTGACTACACATGCACACACGCACTTCAACACGCGGGACGCCAACACCTGGCTGCCTACGCTCATATAATCGCGGTTCCACTCCCCTCCATTTCCTGTCCAAGCGGCCGACAAAACACAAAAACCCGCCCTTATGGACACCTCTACATTTAAGCCCTTGCTACTCGCTCCTGGGACCTAAAGTCCCAATGGCTACATATATAAATAAAAGTTTACAAGATCATTTACAAGATTATGTATTTTACACACACATTTCTAATGAACATTAGAGTTACAATTACTGTCCATTAAAGGGGTCATAGACTGAGAATTCAAATGTTCCTTGATCCTTTGACAGTTAAGAGTTCGTTATACTATAAAAATACCCTGTAAGTTTCAAAACTCAAAACTTTCTTGTTATTCCAAAAACTGCTTTTATTGAAACCAAGGCCAGCAAACGACAGGATCTAAAAAGTGGAGACTTGTGATGTCACAGGGCAGCTTTGGCCCCGCCCACTGTAGTGTTAGTGAACAGTGACATGAGAACAAGAAAAGATCGATACAGGATCAATAATACTATTACCTTCTAGACGATCCTAATGCTAGGAGAGTGGGTTATTTTTCCCAACAATGTGAATATCTCAGCAGTAGGCTACATTATTTGTTTGTATTCGGTGTATTTCACTGTGGATTATTTGGTCAATTTCGGCGCAGGCTTTGCAAACAGACTTTTATGATTTGGATCTGCCAGCAACGCCACAAACATGTAAGTAGTCATGTTTATTCTAATGCCTGATCTGTGATCAGTGATTTCAGGTAAATATTCAAGTTCAGACAGGTTATCTCTCAAAATATTGTTTAATACTGTTTATGCATCAGTAAATCAAGCCATTGAGTAAACAATCAACTTCACGTCGTTTCTCTTAGTTGGATGAAAATAATCTTATTGAAACTGTGATTAAATTATATAAAGAAAGCAATCAAAGAACGTTCCCTTTCCAATTGCCCAAGCTGTCAATCAAACAGCGCGAGTTTATCTGGACACTTGCCAAAACTGGTTGAAATCAATCATCACAAATTCATGAAGCTGTCACAATGTACAGTACTCTTACTGTATTTACATTGTGTTTGCGTTGTTATTTGTTGAAAGCCAGAGGTGTAAAGTCCAGGTTCAGAAAGTAAAAGTCCTCCTCAGTAGCTATTGTTCCAATCACCTGGATTTGCTAATTATGACCACCGCTAGCATAGCTAGCGAAAGCGGTCATATAGGGATTGTCAAAGTTTTTTTTCTTTTTTTTTTCGTCATCTACTGAATTTTTCGTCAACGATACCAGAGACACCGAAACACCGGGGAACATGAAATTTGGTGGGCATGTAGCCCCACTAGACTTTTACGGAAAAATTTCGTTTGGTCCCCGGGGGCCACTCCCCCCCCCCCCCCGCGCTGGGCCCCCCCAAACCCAAAAAATGCTGTTTTTCCTAAATAACTACCTGAACCGTGGCACCGAGGATGAAGAAATTTTTATGGTATGTTGGTCTTAAGGGCCCACATCAACCTAGCCCATAATCACTCATTAGTGATTTGCGCCCCTTCCCATAAAAAATGAAAATGCAATATTATTCTGCTTTAATCGCCCCTATCTTCAGTTGAGATGTTCAGAACTGCACCATATTTCATGTGTATGATTAACTTGACATCCTCTGGGGGTATGCTAAGTTTCGTAGAATTTCATCCATGGGGGGGTATAAAATAAATTCATTTATGTGCACATTTAGTGACTGTACACTCATCGGCCTGTAGATGGTGCTGTTGAGCGAAGGGTTGCTGGTTTAGGATGATACTGTCACACACACACATTAATACAAACAAACGCAAGCATGCACACACACTGACATCCACACACACAGACACACACACACAAACACACACGCGCACACACATGTACGCACGCATACATACACGCACAGACACACACAGACACACACATACACAAACACACACACATACACACACACACAGACAGACATGCACATACTACTACTTTTTTTAGGTATCAGCCATATACCCGATTTACCAATACCCAATGTGTTATGCTTGGGCAGTATACTAATGAGGTGGGTGGGACATGTTTCATGCCATGTTAGATCACATCCTGAGAGTCTACGCTTTCAGAAAATATATAGTTTATATAGTTGAATCAGTTTTCTCTTCATGATACAGACCAACATGTATTATGTGTACACTTTCTTCACCTAAATCCATAAAATCCCATTAATTTCAATGGGACATTTACTTAAGTGTTCTACTAGGTACAGTGGGAATGAGTTTAATTTTGTTTTGTTTTTTGTTTAAAAAGCTGTTTGTTGTTACCAATGTAGCATGAAAAAGTGTGTTTTTGAAACTCATTTTTTATAATACATTATGTAGGGAAAACCACTGTTATGAATGTGACATTTTCACATTATGGATGTTAAGTGTCTAAACTAATGACTTTTGATATAAAACTTAAATAGTAATAGCAAATAATTACAAAACTCTAAATTATCCATGATCCACAGGAATACTCCAGACAGTCTTTTAAAATATACAACTTATATACATAAACACGCAATACAGCCAAATTGCTCCACGTCATTTATTTTTGTGGAAAGCCAGTGCAGGCCTGAGCGGCGGTCATATTTTGTACCGCCATGTGGTACATCTAGTTAGCACCGTTTTTCAGCCATGAGATAGAACTAATTAGTGAACTCAGCTGGCTGGGTTCATGGGTGGAATAAATATATGGCAGGACTTTTACTTTCTGACCCCTGGACTTTACACCTCTGGTGAAAGCATTTGTGAGAGTGCCGAAATTGCGTTGCAATGATAGGATCTTTTCATATGCTCAATGCTCATGTGATGGGAATAGATCATTATGATAAATACTTTTCACGGTTCCTTAATCTCGATAGCTGTAATAGTGAAAATGTAGTAAAAGTTTTAGAGAGAGTTCCACATGTAATACTAGCTATTTCATATGCAAACATGTCAGCCAATCACAGCAGTGGGCGTTTACACTGAAGTCTCACAGCAGACACACCCCTTCAAACAGAGCGTTCAAATCAGAGGCTAAAATCAGGCTTGGAAAAATGCCTTGTATTTATAAATTATGACAATTTTTGATTTTAAAATCATACTAACATTATAAGGGCACCCCAGGAAACATTATAAAATAATAAAATAATCCAGTCTATGACCCCTTTAACACCTATTTGGCGAACTGTAATTTCATATTGATTTGACTGGTTTTGGATCTTTATTATAAACTCTCTCTAACTATAGTTGCACTATAGTTATTACAAAGTGATAGTTTAAATTTGCCAAAGATTTGCTGATATGAACAAAATCTTCAGTACAAATAATTTAATACCACAATATAGTTATTTTTTGCTGAATATTCAACCTAAAATATTTTATACATTACATGGATTAATGTCTATTACTTTACTGCAAAGTTCAGCTCCAAATCTGATCAAACACAACTGAACCAGCTAATTAATCTTCAGGAGCACTTGACAATTACAGACATATGTGTTGGATCAGGGTTGGATCCTGAAGGATCCAGGAACCCCTGATCTATGAAATACTTTACAAATGACCAAGAGGTCAAAAGATTCTTTTCACATCATATACAGTAAGACAACCAAATAAATTAAACCCTAAAACCACAAAATATGATCATTCTGATTAGATGAGCCACTGTTGTAAAAAAGGTGGCACACTGTGATGCACATCAGTTGAAATCTATATTAATATGAATAATGTTATTATAAACCACCTACATTTAGACATGACATGTTGTGTCAAAACTAAATGTTCCCCATTATATTCAATGAAGCTTGTCTAACTTGTTTGAATAGTAAGCAACAGTTTTCTGCATAGTGTCTGATTTTATATATATATATATATATATATATATATACTGTATATATATATATATATATATATATTTTTTTTTTTTTTTTTTTTTTTTTTTTTTTTAGAATAAAGGATGAACCTCCAGCTGTTATTTTACCCAGAAAGTTGGTTATAAGGTCTAAATCCATTTTGAAGCTGCGACAGACAGCGCAATGAGAAATGTGGCTTTAGATAAGGTATTAAACAAAGGTCACCGTACATGAGGAGAAGCACTGTGGATAAGAAATAAAATATCCATAATCATACATTCCCATCCGGACGGGATTAGATTTCTCAGAGGACACCTGAATACTTCAGAAAAAAAGTAGGCAATTTGCTGTGTAAATTTTACCCAGAGAAAAACCATAGATGTGTTCGATTGGGACGTGGTTGAAATCACAAAGTACGTCTGTGAAAACCTCCTGAGGGAAAACCAGTTCCATGTGAACAAGGCTTATTGCTAAACAATGTTTTTTAGTGTGCAAACATCCACAACATGCCTAAAATAAAGTAAAAGCTTTAAGCAAGAAACCTTCAAGACAAATTTCACATTTGCATTTGATATAGGTTACTTATTGCCATTATCACACGTGATTAGCATACGCATGCGACTCCTGAAATAAGGTGATTCTTATATTCTAGCTTCAGGCTCAGTCAAAGAAACTAATCCGTAATTGTGTACGTGCTTGGCATACTCATGCCGTTACATCAGCGACGCCAGACTGATGGGCCGTGAAGGATCCGTAACGAGCCTGACGTGCTCCTTTCTCTCCCCCACTTTCTTTTCTTTTAAATTTCTTGCTGTTAAATGGATTTATGATCAAAGCGTCATAGCAACGTATTGTCTGCTGCAACGTTAGTCACACACTGCTGGACTGGATTTGATCTCCTTGAGGCTTAAGGGACTAAAAAGTAGACCGAGGGCAACATGGGAATAAGAAAGAAAGGATTGAAGAAAGATGGCAAAGGACAGAGTGAGATGTATTTAGTTTTGGGATCATCTCTGTATCTCCCACTTTGAGTATCTTGAATGTTGGAGCTTTGAGAATTGCCCACCAGTGCCAAAACGTGGTTTCAGGGTCCAGTGATACAGAAGCTTAAAGCTACAACTAAACGCCCTTTCATGTGGGTTGTGTCAATGTTCTCCGATGCAATAAACACAATGAGTGAAAAGATTGCCAACTCGCACTATTTATACTGAAAAATGGTAGTGCATAATCTGCAAATTGAGACTTTTTACCTAGATCTAAGATATATATCATACATGTTGGTCAATGAATAAACCATGTAAATTAAATTAGCCATGATTTATTGATATTTTCCAAAATGGTGCCAAGTGCTTCGGAGTAAGCAGCTTAACTAATACCAATAGTGAGCTTTACAGCAGACAGATGGTTTCATTACATTACAATATGCATAAGTGCAAATATTCAGATTATTTAAGGGGTCCTATTATGCTTTTTTTTAATACTTTTTTTCAATTTTAGTTGGCGTGTAATGCTTCTGTTTGAGCTCAAAGTCCATTCCAAAGGGAGATATTCTCTTTAAAGGGTGGTAAAACACAGCTATTTTTGAAGGCTTGATTGTGTTTATGGGGTGCACTGAAATATGTCTTCATGCTTTGTTAAAAAATCTTTATTCTACACTGCTGTTCCTGTTATCCTAAAAACGTCTGTTGAGTTCCGTGTTCTATGAAGCCCCTCCTTCAGAAATACGCAATGGGCTCCGATTGGTAAGCTGGCCTAGTGTCTTGTGATTTGCTAACCACGTAGTGCATGTTGTCCGGAAACGTCATGCTCCTTACCATTACTGGTAGTTGCATGTGCTCCGGTATATTGTAAACAATGGCGTCAATATTGCCTTATCAATTTGAGCCCGAATCAGACCCAGAGAATATTAGTGAATAGGATCGAGCAGAACCTGTGCAAGCACGGCTCCTAAACTAACATTATTAACTGTTACAGGACATTTCAGAATGGTATGTTTTTTTTGTTTGTAGTTGTCTCATACTTTTTAGATACACTGTTATTTGTAAATGCTACTGCTGTTTATGTTAGCTTTTGACATACGGTTTTATCCTTATTAAAGCTTTAGTACAGCAGAATACATGATTGCGTTGTAGACTTTTTGTTTAAATAAGAGGAAGTTTTCCTCCGTAAAATGTGTGGCACAGACAGCTATATTGAGATTATAATTTTCATCCAGCGTCCCTAGGAAGGTCGAACAAAGAGGACCTGCAATTGGGGTGAAAATAACAGCGTTTCGACGGCATGGCAACAACACTCTACCATAAATACTGTACTCTTCTCTAAAGCAACACAACATGGCCTCACCTCCTTTGTTGCGTGTTCCCAGGGGTGAGGTTTATGTAAATTTTAGGGTTAGTGATGTCACTAACCCGGTGAGAAGCTTGTTGTAGTCTCTACCAGCCGTTTGTTGTAGTCCTTAAAAAGTGATTTCGTTAAAAGAAAATATCTCCCTTTGTATTAAACTGAGCATTGTGACTGCAGATGTTGTTTATGCTCAAACAGAAACATTACACACTAAAGTTAGAAAAGTGAAATCATAATCAACCACCCCTTTATCAAAAAACACTTTAAGAACACACTTCTTCAGGTACTTGTGAAATCACAATGTCACTCATTTAAATATTCCCCGCCCACAGAATATGCAAAGAAGAGCCTGGTTGAGCTGCGCTAGAGAAGACAAAGAAAAGCTGCTTTAGTAGCATGTTGTTGCCATGTCAAAGTGATCCTGTTTTTTTCCACCCTAGTTCCAAAACCCGTTTGGCCTTCCTAAAATAGACGAACATAGAAAACGTTCTAATATTAATCTGGATTTTTGTTTTTGTTTTTGTTTTTTACACTGTTCCTGAACATTATAACTCCAATGTGTATCTGTGTGCTGCACTTTTTATGGAGGTCAGCTTCCAGAACCTAAGAGAGTAGGGGAGAGTAGGGGTTTTGGCTCAATTATAAAAAATATAAAAAAAGTTAGATTCATCTTTTTTTTTTTCTTTTTTTTTTTTTACACAAGCAACATACACATCTCTGCTACAAAAGTTTTTTTTTTTTTTTAGGACCTACCATTTTCATACAGTTGCACTGAAAGTGACAGAATTGCAAATGTTACAACTTACCACATATGCGGGGTTAATTGTAACAGACAGGTTAGTTGTAACACTTGTGTGTAACACATAATTCAGCACTATTTTATCTGTAGTTTGATAATTGTTTGTGCATCTGTATAGATAGATATCCAGACATCCATCCCTCATCCAATGGATCAATAACATGTTTAGAGATATAGGAAAGGGCTGCACAGTTTTGCAATAAATAAATAAAATCATCAAATATTTTAATTGCAATTGAATTATATTTGTGTGTGGCAGCTGCATGCAAAATTATTATTATTAATAACAGTAGTAATAATAAAAACTACAATAAAAACTTCCCTACAATGCCGGCCACACACAAATGCTTCTCCTGAAAGACAGAGCACTTCCCACTTTGTCGGGACAATCAGTTGTTTATGGATCACAACCTGAAAGTGTTTTATTATGTGTTGTGCTTTCAATTAACAGTTCCAATTATACGTTTTATGTTGTTGCTACGATGTAAACAGTAACTAACCTGCTAGCTAATATTGAATAACAGTGTTGATGTAGTGTTTAGCTACAGGGCTCACTTTGGTAAGGAGGAAGGAGGTGTTTCATCGAAACAGGAACTAAACATGCATTTGAGACAGACTGGGAAGAGAAGTGCTGGGGGCTCACACAATACCACTGTGGTCACAGGTGGTCCCACAATACCACTGTGGTCACACACATGCTCTGGGTCCGGCTGTGTTCTGGACCAGGGGTAGACACTCTCCAGACACCGGATGATAGCGTCCCTCCTGTTTAATCCAGTGGTGTCTGGGAGGTCTATGGAATGGTGATAGTTCACCCCAATGCAGAACAAAGACTTAAGGGTCTCGTCGTCGAAGGGGCTGGTGAACACCACTAACCACTCGGTGAGTTGCACAGTTTTGAAAACGAACGTTAAGGGTTGTTTTAAGGACATGTTTGTGCATGGCCATAGACTCCCATTCTAAAGTGGTCATGGGCAATTCTAAAATAGTCAAAAAGTCGAGACAGGAACCATTGTCAAAATTTCTTTGTCCACCACTCTTGTTCATCCAAAACAAACTACAAAATAGACTCAAAGTGTTAAATACCGGAATTATCCTTTAAGTAAGTTCAACATTGATTAATTTTTTGCTGTAAAAATCATTAGTTATTAATTTAGGGGCTAACACCACTTTCAACTGAAAACAGAAAACTTTTCATGCGTTCTGCCATTCATTTACACGACAACTGCGTTTTGGTGGCTTGATAACGCAAACTTTGAAACAGGTTTCATGTATCACATCCTCTGGAGAAAATACGTTTTTAATATTTTAAATGATAAAATGAAACAGAAAACAGTTAGATTTTGACGCGTTTGTGACAGATATGTATTTTTCATATGTTTAGACTGTTGTTCTCTAGTGGGCAGCTTCTCATACAGGTGGAGATGAGCCCTGGGGTTTTGTTCTGCCCAGATCAATGTGGACAGACAGTCATAACCGAACTCTCCTGCGATACTGCTGACGTTTCCACTCATCTGTGGGGACTGAGGAGCAACAGCTGAGTGATGGCCATATACCTCAGAGACGCTCCTGTCGGACTGTAAGTGGAGCAGAGCGTCAGAGGTGGGCTGAGAGAGGATGAAAACAGTGACCCTCGGGGCAGTGGGATGTCCCTCTGTTGCCTCCAGCTGCCACACAGACATTGTAATTGGTGGCCAGCCTGCCTTCAGCAATGGTCCCAGCAGAGTTGAGCAGGGCAGAGGTTAGTTTGACATATTCTCTTTGGCTGCACTTTGGAATTTAGACTTACTTCCACATGGAAGACCTCACACTCAGACTCAAGTTAAGGTCCATTCACACAACAATAACTATAACCATAGTGATAACTAAATGTCAGACGATAAACATTCTGTTTATTCTGTTCAAGTGCTTCGATTACATTCTGTGAACATAACTGAACTGTGTATTTTAAAATATGAAGGATTTTCCCCCAAAAGTGATTCCAAAAATATTGTTCCCCTTTGTCGTTATTAGGGCCGAACTTAACTCATATTGTGACATAAAAATGTTTGTGCCCCCCCAAACCCCCCGTTGGTCGTAAACCTTGTATGACCAAAACTGTTAAATTTTTTTCAGGAAATGGAAAAAACACTATTTAAAAAAAAATATATATATATATATATATATATAAAATAATAATAATTGAACACTGCGTTGTCAAAGTTGATATTGTGGCTTTATATATGATCATATACCTGCATGTGTCATTATATTATTAACATTTTACCAAAATCGAAATTGAAATAACGTTCAGTTGTAAGTCATTTATACAGTAAGTGGTTAGTTAATGATGAACTAATCATTTACAAGACATTCATAAATGATTAGCAACCCAACATCGCTTAGAGCACCTTTAAGACAGTGGTGGCTATGACTTGATGACAAATGCTAGACTAAGAGTGTCTAGACATAGCTTCTCTGCTCCTCAAATGCATTGGTACAGTGGTTGCTTTCACATGGTACAGTGGTTGCAGGGGTAGCCAGATATTTGTGATCTAAGGAAGATCATTTATCATGGGCCTCTGCATGAGCTGACCACCACTGTAGTCAAGTCAAGTCATCTTCATTTATATAGCGCTTTTAACAATGTAGGTTGTTTCAAAGCAGCTTTACAGAGATAAGCGTATAATTTAAGGTAACAGAGATTGTTTTGGCTTTATAGCGGTTCTTTAATAAAGTTATTTTCCAGCTAAAGTTAGTTTTGATTGATTGAAAACAAACTTTTTGACTCTACAGTCAAAACTTTGATTGACTGTAGTGTAGAGGACACTTTTTCATCCAAATACTGGGCTCAGCTCTGTAGTGATGTAGAACATTGCTAAGCTAATTTTCTTCCTCTGATTCTGAACCCAGCAGGAGGATTCTCTTCTTCGTTGCTGGCTCATGTTCGTCACAGGGTTGTGAAGTATCTGTGCTGGGTCCTGTTTCTTCTTCTAAAGGCTGGACCACACTTGTTCTCTCTCTTCTCTTGATAGGCACATCAAGTTCTTAAAATGTGGATCAATGCTGAAGCCAGTTTCAGCCGTTCATTGTTCATGTCAGCTTGCTGTTCAGCAAGTTCTTTCTTGAAGGCATTGAAGACATTGCCACATAGTCTGGATCCTCATCAGAGACCTTCATTACATGGTTTAGTAATTAAGTTAAATTTTATTTACACTCACCTAAAGGATTATTAGGAACACCATACTAATACTGTGTTTGACCCCCTTTCGCCTTCAGAACTGCCTTAATTCTACGTGGCATTGATTCAACAAGGTGCTGAAAGCATTCTTTAGAAATGTTGGCCCATATTGATAGGATAGCATCTTGCAGTTGATGGAGATTTGTGGGATGCACATCCAGGGCACGAAGCTCCCGTTCCACCACACCCCAAAGATGCTCTATTGGGTTAAGATCTGGGCTGCGTTCTCCGATAACGTTGTCTCTTAGCGCGCTACGAAGACTCAAAAGGTACACCTTAACTACAGGTATACATTTCCTACGTGTGTTCTCCGAACTATACCTTAGGATGTTGCTTAAGGTAAACCTTCTTAAGTTCGACCTTAGCAGGTGCTGTCCATGGTGGAGGTGCTGAATAGGTTGATATCGATGCCTCGATGATCGATTGTGCGCTCTTTCCTTCACAGCGGTATAGGTAAAGTATTGAGAAAACAATGTTCTTTATAAAGAAGCGTTTTAGAAATAGTACAAACTGCATTTATCGGGGCTCATTGAAATATGTACATGCAGAAATAAATATGAGTATGTGTTTATAATTTAGCAAGTGTGCAATCCCAAACCCTCACGGCCATAAGTGTGTTAATGTTCTCCACAACGTATGCTGAGTAATTTTTTTTTACAATGGTCTCTTCTGACATGGTAGTCAGTGGACTAAAGTGTTCTCTTATAAAGTAGTTGACATACACTAACTTGCTCCGCGGACGGCGCCGTCTTTGATTTAAAACAAGTACTCGCTGTCTCGCTGCCATAGCTATAAAGTTTGTGTAAACTCATCTTTCTTTATATAGACTCCTAAGCCTTTTCTGTCAAATGGTTCGCCAGCTGATGTGCCTTAGGATAGTAATTAAAAAAGCTAACAACCATTAGTGTATGGAAACTTTATTAATGAAAACACTTCCATACACTGGGTGTAGGCTATAACAACTTAAGTATTTTATGTGTAAAATTTTAAAGTAAAGTAAAAATGTAATTTTAATACTAAATCAGATTTTATATTAAATGTTCATATAAAATTTTCTATGTGTAATTAAACTGCGATGTAAAAAAGCTTTTTGCGTAGTGGTGGCCACTAGCGGTATGAACCGTCACCAGCGATAAGGTATAGCTAAGAGCGCTCCAGACCAACGTATGACTTACAGAAGGTATACTTAACTAAGAAGGTTTCGGAAAACACGTATTAACGATAAGGTACTTCTTAAGGTACAACTTAAGAACGACGTAGCGTTAAGGTAGTTTCGGAGAACGCAGCCCTGGTGACTGTGGGGGCCATTTTAGTACAGTGAACTCATTGTCATGTTCAAGAAACCAATTTGAAATGATTTGAGCTTTGTGACATGGTGCATTATCCTGCTGGAAGTAGCCATCAGAGGATGGGTACATGGTGGTCATAAAGGGATGGACATGGTCAGAAACAATGCTCAGGTAGGCCGTGGCATTTAAACGATGCCCAACTGGCACTAAGGGGCCTAAAGTGTGCCAAGAAAACATCCCCCACACCATTACACCACCACCACCAGACTGCACAGTGGTAACAAGGCATGATGGATCCATGTTCTCATTCTGTTTACTCCAAATTCTGACTCTACCATCTGAATGTCTCAACAGAAATCGAGACTCATCAGACCAGGCAACATTTTTCCAGTCTTCAACTGTCCAATTTTGGTGAGCTCGTGCAAATTGTAGCCTCTTTTTCCTATTTGTAGTGGAGATGAGTGGTACCCGGTGGGGTCTTCTGCTGTTGTAGCCCATCCACCTCAAGGTTGTGCGTGTTGTGGCTTCACAAATGCTTTGCTGCATACCTCGGTTGTAACAAGTGGTTATTTCAGTCAAAGTTGCTCTTCTATCAGCTTGAATCAGTCGGCCCATTCTCCTCTGACCTCTAGCATCAACAAGGCATTTTCGCCCACAGGACTGTCGCATTCTGGATGTTTTTCCCTTTTCACACCATTCTTTGTAAACCCTAGAAATGGTTGTGGGTGAAAATCCCAGTAACTGAGCAGATTGTGAAATACTCAGACCGGCCCGTCTGGCACCAACAACCATGCCACGCTCAAAATTGCTTAAATCACCTTTCTTTCCCATTCTGACATTCAGTTTGGAGTTCAGGAGATTGTCTTGACCAGGACCACACCCCTAAATGCATTGAAGCAACTGCCATGTGATTGGTTGATTAGATAATTGCATTAATGAGAAATTGAACAGGTGTTCCTAATAATCCTTTAGGTGAGTGTATAAAGCACTTTTAAAGCTGCAATGCACAAAATGCTTTACACAATATAAGAACACAATCATTAAGAATACATTCATGAAGAGCTATACACAATATATGAACAAACAAAATGTAAAAAATAATGTAATTTAATGTAAATAAAAAATACCCAAACCCCAGAACACACAAAAAAGACATCACAAAATACTAAAAGCACGTCTATAAAAGTAAGTTTTTAAATGCAATTAAAAACAGACATACATTCAGCAGTTCTAATATCCACTGGCAAACTATTCCATAACGTTGGTGCCCTTACTGCAAATGCTCTGTCTCCTTTAGTTTATATTTAATCACATGGTTCATTACATGGTTAAGATGGCAGAGTGCAGGCAGCACGACAGAGCATGAGACATAAGCCTCACCACCAAGGAGTTCAATCACATACCTGAAGTAGAAGATACATTAAATATGTGCAATAAAGAAAGTTTAGTACATTTAGTTTAGGCAATAAAAAACATGCAATAACAAGTCAAGTCACCTTCATTTATAGAGCGCTTTTAACAATATGGATTGTTTCAAAGCAGCTTTACAGTGATAATAGGAAATTACCTTAACAGATTGTTTAGGCTTTACAACAGCTCGTCCAGCTAAAGTTAGTTTTGATTAATTGATTCACTGTTGCGAAGATCATTAGTTATTAACTTAGGGGCTGCTAACATAACACCGTTCTAACAGGAAAACCCTTAACGCGCTCCGGCCGCCCATCCGCACAAAATAGTGCCAGGTGGCTCGAGAGCGCACTCCCAGAAATAGGTTCCAAGGTGCAAATGATCTCCTCCCCCTCCTGAATGCCCTGCAATATCTAAGGCTGTTTCCCTGATCCCTCCTCTTCAGCTTTGTGATGCTCCAGAAAGCTGTAATTTGTTAAAGTTTTCCCTTCTCAAATATTGCTATTGCTGTTCCATTTCAGTCGATTTTGTCTATTTTAATTTCCCTGCACTGGGACAGGCTATCTGATCTGGTAGGAAACTAGGGGGTTTTGTGGAGAAAGATAGGGTCATAGAAAATATTTACCTACAACATTTAGGATCATCTTGGACCTGGAAAGGAGTTAGAAAGTGAGGTAGGTTAGTGAGTAGTATTTACAAATAGACATTTGGGGCCCTATCTTGCACCCAGCGCAATTGACTTTGTACACCGACGCATGTATCATTCCTATTTTGCACCCGCGCAAAGCGGACTTTTCCCTCCACAGACGCACGTCGGTTAACTAAGAAATACACTTGCGCTCCCTGGGGCGGTTCAGCGCAAAGAGGAGGCGTGTTCCGGCGCAAACGTTCCCTCATGCTATTTTACAGGTTTAGAAAACAATTGCGCCACTGACCGAAGAAAAAAACAGTTTAAAGGACAAGTTCGGTATTTTACACTTAAAGCCCTGTTTACAGATCGTTTCTGATGAAATAGAACGGTTAAGATTAAAATTTGGACACATGCTGCTGTCCCGAGAATTTTAGGTTTATTTCGCTTTCCCCCCCACCTACAGAATGGGTGTATAGGTGCACTCGAACATATCCCTCCTAAAACACATTAAACTTTCGTTTACAAAGAGATGAAACTCACCGAGTGGTCAGGGGTGTTCACTGATATGCTCATTCAAAAATCGCTGCAAAATATGCTTTCCAACAGGTGTTTTACCATTCGTTGTAAAACTGTGGATCTATTTTTCCAAACGTCTCACACCCGTAGATTCTTCCGTTGAGAGCTTGAATAATAGACACTCCAGCCCAGTTGGTGGCGATAATGCACCTTTGCCAATTGCAAGCAAACCACTGGCATTTCATTGAATACACAGAAGAAGCAGAAGAAGAAGCGGCGGAGTAATACCGTACCTCACACAGCTCGTCCAATACAAGTCAATGGAGTTGGACAAAAACTACGATAAAACCTGTTGGAAAGCATATTTTGCAGCGATTTTTGTATGAGCATATCAGTGAACACCCCTGACCACTCGGTGAGTTTCACGTCTTTGTAAACAAAAGTTTAATGCGTTTTAGGAAGGATTGTTCCAGTGCACCTATACACCCATTCTGGAGGTTTTGGGGAAAGCGAAATAAACCTAAAATTCTCGGGACAGCAGCATGTGTCAAAATTTTTATCTTAACCGTTCTATTTCATCAGAAACGATCTGTAAACAGGGCTTTAAGTGTAAAATACCGAACTTGTCCTTTAAAGTCAGTGGCGCGTTGCGCATGTTATTCATATGCTATTTTAAGGGCGCATGCTTGGCCTTAATCAATGTAGCGTGTGCACAATGCGCATACACTTTGATTCTCTCATCTACACACAGACGTAGCAGTTATCATTTTTGCAAATCATACATTATTACGATAGATAGATAGATAGATAGATAGATAGATAGATAGATAGACATTTTATTATAAAAGCATACATCTAGCTTACACATTTACCCAAATTATCATACGCCTGTTTAACCGAAGTTAATTTGGGTGTGTTTCTCCATCCCCAACGTCCCTGACGAGAACGTCGGTCTCCTCGGCTGTGAACCGCTCCTGGCAAATCCGCCGTTATAATAGGAATCCGCTTTAGAACAAGCGTGCCTGCTCTTAAAGGGAATGTGAGATGTCGCTCTGATTGGTTTATTTCACGTTACGCCCAAACCACACCTATGAATAATGAAGCTACTTCAGACCAACCCATTTTAGATTTGCGTCGGGCGCAAGAGTCATTTATCCCGCCGGTATAATAGCAACAGCGCCCAAGACCCGCCCACAAAGTTACTTGCGTTTCGTGTTTCAGATCGTTAAAATAGGGCCCTATGTGTCATATTACTAGAGAGAAGAGCAGCACCATCCCTGGAGGGATGAATACCATATCTTTTCAACAGGTCAGGCCTGCACCAAAAACTTTTCCAATTGTCTATGAATTCTATATTATTTTGCGGACACCACCTAGACAGCCAGCCACTGAGTGAGGACAGTCTGCTAAGTATCTCATCACTCCGGCGAACAGGAAGGGGGCCAGAGCAAATTACAGTGCCTGACATCGTACTTGCGAGTTCACACACCTCTTTAATTACAGTAACATGAGTATGCCTATTTGTAATTCCTTTATACCCCTGATTACTCGAGAAAGTAAACAACAACACAGAACTGGCAAACACCATTCGCATTTTATAAAGTGAAAAGAAAAAAAACTTCTCAATCATTTTCAAGCTAATCTGCATAATTAATTAGAAGTAACATATTAGTTAGCTGCTGACATGGATTTATTAAAATCAGACAGTAGGGAGTCCTGCCGTCTTTACAGTGGATGATAGCACCCCGTTACCAGCCGTCAGACATCCTGCCACACCTTTAAACCTGGCTGACCTGGCTGTGTTTACCTCTCCTCTGGTCCCCCTAGAACTTTTTAAGAGGACACATTAACCAAATAAAAAGGGAAGAACCTCCCTACATTTACTGAAGTTCACTGGTTTCAAAGCGGACAAATCTGTACAATGACTCCAGTTAAAGAATCTGGTCACCACTGTCTTTAAGCGCACACAGTGCTGAGGCCTATTTTATACCAATTAATGCTAAATATACAAGATGAAGCTGAGCTACTATCGAGTTGTTTTAGTCTGACTTGATAAAAACCAGACAGGTACAATTTGAGTCAGACTGCAATCAAACTTTGAACGTGTTTTGAAACAGCATCTGTTGTAGAATTAAAGTCTTTATCAGTCCAGGAAAACTTAATTTTACCTTTTTTGTCAGTGTTATGCTTGTTGGTCTATGATTGATTTAACTGTGCTTTTCCCCCCAGAACAAATTCTAAGGCTTTTAAAATCAATGCTTAAAGTTTAAAATAAATTCTTTTGAAAATTAACACTTTGATGGTTAAAATACTCTGATTTGTAATGTCAATTTTGCCATAAATCTCATCGCTAATGAAAGCACATCTAAAAATATTAGACTTTGTGCCTGCTCTGAAAGATTGCCTCCCAGAAATATAACTACTGCAATCTCAGCACTTCTGATTAAGGAACACTCCCAAGCCAATAACATGGAAGCTCATCCGAAGCGAGATTACAGGACACTCGGCACTGACCTATATAGATAGCCCAAGGAAGCCGTCTGCTCACATGGCATTATGTCTGGTGAAAGGGCATTAGCTGATTTTGCACTACATGAGTCTGTTTGCATTAATGTTAGGCCTTTTCCTCATGCAGTCCACAAATGGGCTGGACTGTGGCCGTGTTGGCATATGTTTCCCAGGGTGAGGTCTAGCCTGCATTGTTCTGAGCGGATGTCGGGATGCATTAGAGCTAGCTGGGTTGTGCTGGGAAACCCCCTGCTAGGAGACCCTGCTGTCATAACTCAGGTAGAGCTGCTTATGATGTGCTATAGTAAGTAACTTTGCAAAAACAGAAGAACACTAAATAATTTAAGACAAGTGATAGCATATTTAGACGAAGTGTCTGTGTCAACCGCCCACAGTCGAGGTCAATCTAGCGCTCCACATCAGAATGTTTGATTAGAGAAGCAGAGATTCATGGCTGGATTTTGCACTTTTGACCCTCTCCCTATTTAAGCAAGCTTTATGAATTCAGTTTTTGAATATAAATAATCTATGAAAATATTTTATACCGCTGCATGATTGCATGATGCATGATTTTAATAGTGAATGGTATCACCTAAACCTCATCCTTCCCTCGCACTTTGTAACTCATTTTTCCCTCGCGGGTCAAAATGACCCGAAGCCCTAAAATTATACTTTTTTTTTTTTTTTTTGTCCAGAAAGCTTATTTTATTTCATTTTGATAATATTTTTTTCTATTTTTAATGCAATTTTTTTGTGTGATTTTTGTTTGTTTGTTATTTTTTTATTTTATTTAACTTTAAATTACTAGATTTGATCAATAAATAATAAATAAATAGTCATTTAAGCACATTATTCACATTCTTTCTACTTAAATTCAAAATAACTCACAATTTCATGCATAACCCTTTTAATTCAGCTCAAAATATCTTACATTGGCTGACTTTGCCGTCCTCTTGTGAAAAAAAAGAAATTATATATATATATATATACAGTATATAACTTGATATTTCATGACTAGATGGCCTTATAGCTCTATTTGGAGCAAATGAGCTGTTCCGCTGGGTCCTAAAGTCAGTTCGTTTCAGTTTGCATTAAAGATACACATGTAGACATTATAAAATAATTTTTTGGTAAAGTTTTAGCATTTTAAGTTTGAATTTTGAGCATTTTTAGGTTTTTCTATGTGTACTGAAGCATTGCTTGCATTCCATTCATAAGGGGGTCAAATTTACCCGCAAGTGAAGCATTTGTTACTTTTTTTAAATTTCAACTACAAAACTACTCAAATCCATTAAAAAAAAAAGTGTTTTTTTTTACAAAAGTCCTAGGGTCTTGGACCCTTCTGATGAACACTCACAAAAAAATTAAAAAAATAAAAATAACAAAGAGTTTCGGGTCAAAATGACCCGAGGGAAGGATGAGGGCTAATTAGTACATGAACACATAAAAAATAACAAGTATCATTATCATTATCATTATCATCATCAATGATGTGAATAATAACATGGTCATTGGGTGTTGATGGGCTCCCTGTATTCTGTAAATGTTTTATGCTGTGCCATACACTTTGTATATCAACCCAGCTTTTGTTGAGTCTGCAGTGGTTGTCATGGAACACCATCTTTTTTTAAAATATGCCATTACCATTTTTTTTGCCAGTTATTTTTTTCCTTCTGCTGTCTTTTGCTTTTAACATAAGTTTTAAAGGGATAGTTCAACCAAAAATGAAAATTAGCCCATTATTTACTCACCCTCAAGTCATCCTAGGTGTATGACGAATACAATCTGAGTTATATTAAACAATGTCCTGGCTCTTCCAAGCTTTAAAATGGCAGTTAATTGTGGTTTCTGTTTTGAAACGTCCATAAAAGTGCATGCATCCATCATAAAAGTGCTCCACACGGCTCCAGGGGGTTAATAAACGCCTTCTGAAGCAAAGTGATGAGTTTGTGTAAGAAAAATATTCATATTTAACAGGTTACAAAGTAAAATTCTAGCTTCCGGCCAAACGGCTATACGCAATCTACTTACGCCTAAAGCGCAACTTACACAACTCATGACGTCAGAAGTAGCATATTGCGCCATATTGCGTCATGGCGTAGCATAAATATCAGCAATACGTTGCATTACTCGCAGTAGTTGCACTTTAGACTTAAGTGGAATCCGTATGTTCGTTTGTCCAGAAGCTAGTTACTTTACTTTATAAAGTTTTAAATAGGGATATTTTTCTCACACAAACGCATAGCTTCACTTCAGAAGGCCTTTATTAACCCCCCGGAGCCGTGTGGAGCACTTTTAGGATGTATAGATGCACTTTTATGAACTTTAAAACAGAAACAGCCATTGACTGTCATTAGTCAAGTCAAGTCAAGTCACCTTTATTTAAATAGCGCTTTTTACAATACAGATTGCATCAAAGCAGCTTCACAGTGATAACACGAAAATAATACAACAAAGTTTGTTTCTAGAAGAAAATTGTGTCATCGTCCACCTTAAGTAAGGCAGATCAATAATATTGTTGAATATTAAATGTCCCCAACTAAGCAAGCCAAAAGCCAAGGCAAACAGTGGCAAGGAACCAAAACTCCCATGAGTTGACAGAATGGAGAAAAAAACCTTGGGAGAACTCTATGGGATGATTTTAGTTTCATTATGATTAATAAATGCACACACAATTATCCATGTACTAGATAAATGTTGTGAATGTATTTTACTAACCACAAACAAATGCCATTTGAATTTGTGGAATTCGCGATTGAATGATTGTGCAGCGATTTGCACAAATACAGACATGTTTGCGAATAAACATGTTCTGCTCTGCATTAATAAATCAAAAATTGCTCATGCAAAAATTAATCCGTGCATTTGTGGATCAGTGCATTTATTGACATCTTGTTCGAATCGATCGTGTTCGGTTCATTTGGATTTTGAGACTTCCTTTTCGCAGTTTTCTGCATCCCACCCACACATACACACACACACACACAACTAGAATTGGAACTGGCTCAGGCAGGGTTAGGGAAAAAAGTGGTGACAATAGCAGAGGACTGCAAACATACGGATGTAAGTGCGGATGATTTGCTATATTTGAATGCTTTTTGTATTCAAAAAGCTATATGCAATGTTGCAATTCTTTCTATTACCTGGTGTAAATTTGAAATCTTATGTTTGACTTTTCATGAATTATCCATTTATAGATAGTAACAATTATGGAGGAAGAGTTCCCCAAACTTCAACCACTACAAGGACGGTGGATGTTTTATAAAGCAACCGGTAAATATGGGGATTTCGAGCTGGTTTGGCTCAGTTAACTAAAGATTATCTGTCAATTAGGATCCAAATTAGGGAATGAACTTGCGCTCCCGGGGACGGTTCAGCGAAAAGAGGAGGTGTGTTCTGGCGCAAACGTTCCCTGGTGCTATTTTGCAGTTCCAGAAAACAATTCCGCCACTGACAGCGTGTTTTCAGTGGCGCGTTCAGATGCTATTTTAAGGGCGCATGCTTGGCCATAATGTAGCGTGTGCACAACGCGCATACACTTTGCTTCTCTCATACACACAGACGCAGCAGTTGCCATTTTTGCAAACCATACATAATTACAAGGAAAAATATTGGGAAATCATTGTGGTGTCCATGAAGATGTGAAAAAACAGGCATAAATCTAGCTTACACATTTACCAAAATGATTATACGCCTGTTTAACCTAAGCTTATTTGGGTGGGCTTTCTCCCATCCCCATACAATGGCACTTCTCTGTCTTTTACAGCCCCTTCTCTGTCTTTTACGGTCTCCTCGGCTGTGAACCGTTTCTGGTGTGCGCCTGGCAAATCCGCTGTAATAATGCTCTTAAAGGGAATGTGAGATGATGCTCTGATTGGTTTATTTCACGTTACGCCCAAACCACACCTATGAGTAATGTAGCTACTTCAGACAACCCATTTTAGATTTGCGTCGGGCGCAAGAGTAATTTATCCCGCCGGTATAATAGCAACAGCGCCCTAGATCCGCCCACAAAGTTACTTGCGTTTCAGATCGTTAAAATAGGGCCCTATGTGTACATGTCGTAAAACGTGTTCACACCAATGGCAATAACTTTAACTAATGTAACTGAGGTTAATATAATTTTTAAATTACAGGAGAAGATTGATTTAGTCATTGTGGAGGATACAGATTGTAATGACAACTTAGAGGAGCAGGTCACAAATATTGCTGCAGGTGCCAGAGATGTTTCTGAAGACAGCCTTGCGGTAATGCTTTTTTCTCAAATTGTATTGCATTTAAAACAAGACTTACTTTCCTGCTAACTTTTAGTTTTTGTATACATTTTCCCTACAGATGTGCCCTATATGCCAAAAGGAGTTGTCATTGTCTGTATTATCTTATCATGGCAGTTTATGTGCTGAGAGGTATAAGTTGTATTTTTTAAATTAACTTTGATTTATATGCTTGGCACTAAAATCGTATTATAAGGATTTATGCAGTCAAGCCCGTGGTTTCACAGACAAGGCTTAAGCTGGTCCCAGACTTAAAGACAGCTGTTTTAACTGAAAGCATATCTTAAAATATATCAGTGCCATATTTTAAATATGTCAAGTAATGGTTTTTTTTGTTGTTGTTGTTGTTGTTGTTTTTAAGGCATTTTTATCAAAGCTACTTAAATGTCCTAATTGAACTAAGGCCTAATGTTCTATGACCCATAGTACTAAATGCTTGTGTAAATCTTCTTTTTTGTTCAACAAAAGAAAGAAACTCATACAGGTTTGGAACAACTTGACTAAATTACAATTTTTGGGTGAACTATCCCTGTAAAATGATATTTTCTTTGTTTAACTGCTTCAGTACCTCTGGGTTGTCAATGGGATTTTCCATCTGACCAACCACCCACAGTTGGTTTGGTGAGAGGTTTTGATCTGTTCTCAATGGGTGGTTGTCCCATCCCTCACGGAACACATTGAGGTTTGCTTGCAGTCCTCTAGTGTGTGCATATTTGGTGACTCCCATCCAAAGATCACGCCAGAGTCTCTCTACTCTTAATTTAAAAAAAGACAAATTACAAAAAATAATTACATTCTTTCAAGTAGTAGTTAAAGACATTTAAACGATCTTAGATGAATCTATCTTGCCTCTGATTGTGCACACTTTTGCCTGCTATAAAGCAGTTACTGTCTGGCCCACGTACAGAAAACATCAGACGAGCCACACCAACATTCTCTCCTCCCTGATCAGCTCGCACTCTAAACAAGAATATAACATAAATAATGAAGAGCCACATTTTTTTTTGTGTTAATATCTCATCAAATGAATATTTATAAAATGTAATTAATATGTCAAATGTATTAAATGTACATTGTTTTTAACTTTCTAGTCTATATATATATTTTTTTTTTTTCTACAGTATGCAATAAAAGAAAAAAGAAAATGAATAGTTTTACTTCAGTGGGTATCCAAATTCCTCAACAGCCTGACTGAAGAAAGATAGGGTTGTGTCAGATCGGTTGTTGTCTGCAGCTCCCAGGTACATTATCTATACAAAAGACAGAAGCATTTTAAGCACACATATCCAGTAAAATGTGTGCTCACATTGCATGAAAAACCATCAATCCCAGCAAAGATCACTATATTGTACCTGTAGAAAAATGCAATGCTTTTGAAATGTAAACTCTTGAAAAATGTTAAAAATATTAAAACAGACATTCAAGTCTATTGTAGAGCATATTATATTTATTGTTAAATAAATCCTCAAGTTACCTGATGAGTTTATGGTTTGTGTCTATATGTACTAAGTACTTTTGTCATGGCACTGAGTATGTTCTTCTGATTGCAAATCCCTTCCTCATTCTTGAGAGAATCCCAAGACTATCCACCCGGTGCATTGATGCTTTTACTCTGTTCCACTGCAGATGATGACCTTGTGCCTTACTTGTTCCTTTAATCAATCTGTAGCCTGCATGTGGCATTCTTTCTTTGACTTGGGAAACAAGTCCATCAAGTTCTGCATCAGTGTAGGTACTGTACAGTCCCCTAACTGATAGATTGTTTTCGGCCATCCTCCTAAAGAGTGTAGCCCGGGAAACACCCAGCAAATTTGAAATAGTTGTAACAGGGAGTCCAATCTCCAAAAGATAGGCAATGTGATCTGTAGGCACTACAATACTTGGACGCCCACTTGCACTTTGTCTTTCCACCTGAACAACTGATTGTGAAATTTGAGCGCGTCTGTGATTCTGGATTGCATTATGGAGTTCAGTTAATCTTTGTCACATCTTGAGACACATGAACATGCTGTGCCACAGCATCGAGAAATACTACTTCCTGCCTACATACAAAATCCAAATAGTCAATGTCAATTTGGGGTTGCTGAAGAGCATGTGTAACCCGTGCAAGTAATCTCTCCAGAATGTGGTCATGTAGTAATTCCAAAAGTGAAATGGAATAAAGAGACATGGAAAAATTATGGAAGATTTGTACTCACTATAAAATAAACCATGTTTTACATACATGTAAAAAAGTTATATGAAGGAGTAAACATTAACTTCATTACGATTAGGCTACGATGCTGGTAATGACAGAATTTGCGTAGTACTTGACTAACAACACTTTTGGGAAACGCACCATTCAAGTCATGTTCTAGTTAAGCTTGAAGATTTGTCATCCAGTTATGTAGTTAAAATTTGTTTTACTTACCTAACCAGCTTGTTGGTTTAAAATGGTATTATCCGTGTTTTAAAGGTTCTTCGGGAGAACGTGAACAATGTCCATTATCACCTGTTCTCAAACCAGGGCAGGCCACCTCGGTAATTCTGCGACTGCCATCTAGTGGTAGCTGCCTGCCTTGCCTTTCATTTGCGTGTGGATCGTCAATGCTGAAAACCGCACGCGTGTCACCTGATCCAGAAATGCACAGATTCCTTTTTGCATGCGGAAATTGTCACACTTTAATACAAAGTAGAACATTTATACTCACATACATGACTTTATTTGTACAAATTGCTGCACATTTATGTAATTCTTAATTCTACAGACACCGGTTGAAAAGCATTTGTTTCATTGTATAGTGACACACATTTTCAAATCGTGTTCACGTTAATGAATAGCACTGGCTTGTTCGTTAGTTGTGTGTGTGTATGTGTGGGTGGAATGCTGAAAACTGCGAAAAGGAAGTCTCAAAATCCAAATGAACCGAACACGATCGATTCGAACAAGATGTCAATAAATGCACTGATCCACAAATGCACGGATTAATTTTTGCATGAGAAATTTTTGATTTATTAATGCAGAGCAGAACATGTTTATTCGCAAACATGTCTGTATTTGTACAAATCGCTGCACAATCATTCAATCCCGAATTCCACAGATTCAAATTAAATGCCATTTGTTTGTGGTTAGTAAAATACATTCACAACATTTATCTAGTAAATGGATAATTGTGTGTGCATTAATCATAATGAGACTAAAATCATCCCATAGAACTTAGTCGGGGCCAGTTCTCCTCTGGCCAATGAGCGAACAGTGTATGATTATGATCCAGGCAGCATTACAGGTCAGAAGTCAGATTGAATCAGAACATTCAGAATATTTATCCAGTTCCATCTGGTTGGAAGTCGGAGTCATCACACCGGTATGGAGACGAGTTTGTTGAGGATCAGGGCCGATGGCTGTCGTGTCGATGAGTGTTGATGAGGCTGGCACTTCAGGGATGCGTCATGGATGGGTCCAGGTGCAGGTCCACCATCTGATCTGGATACGGCCAGGATCCGGCTGACTTCAGTAAACAGGGGAGGGATTGGTTGACACTTCAGGACTGCGTTGTCATCGTGTCCAGGTGCAGGTCCTTCATCAGATCTGGATACGGCCTGGATTCGGTGGACTGCGGTAAACCTCGGATAAACAGAGACTAATTTTATCGTAGACGCCATCCTTCTTATGATGCAACAAGTACATCAGGATTTATGGGGAGTGTTCCTGGTTCAGGCTGACCTAAACTATTCAGCCTAACATTGAATTATAGAAGTCTATAATGTGTTATGTGTATGCTAGGTCAAAGAGATGTGTTTTTAGTCTAGATTTGAACTGACAGAGTGTGTCTACTTCCCGGACAATGTTAGGAAGACTGTTC
Source organism: Rutilus rutilus (assembly GCF_951802725.1). Lineage (NCBI taxonomy): Eukaryota > Metazoa > Chordata > Actinopteri > Cypriniformes > Leuciscidae > Rutilus > Rutilus rutilus. The sequence continues at coordinate 8,673,136 of NC_140230.1, read as the reverse complement.
CAAAGTTTTGGTGCTAAATAGGAAAAGGATCTTCCACCAGCAGTCGATTTTGATATTCTAGGTATTGTCAACTGGCCGGAATTTTGAGATCGCAATAGACGTGAAGGAGTCGGACTATAATTCATTAAGAGCTCGCTCAAGTACTGGGGAGCTAAACCATTTAGTGCTTTGTAAGTGATCAGCAATATTTAAAAATGTATACAATGTTTAATAGGGAGCCAATGCAGTGTTGACAGAACTGGGCTAATATGGTCATACTTCCTGGTTCTGGTAAGAACTCGAGCTGCTGTAGTTTTAAGCGTGCAGTGCAACCACCCATAATAGTATTACAGTAATCTAGCCTTGATGTCATAAACGCACAAACTAATTGTTCTGCGTTTTTCATTGAGAGCATATGACGTAATTAGATATATTTTTAAGATGAAAAAATGCGGTTTTACAGATGCTAGACACGTGACTTTCAAATGAAAGATTGGTATCAAAGAGCACGCCCAGGTTCTTAACCGACGACGAAGACTTGTGAGTGAACAGCAACAGTACTAGTACTGAGCCATGTGGTACATCATACTGAACTTGTGATCGATAAGCAGTGCCGTCGCAAGTGGGGTGCGAGGCCCTGTGCAAACTTGAAATGCGAGGCCCTGCTCTTTGATGTGGATGCTCAATTGCGCATGAATAACAGTCACACATAGCTGTTCTAGTTCTATTGCACGCATAATCTCGCTGCAATACGTTTTTATCAAGTAGAATAATACAGCATAATCATGAACATAGTATCAGCCATGACTTTTTGCTATTTATATCAGAGGGAAAAAAATCAACTGTGCAACGAGTGGCTTTACATCATGTGAATACATACATAGATCCACCTATTCAACCAATGTGTAACTTAATGGTCCAGTGGTAGAACTATCACCAAGCGTGTCAGAGGTTCTGGGTTCTAATCCGCACTCGTGTATTTTTTTTTTTTTTTTTTTATCAAAACCGATTATGTTCATCAGTGGTTGTATATCAAGCAGGGACACTTTGTGTGCATTATGTTTTGTGATTTCACCAGAATGAATAGAGAGTATCCGCAACGGATTGAAGCGCACGTCCAAGTGAAGACAGTGTGTGCGCGAGCCACACGAGAAAACACTGTATCCGTGCCACTGATCGCAGCGGCAACGAGTACTTTGATCACTTGATTTAAAAAACACATTTCAGCACTAGATCGTCTCTTATTTAAAAAACGAACGAAATGAATGCTCTGCCAGTTAACTGGAGATGTTTTATTTATTTGTAGAATTGGTACATTCGAGATGTTTTAAAAAGTGATGGGGACAAGACCCACCCGCAAATTACGTCTATGACTGCAGATATTTATCCTCATCCCTCACCTTGGACTTCACCGTCATCCTCAGTGCCCACATTCCTGTCCTGCTGTTGATGAAGCCTGCTAGGCTCTGCCACAGTGTCGGCGTGGGTTATGCAGATGCTAGCTGCATGTTGCCACCGCATCTCTGGAAGTGCTGATAAATTTATCCAGCAATCCCAGGAGTGACTTATGAAAGTCTTCCTTCTTTTTAATTTCTTTTCTTTTCTCAGAACCTGATTTGTGCTTGTGAAATCGGTCGCTTTCTCTTGCAGCTGACATGTTGGCTTTCCCTCACTTTAGCTTTCCCCCTCTCCCATCTTCAGAGCGCAATGAAAAACCCGCTTAATTTGTTGGATTTAAAAAAAAAAAAATGTATGTGACCTTGACAGAGACATGTCATTGGTACAAAATCATACATAACTAATGTATAAAAAAAAATAAAATAAAAAAAAACAGCAGGATTGCTAGGCCTCCTAGTGGCGCGAGGCCCTGTGCAGTTGCACTGTTCGCACAGTGTATGCGATGATCTCTTCATTTACTGCTACAAACTGATAATTAAGGATGCGGTATCGGGCCGATACTGAGCTCATGTACTCGTACTCGTAAAAATGCTCCGATACCAACAACCGATACCAGGCAGCGTTCGTACACTTGTGTCCAGACAAAGACACACGCACAACAGAGTATAAAAAAGAAGGCTGTCTATGAAGTAAATCCTATTAGTGGAATACTAAACAAAATAGTAACACATAGTTGTGGTGCGCGAGCTGATCACTTTTTTTTACAGATGTCAGTTGAAATCTTCAGTCGGATGTCAATGGCAAAGAAAGTAAAACGAGGCATGATGTAGCTTATTATTTACATTAACTGATATAGTGAACATTAAGTGAACATAGACAGTATATTCAAATGAGGTCCGTGCGTTCGGTCTTAAAGGGGCAGCAGCAGGGGCGGAGCTAGACTCTCAGTACAGTGGGGGCGGAGCTTCATCATGGGGCCCTCTGCTACCAAGTCATTTTAAAATTAAAACCGTAAAAAAAAACATAAAATATCTGATGAATGCATATGTAATAATGTGTCACTTGTTGAGCCAAGTAAGCTTATATGTTAAATAAAACACAAAGAAAAACCACATTTTTTGACAAGTTTTTATTGACGAACAAAGAAAACAGTTTGCCAGTCAAGTAAACATGTTTTTAGCACCACAGCACCATGGACAGCGGCATCTGATTGACAGCGATGGTGCTGAACAGGCCAAGTGTGCTCAATCAGTGCCACATTATATAATTGACATGGCAATTACATGAAAACTTAACTGGGATGAAAACTTTGAGAAAAACAACTGATGTATAACATTCTGACTGAGTGACTTATTCATAACTAAAATATACATTTTTAAAGACATTTTTTTTTTTTCTTACCATTTTGTTGTTAACGATCCTCCAGAACAAATAAATCTAACAAAACTATATACATATATCATGGTCCCTTATTATTAAATCTTCATCCTCCTCTCCTTCATGGTGGCAAATCTGCCAACCACTTTGCCCTTGTCAAGATGTATGTCCTGCAAGTATGTCTTAATGAGCGGACATACAGTGGACATAAAATGCCTTGTCTGAGAAATTTTGCTTGACTCTGGCTTGCAGCCAGAGCCCTGTTAACTGCCCTGACATGGTTCTGGCACCATCATATGCTTGTCCCCTCAGATCATTTACATTAAGACCAAGGTCCTTTGTCAGCGAATTATGCAGAAGATCATAAAATGACGCCGCAATGCCATCAGGTAACTCCTCAAATTTAATAAAGCGCTCAATGCTGCTGCCTGTTTTGGTGACATATCTGAGTGAAAGAGAAAACTGATCCATTCTCATTATGTCTATGGTGGAATCTACGATAACTGAGAAAAACTTTGCTGACTTTATCTCATCGATTATTGTGCTCAGTGTCTCTTTGGAAAGAGCTGCAATGAGCTCGTTTTGGGACTGGTGACTGAGGTATGTCACTCTGCTGACCGGGTTATTTATGTGCTGCTCGAGGATGGAGTCGTAGTGAGCCAGCAACTTCAGGAGCTCTAAGAAATTCCCCTCGTTAGAGTCAGGGGCTCCCAGCCCAGCATGTTCTTTGTGGCCACAAAAAGCCAGCCCCTGTCTGGCTAAAAAGAGCGTGGTGTCCACCAACCTGTGTAGGATCCTTCTGTTCTTCTCTACCTGCTCTCTCTCGGCTTTCAGAAGCTCCGCAATGACAGTGCTGTCCTGACTCAAACGAAACTTTGTCATTAGATAAGCCTTCTCTGCCTCCCGGTGAGCGCCGGATCTTTCATGCGTCTCAACCCGCTCTGTCCCTTTTTTAAATGAAGAAAACCCCATACATGGGTCAGCCCAGGCTTTCCCAGCACTGTCATTGGACTTTTTACCAAAAAGCCAGCAACAAAAACAGAACAGTCGGTTTGCCCTGGGTGAGTACACCAACCGCTGACGCTCCACTGGGTTACCTGAGCCTCCCATCTGGCGCATATACCAAGCCGGACTGAAGCGTTGCTTATCCTGGTCATGTGGGAACTCTTTGTAGCCGTCCCTCAAACCAGGCTGGCAAGGACCATGTCCAATCACCGCACGGATCAATTCAGTGGTGAGAGGCCGGTGACGAAAAAGGTACGGGTCAGTGGGATATTCCTCTTCTTCAGACAGGACATTGGCTAGGCTGTGCGCCTCTGAAGGACCCATGCTGGCGCTGCTGCTGGGGCCAGAGGCATCCGTGACCGATGAGGTATCCTCCACTTCAGATTGCCGGTGACAATCGCCCCCCTCCGCCTGCGGTGAAGTTTGCTGGGCTTGACCGCTGTTAGCCTCATCATCGTTAGCCGGTGTAAGGCTAGTAGGGCTAGCACTAGCAGTAACGTTAAGTATCGATGACTGAGTAACGTTAACGGTATTATTATCATTTTGACAGTGTTGAGTTGTGGATGATGATGATGATGATGATGATGATGATGAGAAGTACGATGTGAGAGGAGCACACGATGCTACCACACTTTTCCTACTATCTCTTTTCTTTTTAAATCGCCCGATTTATATTTTCTCTCCATTTTCTTAACTAGGCTATTCACAACTTTCCTGCGAGTCTTGTTGGGCGGCGTTGCCATGACACTCTATACGTCCTGTTGACGGTATCTCAGTCCCGGTTTAGCCTGCAGTACAACTGTATATTTTTTAAGTGGTATGTTTATTGTTTTCAATAATTAGAAAATTAATTCGAGAATTAACTTGAATGTGCAGCAATTTGTACAAATAAAGTATGTAGGCCTACTATATTTGTTGTAGCCATTAAATAAGAGCATTTAGTTTCATATTTGTTCAAATATTATAATGTTATTTTTACCATCTATGTTGATTATGAAAAGTGAACACCATGATAGGATGCATCGGGAGACATGGAGTCGGTCAGACATGATTTTGTTAATGGGTCAGACATGATTAAACTTATTTTTCTTCATTAAGTTTTGTAGAAAGCCTTTATTTAAAGTGAATATCGTTTTGTATAAATTGTATCTTAATTTTAATACATTTTTCATCAACCAATTGCCTGGATTTAATAAATAAGAAGCAAACAATATAAATAATATATAGCAGACAATATAAATCATGACATGGAGGCACCGGCGCGCCGCGGTCACTTGCATTGCACGTGAACAGGAGCGCATCTCATCATAAATTAACCGAAACTCAGACATGAGAAATATAGCCTATCTAAAGAAACCTTTAAATGTCTGTTCAACGAAACAATTCAAAATGAAAAGAAATAGGCTACTCTCTGATTATTTAATCCAAGATGTGCATTTCTCTCTAGGCTATAGGTGCGTTCACTACGGAGATTGCGATCGTCAACTTCATCTTTGCAGCAGACACGGACAGAAAACAGTAGTTTAGTAATAAAAATCAATGCATGCGTGTCACCGGATTTACAAATGCACATCTTGCTTGTTGCACGCACACTCGGCACACATATATGTCGAAATAACGAGACATTGTGTTGAAATAACATTATTATTAATAATAAATTGTTAATACTATTTGATTGAATGCCGAATGTTGTGCTTGTTCAATTTAATAATGCACCCATGCACCCACGCTATCTCCACTACAGGGCAGCAGTCTTATAAACCTGCTGCTGTGTTTTAATGTTAAAGCTACACTATAGGATTTTCTCCCATCTAGCGGTGAAATTGTTTATGACTACCAACTGAACATTACTTTCTAGCCCCTCCCATTCCGAGGGCGTTTTAACTCCTACAGTGGCCGTATTATTTCAAATCTGCCGGCAGTCGTGAGTAATCTCCCCTTCGCATTCGTCACGGTGCAACTGAAGTGTCAAAACGCGAAAGGCGAAGCTTGAATTTCCAGGTATGTCCCTCTTTGGCTAATGTATTTTCAAGATGGAGGCGCAACATGGCTGCCGCCATTCGAGCGACTCGCTCTTATGTATTCTAAATGGCAGATTCTACGCTTACAAGAATACTTGATTAGTTGGTAGAAGTAATTACACATTAATGAGCACATATCATTTTGAAAGAACAAAGTGTTTTTTGCTAAGAATCAACTTAAAAAATTACACAGTGTAGCTTTAATCAAACAAAGGACAAATAAATTACTCACTGCTCTTGACTAAATAGGCTACCTTTTGTAACTTTACAAAAATATCCATCTATACTTAATTAATTCAGTAATGAATATGCAGTGTTTTTTTTTTTTATTTATTTTTTTTATTTAATTGATTACTGTAGTTTTTGTTGTAGTATAAAAATTGGAAAAAAGAACTGATATTTCACTGGTGTCTAAACATACCACTGACCCAATCCTCAGCACTGAGCCCTGCTGGAGCAGCTCTAAATATGTGCTGTACTATTAAATGAAAGATAAAATATGATAGAGCAATAGAATGAAGAGTGAAAGTAACAGAAGCTCATACAATGCATTTTAGAAGGCCTGATTAAGCATGAAAATAACTGAATTCTCAAAACGGTCCATCTACAAAATCACAGAAGAGCATTTATCTTCCGCCGGGGAAATTTGAGACTAATATTAGTAAACTTGTCTCTTTTGATGAAGAGACTCATTGCCAGTCACTGCCTGAAGTAAAAGAGGGCTGCCCACTCTTACGCATTCACCGTGAGACTCACGCAATTGTCACTTTTCACACGCTCTAACGCCACACATCCATTTTCTCACGCAACTTTCCGAAATGTTTATTCCTCATACATAATATCGACCAGTCAGTGTTTTTCAACCGCGCAAAGGTCGATATAACAGCTGGAGAACAATTGTCACATTTAATGACCATGATAGGCTATATAGCACGTTATTTTGGCTAGAAAAAAAGAGCTATAGAGAGTATTTTACTAATTATGTGTAGGCCTACTATATTACATATTTATTATATTTTTTACTTATATCATTAAACACAGGTGTTATTATGATTAAAAAAAATGCATTATATTTAATTACATTTTTACTGTCGATGGTGGGCCTCCCTTCCAAGCAATTTACTAGCGTTACCATAGGAACGAAGCGTTTTTTCGCTTTTGCCACCCGGAAGAACGTCTATTACTGTTGTGACGTCATGGTGAATTGTCGTATTAGATGATGTGTATCGATACCACGGTTAAGTGACACAAGTGGCCAAAGTAAAAGCTTTACCATTAATCGCCCCAATGTCATGATCCTGGTTCTGTCCTTATCTTTTTCTTTCCTTTGTCTCCCTCTGCTGGCTGTTTTACGTCTCACTACCTCCTCTCTCACACATTTACGCACACACTCATTAACGCATCACCTCATCTCGATCAGCTGGTTCTCATTCACATCCCTCTCTACACACCTGTTCTCAATCTTTCTCTTTTGTCTTCGCTATATCTAGCTCTCTCTTTCATGTCTGTGTTGTCGGATTATTGTTTGACTGTGATGCACGTCGATTGTTATTGCACTGAGAAGAAACTAAGTCCTGTCCTGTCCTGTCCTGTCGGGTCCTACTGTCAACTGTGCAACTGTTATCATCTGCTGTGAGTTACTTATTCTGTGCTGTACCCAGTGTTCTCCGTGGAGAATAGCAGAGGGTTCCACTGCTCACCTGCTTCCCAGTCCTCGCTGCCCAGGAGTGGCCATACCGACAGTATCCTCTGTTTCTACATTCAATGAGCTGATCTACAGCATCCTCTGTTTCTTCATATTCTGAGAAAAGCAACGATCTAAGTCTTTGTTTCATTGTCTGAAAAGTGACTTTCTGTTATCAGCCGATACGGCATTATCTTGTTTCAATTAAAGAGAACATTACCTGCTTTTCGCCTCTGGACCTCTCTGTTTCATCACAGAATAATCCGACCAACACCAAAGAATGGAGCAGGCTGGTGAACATCCTATCCAGGCCGCTGTGGAGTTGCAAGGCGCTTTGCTGGGTCGGCACGATGAAGAGCTCTCCGCCGCACGCCGTGTAGTGGACTCGTTGACCACCCAAGTGGCCGATCTTTCTCAGCAGCTCCGCGTACTTCGCATGGACGCCTCCCTGTCTGCCTCGTCAGGTACACCTGAGCCACGAGTAAACAATCCCCCTTGTTACTCCGGTTAACCCACCAAATGCTTGCCTTTCCTAACCCAGTGTGAAGTCGTTTTCTCGCTCCAGCCTTCTTTCTATGCGAGTGAGCGTTCCCGGATAGCCTATGTCATCTCTCTTCTCAAGGGAAGAGCCCGCGAGTGGGGAACAGCTGTCTGGAATGCCGAAGCTGTTTGTCTGACTCGATATTCACAGTTTAAAAAGGAGATGCTGCGAGTTTTCGATCGCTCGGTCCATGGTCCTGAGGCTTCTCGCTCACTGTCCTGCTTACGGCAGGGACGCCGCTCTGTCGCCGACTTTTCAGTGGAGTTCCGGACTCTCGCCACCTCCTGTGGTTGGAACGAGCCTGCTCTGGTGGCTCGTTTTATTGAGGGCCTCAATGCTGAGATAAAGGACGAGGTGTTGGCCCGTGAGGTTCCTGTTCGTCTTGATCCTCTGATTGACTCTGCACTGCGCATTGAGAAGCGCTTTGAACTGTGCCAACGGGCTCGCCGTGTGATGACCACGCCCACTCTTTCCTCTACTGTCAGCGCTCCACCTGCTACTTCTTCCGAACACGAACCTATGCAGTTAGGAGGGATTCGGCTCTCTGCTGCTGAGCGCCATCATCGAATTGTAAACCGTCTGTGTCTTTACTGCGGCTCGGAGAAGCACTTCGCCACACAGTGCCCAGTAAAAGCCAAAGCTCACCAGTCATAAGAGGGAGACTGTTGAGCGCATCTTCTCTGGACCCTCTACTGCGCTCCCGGACCACGTTTCCTGTTCTTCTCCGCTGGGCCAACTCATCTGTTACCTGTCCCGCTCTGATAGACTCTGGAGCAGAGGGAAATTTTATGGACAGAAGCTGGGCTCTTAAACAGGGCATTTCCCTGTTAGATCTACAGGACCTCACTCCTGTCTTCGCCCTGGATGGTCGAGTTCTCGCCCAGGTTTGCTGCTCTACAGCACCGGTGAGTCTCACCGTATCTGGCAACCACAAAGAGACAATTTCTTTTTTAGTTTTTGATTCACCTAATACCCCTGTAGTTTTGGGTCATCCATGGTTGACTAAACACAATCCTCATATTAACTGGGCTAAGAATTCCATACTCTCCTGGGGGCTGTCATGTCATGTTGAATGTCTTGTGTCCGCTGTTTCTCCTGTCTCTACTGTGTCTGTTTTTCAGGAGGAGCCAGGGGATTTGTCCGGTGTTCCTGAGGAGTACTTCGATTTGCGAGCGGTCTTCAGTCGTTCCCGGGCCGCATCTCTTCCTCCCCATCGGCCTTACGATTGCAGTATTGAGCTTCTCCCGGGGACCACGCCCCCTTGTGGAAGACTTTATTCCCTTTCGGTTCCTGAGCGCAAGGCTCTTGAAAAGTATCTTTCCGATTCGTTAGACGCTGGTACTATCGTTCCCTCCACCTCTCCAGCGGGGGCTGGGGTTTTTTTTGTGAAGAAGAAGGACGGTTCGCTCCGCCCCTGCATTGATTACAGAGGCTTGAATGACATAACTGTTAAGAACCGTTATCCGCTGCCGCTCATGTCTTCAGCCTTTGAAATCCTGCAGGGGGCCCAGTTCTTCACAAAACTGGACCTTCGCAACGCCTATCATCTTGTCCGCATTAAGGAGGGTGATGAGTGGAAGACGGCGTTTAACACACCCCTAGGGCACTTTGAATATCGCGTTCTTCCGTTCGGGTTGGTCAACGCCCCCGCCGTATTTCAAGCTCCCGTCAATGATGTCCTTAGAGACATGTTAAATCTCTTCGTGTTCGTTTACCTTGACGATATCTTGATTTTTTCTCCTAATCTCCAAGTTCATGTGCAACACGTGAGACAAGTCCTTCAAAGACTCCTTGAGAACCGTCTTTTTGTCAAAGCCGAGAAATGCACGTTTCACTCCCAGTCGGTCACATTTCTCGGTTCCGTAATTTCCGCTCAGGGAATCAGTATGGACCCTGCCAAGGTTCGCGCTGTTACTGACTGGCCCATTCCAGAGTCCCGCGTTGCCCTCCAACGTTTTCTAGGGTTTGCAAATTTTTATCGACGCTTTATTCAGAATTTTAGTCAGATTGCGGCCCCCCTCACTGCGCTCACGTCAGTAAAGATTCGATTCTCCTGGACCGAAGCTGCCCAGACGGCTTTTGAAATTCTCAAGTCACATTTCTCCTCCGCTCCCATTCTTATCACGCCTGACTTAGAGAAGCAATTCATTGTCGAGGTCGACGCCTCAGAGGTCGGGGTAGGGGCCATCCTCTCTCAGCGCGCGTCGGCTGATGAGCGGATTCACCCCTGCGCGTTTTTTTCGCATCGCTTAACCCCTGCCGAGCAAAACTATGATGTAGGTAATCGAGAACTTCTGGCCATTCGTCTTGCTTTGGGGGAGTGGCGTCACTGGCTTGAGGGTGCTGCGGTTCCGTTCGTGGTTTGGACCGATCACAAGAATCTCGAGTACATACGGTCTGCTAAGAGACTAAATGCCCGTCAGGCTCGCTGGTCCCTTTTCTTTACGCGATTCGATTTTTCTAATTCTTTTCGACCGGGGACCAAGAATTTAAAACCTGATGCCCTGTCTCGTCTGTTTCCTACTTCAGAGACCGTGCCTACTAATGAAGGAGTTCTTCCTCGCGGGGTGGTAGTTGGCGCGGCCGTCTGGGGTATTGAACGTTTAGTCAGACGAGCTCTTTCTCGCACTCAAACGCCGCGGCTCTGCCCTAAGGGACTTTTGTTTGTGCCGCCCTCCGCCCGCCGCGCCGTTCTTCAGTGGGGTCACTCATCTAAATTGTTCGCCCACCCAGGGGTGAGAGGTACTATTTCCGCCGTTCGACAACGATTTTGGTGGCCTTCCCGCGAGCGAGACATTCGTCGCTTCATCGCTTCGTGCTCTGTCTGCGCTCAGACCAAGATCAGTAACAGACCCCCGACAGGGTTATTAAGACCCTTGCCCGTTCCGTCTCGTCCGTGGGCACAAATCGCCCTCGACTTTATTACTGGTCTCCCTACTTCTAGGGGTAATCACGTAATTCTCACGGTCGTTGATCGTTTTTCAAAAGCCGCTCGTTTCATTCCGTTGCCAAAACTTCCGTCAGCCAGAGAGACCGCTCAAATTGTCGTTGACCATGTATTCAAGATACATGGCCTTCCCGAAAATGTTGTCTCAGATCGAGGTCCACAGTTTTCCTCTCTCTTTTGGAAGGAGTTTTGTCGCCTCATAGGTGCCTCTGTCAGCCTCTCCTCGGGGTTTCACCCTCAGACGAATGGTCAGGCCGAACGCGCTAACCAGACTATCGGTCGTCTGTTACGCACCCTCGCTTTTCGTAATCCCGCGTCCTGGGCAGAACAGCTACCTTGGGCAGAATATGCCTATAATTCCGCTCCCTCCTCGGCCACCGGTCTGTCGCCGTTTCAGGGCTGTTTGGGGTACCAACCTCCTCTGTTCTCCGCTACTGATACCGAGTCTAAGGTCCCTTCGGTTAAGGCGTTCATCCAACGTTGCAAACGAACTTGGAGAATGGTCAGATCCGCCCTTTGTAAATCTCGTTCTGTGACGCGTCGATCCGCTAATAAGCATCGCATCAAGAGTCCCCGTTATGTCCGCGGACAGAAGGTCTGGCTCTCTACTGCTAACCTTCCCCTTCAGTACCCTTCGCGTAAACTGGCTCCCAAATTCATTGGACCATTCCGCGTCATTAAGGTCCTTAGTCCGGTCTCGGTCAGACTCCGATTGCCAGCCAATCTCCGTCGGGTTCACCCAGTTTTTCATGTTTCTTGTTTGAAGCCCGTTATTCGCGCTCCACCTCGTCCTGTCTTGTCCCCGGTCCGGGTTGAGGGTTCGCCCGTCTACCGAGTTCGCAGACTGCTAGATGTGCGCCCCAGGGGGAGGGGCTATCAGTTTCTTGTCGATTGGGAGGGGTACGGGCCCGAGGAGAGATGCTGGATCCCCTCCCGGGACGTCCTGGACCGCTCGCTTATTGACGATTTTTTCCGCTCCCGTCAGTCCTCTTCCTCAGGTGCGCCAGGGGGCGCACTTTGAGGAGGGGGTACTGTCATGATCCTGGTTCTGTCCTTATCTTTTTCTTTCCTTTGTCTCCCTCTGCTGGCTGTTTTACGTCTCACTACCTCCTCTCTCACACATTTACGCACACACTCATTAACGCATCACCTCATCTCGATCAGCTGGTTCTCATTCACATCCCTCTCTACACACCTGTTCTCAATCTTTCTCTTTTGTCTTCGCTATATCTAGCTCTCTCTTTCATGTCTGTGTTGTCGGATTATTGTTTGACTGTGATGCACGTCGATTGTTATTGCACTGAGAAGAAACTAAGTCCTGTCCTGTCCTGTCCTGTCGGGTCCTACTGTCAACTGTGCAACTGTTATCATCTGCTGTGAGTTACTTATTCTGTGCTGTACCCAGTGTTCTCCGTGGAGAATAGCAGAGGGTTCCACTGCTCACCTGCTTCCCAGTCCTCGCTGCCCAGGAGTGGCCATACCGACAGTATCCTCTGTTTCTACATTCAATGAGCTGATCTACAGCATCCTCTGTTTCTTCATATTCTGAGAAAAGCAACGATCTAAGTCTTTGTTTCATTGTCTGAAAAGTGACTTTCTGTTATCAGCCGATACGGCATTATCTTGTTTCAATTAAAGAGAACATTACCTGCTTTTCGCCTCTGGACCTCTCTGTTTCATCACACCCAACCTATATCACCAACCTTGTACAGCCATACTCAGTTCAAAGGTCACTGAGATCCTCAAACAAAGGGCTCCTGCTTGTGCTGAGATCACGGCTTAAACATAGACTGTAAAAAATATGGACAAAGCGTCTGTGACGTCACCCATAGACTTTCTGAAGAACGGTTTTGAAGCCGTTTATGGGGGGTATGGGCGGCGCCATCTTGGAAAATCTTGGGAAATCCTAACCCCACCCACCTTCTGACGCAGCGTGCGTCACTCAGCTCGCTTTGCTACTCCGGTTATCTCTGTGTATATTTTAGGCAACGAAATATGTTATAAAACACCATACTAACTCTTTTCGTTTTCATTTAAAGAAATCTTAAACATTATAGCCACACAAATGTGGTTCAGGCAACGCGTATTGATTATATTCACTGCACATAACGTTTGCCTATTTATAAAAAAAACTAAATATAAAACACAAACCTGCCTCTTTTCGTTTTAAATATAATATAAAAATATTACACATTTTAATATGGTCCAGGCAATATGTGCATTTGTACTAAACAACAGATTTTGCAGTAAACAACATTACAGATAATCTTCGTTGTATTAAAATTTAAAATGACAAAACTCAACCCAGTCTCTTTTTGTTAAATTTCAGTTTTATCAATATTAGCCATTATAAAAGTAAAAGGTACAAGAAGCTATACAAATAAAGCAAACAATTCAGTCAAACATACAAAGTCAGCGCTCTAGTCTAACCATACAACAGTAAAGTTAAATAGCTTATAAAGTTATGAAACTTCCCCACAGCCAAACCGATTGCCCAGGGAACAAATTATAGATTCACGAAACCAAAAATCGCCCATTAGATATAGACAAGACAAATTATATCTCATGTTTAACCACTACAGAGACGCCAGAGTCCGCGGCAAACGTCAGAACGACTAGCCGAGGAAAAGCTGTACCAGGCGGGGTACATGAGCGCCGAGCGCCCGGTCATCGCTGGATCTCACAACTGAATACAATTTTCATAAATCTTTAAATAAACCACAGATTTGAGCTTTAAACAACTACATTCTCGCCTGAAAAACTCTTAAAACTACATTTCATGATACAGAAACAGTAGTATTATATTTCAACTGTGTTAAAAAATGGCGCTTCTTATGTTGACATTCTCCTTGGTGCAGCCTAAGCTGTCAATCAAGCTGTCAATCAAAGTTAACCACGCCCTTATTTGTCATACATTTTATATCTAAATACGATCTAAACTAACGAGTTAGAAAAAAATTCACCCCCCTCACAGTTGTCAGGCACTCGGAAGCTATCGAAAAATACAATAAAAGTCCATGGGACCAACCTGTAAAAACATGAATTTATGCTGTGAAAACGGACATTTTAACATGGGGTCTATGGACATTTGCTCCCTTTTGGGACCTCCCTCTAGCGGATTTTCGATGTATTGCAGTTTTTCGCACTTCCGGGTAGGCTTCATTTTTCAGATTAGAATGTTGCCGCTTGGGCTTAAACAGAGGGGTGATAGAGCGTTTGCAGTTGCTGCCCCACGTTTGTTGAACCAGCTCCCCCAGGATATTAGATCTGCCCCCTCCATTGCTGCATTCAAATCCAGGTTAAAAACTATTTTTTATTCCATGGCCTTCCTTGTTCCCTAACCTGGCACTCTGTTTGTTTTCTGTATTTCTGTGTTGTGCGCCCTGATATTGAAGTTTTTCTTTTTATTCATGTCTTATATAATTATGATTATTGATTCTATTATTTTTATTACTTTTTTATTTTTTACTTGTCTTTTTAGTTATTCATTGTACAGCACTTTGGTCAGTTTTGCGCTGTGTGTAAATATGCTTTATAAATTAAAATTACTTACTTACTTACTAATCTTACAGAATCATCACCAACTATCGACTGTGGCATCTGTAACATCTGCCAATGAACATCAGCTGTTTTAAAGACCCAGCAGTAACATACTGAACCAAAAAACAAACGGTAGATCATTCACGCTTATTAAACTGAGATCTAGAGACTCCAGCTGTACGGCGGGACCTGATCTCAGGAGCACAGGTCAGGAGAGGACGCTTAGTGATCCGTGCAGTCAGGTGGAGAAAGACTGCGCTGGCCCAATTATTTCAGTGAACATGTTCCCTGATACACGTGCCCCAGAACTCAGACCTTCTACATTTCTGAAGGGTTCAGGAGCCGTGGGCAGTGGACCGTGGATGGACTCTGGGAAAGGTCACGGCAGCTGTAGGTTTTGTTTTATTTGTGTTTCCAGCACTGCAGCTGCAAACCCTTCACTGAGATGCTTTGCTTTCCCTCCCTGTGGATTTGGTCTAACACCTCATACTTTCCTCTGACCAAACAGAACCACACAACGTATCATTAAAAAGCTCGAAAGAGGCCAGAGAGGTTTGTCAGTCAATACCCTCACCAGCAAACCTGGCTTAAAATGGGTCTAATGGAACGTGCATTACGAATCAACTGTAATAGCATCAACACCAATTTAATTTGGCTGCGTCGCCCTTTTTCTTCCTTTAGTCAAATATCATTTTCAGAGGTTCTATAAACATTAAAAGTTTAAATGTCTGAGAGCTTAAAAGCTGTGAGTGTGAAAGATCTGATGAGCCAGAGTGCAGAAGTATATGTTTTTTAATGATGGTAAAGCTTTTCATTTTAAACTTCAGTCCACTTTCCTGAATGTGTGAATGTATTTGGTCTTGGCCCTCCCATCTCCCATCTGTTTATGTCTAGAGGTTGTTGGTTTTGGCTGGCCTGAGCAGTGAACCACACAAATAAACACTTTTTTTTTTTTTTTTTACTTTTCATGAGATATAATAGATATATATAGAGATATACAATCTTGTGAAATATGTTGGCCAGCATATATTTTAAGTCAAATTCTTCATTTGTATTTCATAGAAATATTTTTGTTTTGACCTGATGTTATTCTGCCTATATGGCAGTGTTGATCTCCACCAAATGAGCTGCTTGTTTTAGAAATTACCAGACATATTTACCATCTTTGATGCTATTTAAATATTATTTTCATCCTGCCATAAAGTGTAGACCATTTTGAAAGGGGTATAACTTCTAATCATTATGGTAAATGAAATACAAATAAAAGCAAATGCTGAAATAAAAGCAAAACCTGAAAAGAGGGTTTAAATTAACCCTTATTTGCAAATGCAAATAAATAAGAATGAGAAGAGATCTTTTTTTAATCAAATACAATCAATGCGAATAATGCAACAGGGGGAGAGTGATGAGATTTATTCTTTGGTTTTCTTTATTTTATCATCTTTAATTTATGGTCAGTATGCCATTGTTAGTCTGTAAACTGTTGCAATACTATCAAAAATGCATCAACCACATGGGCATTTTTTTGGATGATCTCAGAAACAACTGAAACATCTCTGTTAAGTCACATGACCCTTTTCCTAAATTGCCTGAAATTTCTAATGTGTTGAAGATTGTTGCGTGACTAACATGAAAGGTCTTCCCAAAAGTCTTCCTAAGAGACGTTGGGTTCAACATGATGATGTGTTTGGTGGATTTTGAGACTATGAACATGTCCATCCTAAGTTTAGGTGGTGTAATATTCAAGGAGAACATCTATTCCACATTGAAGCATGACTGCATAGCACTGGACCTATTATGGCAAAATGCAAAACGCAAAATATCGTATACCAACACCTTCAAATCAATTCACATTTCAGATAAAATGAACACTAGAGGCATTAAAACGTTTGCATTACAGCCAGCCCCCACAACATTTTCACAGATTCTGCAAGGGGTATGTGAACTTTTGAGCACAACTGTATATATAATAATTATACTATAGGAATTTCATTCATGGTATATTAATATATCCTGAGGATGTATATATGTTATAATAAAATATTGCCTATACA
The DNA here is from genome assembly GCF_951802725.1 of Rutilus rutilus. Classification (NCBI taxonomy): domain Eukaryota; kingdom Metazoa; phylum Chordata; class Actinopteri; order Cypriniformes; family Leuciscidae; genus Rutilus; species Rutilus rutilus. The sequence goes on along the minus strand of NC_140230.1, from coordinate 8,656,590 downwards.
TAATATATATATATATATATAATATGACAACACTACTTGGATATAGGGACATATATGTACATATATTACACTTACGTATGGGTCAACCAAACCTGCTTGACACATGAGAACCTCTTGCGGAAGCTCAAACGTGCTGCGTAACACACAAGAATGAACCTCATTGGTTCTTGCACGTCAAGTAAACATGTTTGAGCTTCCGTTGATTTACTGATGTGTAAGTTGATGAACGTTTATGTGAATAAAAGCCTAAATTCAATCTGTTCATCATATAAAGTGATCTTGCCTCTACAGAAAATTTTGGATTAAACCGATCGATTCATATGGATTCGTTATACAGTCTCTTTATGAACTTTTTGAAGCATCAAAGTTTAAGTTGCGTAGCTGTCTATGGAGGGACAGAAAGCTCTCAGATAAAAAAAGATCTGCATTTGTGTTCCCAAGATGAACAAAAGTCTTATGGGTTTGGAACGATATGAGGGTGTGTAATTAATGACAGAATCTTTGGGTGAATTAACCCCAAAATAGAAAAATAGTTAGTGGATGAATTGCATTCAAAAATGCCTTACATGCAGTTCTTTTTATTTATTTTTTACACTAATAAACTTTTTATTATGCTATTATGACTACCAAATTGGTTTGAAATGACACACATTCTATTTTTTAATTAAGAGTAAAACACATTAGTAAAGGGATGATGAAAAAAGAAAGGCATGTGATTGAAAAAATGTGTTTCTAAAAAGCTATGCAAGCATAATATTTACACATATTGTTAAAATATATATTTTTGTATGTTTGAATATACACTGAAACATACAACATAGATGTTCTGACAGTATCTACAATGCTAAAGTGTCAGAATTTGTAAATATCTTTATGAATCCTTTAAATTATGTAGCTATATTTTACACTTAGGCTATATACATATTTCCTAACCTCACATTTTAACTTCAACCGTACCAATGACCAACAATATAAAATAAATAGTTACTGGAGATTAATAGCTATGAGACTGATTAACCCTCTGGGGTCTGAGGTGTTTTCTGGGCCCTGGAGGTGTTCTGAAATGTGCTGACATTTGTGCTTATTTCTGTTAGTGACATTTGAAATGTGAAATTGTATCACGTAGCCTAGAATATTTGCTCCAAAACTATGAGAAAATCATCCTGTGTACTCATTCAGTTAAAACAAGATATTGATTAAAAATTTGTAAGACATGTTTTGTTTAAGAAAGCTGTATGAGGCGTGAATCATCATGAATATTAATGTTTCACACCTGAGAAAGACAAAAACCCTCCCATAATGGCCCTATCAGGTGCTATCAGGCCCTATCATTATGAGGAACCTTGCACAAAGAATGAGGAGAGATTTAAAAAAGAATGGCTTTTTGATTGTTTTTTTGTTTTTTTACAACACAACATAATCCAAAGATACACAACAAAGGACAAAAAAGCACATTATTGAACACACTGATCTAAAGACAGAGACTTGAACAGTCACATAACTTTGTGCCATTTCTGAAATGTAGTACATACCTGCCATTTCCAAGGTGTTTGAATTTTAATTTCACCATGGTCATGTACAGAGACTCATGTGAATGTTGAAGTCAGCAGGACTCTTCAGTGGCATCTGTATAAAAAAAAAAATATATATATATATATATATATATATATATATATATATAAAAAAAAACCTGTGAACAATCAAGAGAAACTATAGGACTGCACTATTTTGGGAATGCATTTTAGATTTTTCTGGTTAAAATTGCGATTTAAAAATAAAAAAATCGCCATTAGTAAAAATTTCGCGTTTCGCTTATCAAACGCACAGCGCGAGTGACTCAAACTCACAACGCTTGCAGAGAACATATTTCAATATGTTTCTGTCTATATAGCATATATACACTCACCTAAAGGATTATTAGGAACACCTGTTCAATTTCTCATTAATGCAGTTATCTAATCAACCAATCACATGGCAGTTGCTTCAATGCATTTAGGGGTGTGGTCCTGGTCAAGACAATCTCCTGAACTCCAAACTGAATGTCAGAATGGGAAAGAAAGGTGATTTAAGCAATTTTGAGCGTGGCATGGTTGTTGGTGCCAGACGGGCCGGTCTGAGTATTTCACAATCTGCTCAGTTACTGGGATTTTCACGCACAACCATTTCTAGGGTTTTACAAAGAATGGTGTGAAAAGGGAAAAACATCCAGTATGCGGCAGTCCTGTGGGCGAAAATGCCTTGTTGATGCTAGAGGTCAGAGGAGAATGGGCCGACTGATTCAAGCTGATAGAAGAGCAACTTTGACTGAAATAACCACTCATTACAACCGAGGTATGCAGCAAAGCATTTGTGAAGCCACAACACGCACAACCTTGAGGCGGATGGGCTACAACAGCAGAAGAACCCACCGGGTACCACTCATCTCCACTACAAATAGGAAAAAGAGGCTACAATTTGCACGAGCTCACCAAAATTGTACAGTTGAAGACTGGAAAAATGTTGCCTGGTCTGATGAGTCTCGATTTCTGTTGAGACATTCAGATGGTAGAGTTAGAATTTGGCGTAAACAGAATGAGAACATGGATCCATCATGCCTTGTTACCACTGTGCAGGCTGGTGGTGTAATGGTGTGGGGGATGTTTTCTTGGCACACTTTAGGCCCCTTAGTGCCAATTGGGCATCGTTTAAATGCCACGGCCTACCTGAGCATTGTTTCTGACCATGTCCATCCCTTTATGACCACCATGTACCCATCCTCTGATGGCTACTTCCAGCAGGATAATGCACCATGTCACAAAGCTCGAATCATTTCAAATTGGTTTCTTGAACATGACAATGAGTTCACTGTACTAAAATGGCCCCCACAGTCACCAGATCTCAACCCAATAGAGCATCTTTGGGATGTGGTGGAACGGGAGCTTCGTGCCCTGGATGTGCATCCCACAAATCTCCATCAACTACAAGATGCTATCCTATCAATATGGGCCAACATTTCTAAAGAATGCTTTCAGCACCTTGTTGAATCAATGCCACGTAGAATTAAGGCAGTTCTGAAGGTGAAAGGGGGTCAAACACAGTATTAGTATGGTGTTCCTAATAATCCTTTAGGTGAGTGTATATATACAGGGCCGGCCCGAGGCATAAGCGAAGTGATGTGACCCCCAAATCGTTTTTTTTTTTTTTACAATTAAATAACTTAAACAAGTGATATAAATGAATAAATGAATGAATGAATATGAATGAATAATTTAATAATTCAAGACAAGAAAATTCTGATTTGCCGACAACTGCTGCTGTGTCTGCTAGCATTTGAGTCATGCGCATAGACACCTCGCCTGCATTGACAATTCGCGCCGGCGCGCAAGTGCGCTGTAATAAATGATAAGCCATGTCACAAAAAAGAATGTATCCCTCTGGTGCCGAAAAGAGAAAGAAGAAAAGGACAGAGGAGGAGAAAAAAGAGCAAGATAAAGGTATGTTTGCATGATTATTTACAGTATGTTTTGTGCAGCAGCAGCACAAATTGTGCTCACGTCACTTGAGGTAGCAGCTAGTCATGACTCATGATCTTATATAAGCCATCACCAGAGCTAAATCCCCGCCATCAACAGTGAAATGTCTTGCATTATTAATATACATTTATCTAGGTGTATTTCACGTATTGATTATCAGTTTAAGTTGGAGAAAACAGCCGAAGGGGAACTTAACCTTCTAAGTGAAAGGGATGCCAGCTAGCATTGCTGTATGTGTTGAAGTGAACGTTCCAGCGTCGGTAGCCTTCCAGCTTCATAGGAAAAGCACGTGCGCTCTCTGCTCTAAGATCTTTGGTGAGAGATGGTATTGGTCTTTATGAGAAAATATACCAATACCATGTTGGGTGGGGAGACTTCTGTGATGAAAATAGACTTCAATTTTATTAATATGGTGGCGAGTGATGTAGCAGTGCTATCCTCATATTTATAGGCTGCAGTAGATCACCATGTTAAGTTTTCACCATACTGCAATTATGTCTCATTTGCCAATAGAATATGAATTGTTAGGTGTGGTCACTGGTCTGGAATTGCTTGTTGTGTAAGTAATGATGGCAAAATAAACTCATTCTGCTCGATCAACTATGCACTTATGCAATGCTTTTTTTTTTTTTTTTTTCTCAGGAACACTGTTTAAGTACTTTGGAGCACAACCAACTCTACCCGCCCCTGATGTTTCATCAAGTGTCAGTGCCTCCACAGCTGATGATACAGCAGGTGAGCTTTTTCTTGATGGCAAATGGTTACATAGCCTGTTAATATGACATGACACATTTAACATAACTTTTTATTTATTTATTTATTTGTTTATTTGTTTGTTTGTTTGATTATTTTATCATTGCCGGTTCATCCACTGCAAAGTTACAAGCACCTGAAAGCGAGGAGCAGTTACAAGCACTTACATTCACTGATCCATCGGTTTCAACCTCAGCCGGCATTACAGGTCAGTTAATCTAACAGTTTTTGTTTTGTGTTAGCTTTACTGTAAAATATCCTGTTCTAATTCTATTTTTTTATCTAATGTCCCTACAGGTCCTTCTACATCTGCACCCACTGCTATAGATTTCCCATCCACTCCCTCAACAAGCTCCAGCTATCAAGATAGATCAACAGCTCCTCCAATTGACCCAGTTGAATGGTCAGAATTCCTGTCAGACTCAGAAAGGACTGCTCTAGTAAGAAGAGGGCCAGTGTCAATAAGTGACACCTTCACCTTCCCCAAGAAATCAGATGGACGAAGCTTTCACTACCACTATACATACAGACAATTAGTTAATGGGGAAAAAATCAAGCGAAGCTGGTTAATTTATTCAAAAAAAAATGATGCGGTTTACTGCTTCTGTTGCAAATTATTCTCGAGAAAGTCCACAAAACTGTCAACAGAGGGACAGCGTGATTGGGTAAATGTAGGTGCTTTGCTGAAACAGCATGAGAATAGTCCAGATCATTGCAATAATATGGTGAAGTGGAAAGACTTTGCCCTCCATCTTTCTAAGCAGAAGACTATTGATGCAACAGAAATGGCCCTTTTGGAGGCAGAAAAAAAATCGTTGGAGAGATGTTCTCATCCGTTTGATTAGTATCATTCAGTCTTTGGCAGAGAGGAATCTTGCACTCAGGGGGTCTGTCGATACTTTGCATCAGGCCAACAATGGGAACTTCCTTAAAGAGGTGGAACTGATAGCAAAATTTGACCCGGTGTTAAAAGACCACATCAGACGAATTGATAGTGGAATACAGCACAACACGTACCTAGGTAAGACTATCCAGAATGAGCTGATAGAGTGTGTCAGTGACAAAATAATTGAGGTAATGGTGGCTGAAATCAAGGACTGCAAATATCATTCAATTATTTTAGACTGTACACCTGATGTTAGTCACCATGAACAAATGTCTGTTGTGGTGCGCACAGTCACTCTGGGCAAAACACCAGAAATAAAAGAGCACTTTTTAGGATTTCTGATAGCTCCAGAATCCACTGGCCTGGGTTTGTCCAGTCTAATTCTTAACAGGCTTGAGGAATTGAACATCCCTTTTCAGGATTGTTGGGGGCAGTCCTATGACAATGGGGCTAATAAGGGAAAAAACAAAGGTGTGCAGACTAGGCTATTGGTTAAAAATCCAAGAGCTTTTTATGTGCCTTGCAGTTCTCATACCCTAAATCTGACAGTCTCAGATGCGGCTAAAGCATCAACGGATGCTTCTTCTTCCAGAAGAGGCTCGGGCCGACACTGTATATATATATATATATATACAGTATATATATATATATATATATATATATATATATATATATGTGTGTATATATATACATATATATATATATATATATATATATATATATATATATATATATATATATATATGTATATATATATATTCATTTTAGTCTGGCACCAGTTTAACTAGTAGCTACAATGTAAAGTTTATGCAACAATAACATGCTTACTATTATGAGTGGACATGTCTTACCTTAAAAATCTTTCTCACAATCATGTGTTTCTTTTCACATCTTTCTCAACGTTTTTTTTTTTTTTTTTACAAAGATTTCACAGCTTCTGATTCTTGTCTTTTGCCAAATAAAGTTCACTACATGAGAATAAAGCCTGTGTTGACCTTAAAAATTTAAATGGTATTTATTTTTTTGTATATTATTTCACTATTTAATTCGTTATATTGTAAATCATTTCCTCCGGGACTTTTATTTTGAAATAGCGATCACAGACTATAGCCTATTCGACCCACTTGGATTTCTGGCTCCTGTCGTAGTGCGAGGAAAAGCTTTACTCAGAGAACTTGAATCTGAACAGAATGAATGGGACGCACCTCTTTCAAAAGAAAGACAAGGAGAGTGGAATGAATGGAAAAATTCTCTAATGATATTGGAATATTTGCCCTATCTTACACCCGGCGCAATGCAGCGCCTAGCAAGTGTTTTTTTGCTAGTTTCAGTCCGACGCAGTTATCATTTTCACGTCCTGCGCCACGTTGTTTAAATAGCAAATGCATTTGCGCCCATGGGCGTGCTGGTCTGTAAACGAGGTGTGTTCTGGCGCATTGTTGGCGCGTTGCTATTATAAGGCAACAGAAATAGACTGCGCCATTGACCAACTGAAACCTGGTCTAAAGTCAATGCCGTAATATCTTTTTTTGTTATTTAATGAGCGCGTTAGTAATGTGCACCTATAGGCGGGTCCACAACACGTGTACACTCTGCTTATTAAACACACCGGGATGCACAGCAGCACACAAACATGCCACATATTTAAAATAAAAGGATTACAATGTAAAAGATTATTATTGTGTACATAAAGATATGGTGGAATCCAACTTGTCCCGTAGATGGTCTGCTTGCACACTTTTACCTCGCGCACGAGCAGTTCCGTTTGTGCTCTGGAGACGGCTTCGGTCTTTCCACTATCAAATTCCGTCATGTTAATAGCGAATCTGCCATGGCGCGAGCACATCTGGCATTTAAAGGAAATGGGAGATGAGACTCTGATTGGTTTAACGCACGTTACAGAACACCGTCACAGGCGATCCACACTCCAAATCGGAAGGGGGCACGCGGAAAGATATCAATAAAACAGCTTGAGAACAATATCTCACATAGCATTAAAATTCACCTCAAGCATTTAGTGTCGACAGCAGGTTAGTTCGCTAAAGAAATGAATTCTAGAGAGAAGCATTTTGTATATTCACTATATTAACCTATTCATTATATTTACTTAACCTGTTAGTAATGTCTTGATTACTTAACCCCCTGGGGTCGGCTATCGCGCCGGCGTGATAGTCTAGCTTTTTTTCTTATCAGTACAAAAGAGACTCAAATAACTCAGTCGATTTTTGTCACACAGGCAAGTGTTATACATAATTTAAAACTGTTCAATGTCTTCTTTTATTTGTGTACACTAATAATGAAAACAAAATGTTGTTTTTTTCGTGAAGTAAAGAAAATAAACATGATGCGCGTTCTCCCGTCTCTCTCAATGTGAAGATCATTGTGAAACGCGACAGAAAATGATCTGTAACTCAGCGAATGCTTGTCACTGTGACATGAAACATATGTCTTTACGAAGCTTGAAGTCTCCATTTTTTAATTATGTAAATCATATCAAAAACAAATGTTCTCTGTTTAAGTAATCCGTATGTAAGCAACGACATGTACAGTTTCTCCAGTCCGAGGTAATTAACTCTAATGTGACCACACCCACGCGCGCACGAGCGATTGGCATACAAATAGTCCATGCGGGCCTGTAAACGCCCTCATTACCTCAAAACAAAGAATCAGAGACTACAGTAACGCACCTCTCTGCTTTTTGTCGAGACTGTGTTTGTGCTGTGCTGTTTACCTTGGATTTACCTCAGAAGAATTAGAAGAACGCGATTTGAATAAACTTTACATTGTAGCTACTAGTTAAACTGGTGCCAGACTAAAATGTACGTTATGAAATGAGATTGGAGAAAAAACATGAAGCCTATGTCGTACATGTATATGTAGGCTATCTATATATAGACAGAAACATGCTGAAATGTGAACTAGAGGCAACCTTTCAATGCTAAATGTATACATGTACGACACAAGGATGTTTTTTCGATAATAAAACACAGCATGATAAAAGTAGGCTAGTATGAGAGTTTAATCTAAGATGGTGATTATTATAATGTTTAGACCCGTGTTTACTGTTAAATACTTTGTTTGTGGATATCTGCTCAAACGTAGTAACAATAATGTTTGGAGCGGCTCGATCGCTTCAGTAAATGTTCTCCGCACGCGCTGAGTTTGAGTCAGTCGCACTGTGCATTAGGCTTCATGTTTTTACTCCAATCTCATTTCATAACGTCATAACGAATGGAAAAATTTGAAGTAACATGATAATCAATATATTTTTCTCTAGTGTAGTGTTACTGATATGTTCCTTTTTAACGATGCCGCCTGCTATAGCTGCCTGCTATAGGCTATTGTTAATATTATTTTATGCAGCACTGCACATATATGCCTACAAGGCACAACAAACCTGGTGTTCATTATTTATATATATATATGTGTGTGTGTATGTGTGTGTATTTTGTACATTTTAAATCGCAATTTTAACCAGAAAAATCTAAAATGTATTCCCAAAATCGTGCAGCCCTATAGTTTCTCTTGATATCAGCATGTTCACAGGTGTTTATTTTTATTTTTTATACAGGGACCAGATGCCCCACTTGATGAGTCCTGCTGACTTCAACATTCACATGAGTACATGAACATGGTAGAGTGAAAAATCAAACACCTTGGAAATTACAGGTATGCACTATGTTTCAGGAATGGCACAAATGTGTGTGACTGTTCAAGTCTCTGTCTTTAGATCAGTGTGTTAAATAATGTGTTTTTTTTCCCCTTTGTTGTGTATCTTTGGATTATGTTATGTTGTAAATAAATACAAACAATCAAAAAGACATTATTTTTAAATCTCCTCATTCTTTATGCAAGGTTGCTCAGAATGATAGGGCCTGATAGCACCTTATAGGGCCATTATGGGAGGGTCTTTGTCTTTCTCAGGTGTGAAAGACATTAATATTCATGATATTCACGCCTCCGAGGCTTAAAGCTTAAAGCTTAAAGCTTTCTTAGAGAAAACATGTCTTACAAATTTAAAATCGATATATTGTTTTATCTGTATGAGTTGTCAGGATGATTTTCACATAGTTTTGGAGCAAATATTCTAGGCTATGTGATACAATTTTCAAAAGTCTTGTGAAGAAATAATCAGTATGGGTTTCATGACCTTATTTCAGTAAGTTTTTATTTCAGTAACTTAATTCTTGTTTTTTTTTCACAAACCACGCATAAACGTCATTATTTCAAAACTACAAACTAGAGGGCTGCATTGGGATTGAGTCCCGCCGGGTCCCACGGGACCCAACGCAAATCTCGCGGGAGCGGGCGGTTTGAACTTTGCTGCGGGCGGGAATGGGCGGCTATAAAAAACACTGCGGGATCGGGAGGTAGCCTAAGCGTTTTAGATGTCCCCGATAGCCCAGCCAGGCTACTATTCATCTTCCTGACCAGTGCGCCAGAATACATGCAGGCCAGGGAAACGAAACAAACAACCCCATGAATCTCTTTAATAATAGCAATACAAATACGTGTTTTTTCCTGCGGGACGGGAGAAGACACAAAATCAATGCATCTCTATTATTGTGCGGGAATAAATTCTCAGAGTTTTGCGGGTGCGGGCGGGAGTGTAACACATACGTTGCGGGAGCGGGCGGGAGTGTAACACATACGTTGCGGGAGCGGGTGGTAATGGTCAGAAATTCGGCGGGCGCGGGCGGGAGTGGGATGAAGAAAACAGTCCCGCGCAGGGCTCTACTACAAACTTTTACATACATGCTGCTGACATATTATTGTAGAAGAGTTTGTGCTGAATACAGTGTAATCAGACTTTAGCCATGAAAATGTCACAAGTAACAGAAATAAGCACAAATGTCAGAGCATGTCAGAACACCTCCAGGGCCCAGAAAACACCTCAGACCCCAGAGGGTTAATGTATGTTTAAATAAATTTGTCATGAAGACAAGTTATGACAGCCACTGCGTAAATGTTTACATTTAAAAAATAAATTGGAGTAGAAAATTAACTTCATAATTAGAGTTAGAAGTTAAATGCAAAACCTGCCTTATGTGCAATTGACAGTACATGTTTTTTTTTCTTTTTTTCTTAGTGTTGATTATTATATCTAAATGTAAATAGTAACTGAATTTAATAATTTGGCCTCTGTTGTTAATTGTAACCTTTAATATTATAGTGATGTGTAATTAAGGACTCCCAATATAGTTTACAAAATTAGCTAAGATCGATTTTTTTTTTTTACCCTTAAGAATTTTTTAATTATAATATAATTTAATTTATTTAAACATATACACATTTGTAAAAAAAAAAAAAAAAAAAAAAAAAAAACGGTTTAATTTTAAAAAAGAAAAGAAAAAAAAGCAATTTTGTGTTTAGTTTACCTCCCCCTGCTGTACCGAACACGGACCGAACCGTGACTTCAATACGTAGCGAACCCCCATGTTTGTGTTCCGTTACACCCCTTCTGAATGCTGTCTTTGCTGAACTTTGTTCAGAATACAAGTGATGCACATGTAAATGCGTAACATTTAGGGTACACCAGGCACGGCGTTATGGGTGGGCCTGACGGGCCTAGGCCCACCCACTTTTTAACAGGCCCACCCAAAACTTTTCTTCAAAAAGAAAAAAAACTTTTAATATATTCTAAGTTTGTCAAGAATTATAAAAAAATAGCAATAAGCTCATCATTTGTGCTAAAATAGTCTAAATGTTTAGTTTTAAAAACAATTTAAAAAAGCTGTTATCTATTTTGATGTTTCTGCGCAAGTTCAGCATGTGGTTCGGGTTTGTTCCGATCAGAGCGCATTTCTGAATATTCCGCACCACTCGCTCATTCCGCAGGGTCGCTCGCTCAACCCAGAATTGCCTGCTGCCTGGCTCGAAAATATGCGGAATATGGGCTGCCTCCGACTAATTTTTTTTTTCTAGTCGACTAGTAGTTTTTCATATAAAGCCATTCGTGGACAAATCGTATATTATTTTAATTACTTAAACAGGATATGAGCGTTTACGTAATATAGCCGCACTCAAGCGCACGACCGCACACATAAAGCTTGCCACAAAGATGATTAGGAATGTATCTAAAATAGCAAGGAGACATTTAATTGTTTATTAATAAACTGGTGTTTTCTGTGTCGCTGCAAAGATGAAGTTGACGATGCGGACTCGCCATGAACGCCAGAGATGGATTGGAGATAGATGGAGATATGGATTACATAATCAGAGAGTAGCCTATTTCTTTTGGTTTTGAATATTTTCGTTTAAAAGTAGACATTTCAAGCTTTCTATAATAGATAGCCTATATATGGCGGCAAATCAATGGCAATAATAAACGAGCGCACAACTGATGCGGGCGCGCGCGGTAAATGACATACGCGAGAGGATAACAGATCTACACGCGAAGAAACGGGAACTCGCGAGCTCATTCAAACCCTGCTCGCGCGCATGACATCATCTCTGCACGCAATACAAGCCCTCGCGTGCGCGCATGATCATTCCCCACGCGCTCGCGCTTGATCTGCTCTCGCCTGCTGCTTTTGCTCGCTCGAACACTTTTATTTTTGGCAGTCGAGGGGCGGGACTTACTGTTTTAATAACCTCAAATGTCATTGGTTACTTTTCCCCTTTTCCAGAAGTCAGTTGCGATTGGACGCCTGTCCAATGACTCGTAATTCACTTGACTTGAGACATGAGACATCACTTCATTTGTTTTATTTATTGTGTGTAATGTGATTTAATGCATTGTTAATATAGAATAGATTCTTACCAGATACCTTTATTAACAGAAAGTCTTATTGCATTGTGTCGTTAAGAGATATTTAGGCTACAGACTATGACGCATTTCCATGGTTATTAGCATTGCAAATTGACCAAATCTTTTATAAATTTTTAGGTAATATAAGTGGTTAATTATGTTTTCTATTAAATGCAAAAGGGGTTCTGGCTTCTCAAAGTTAAGATACAGTACACAGCATGAATTAGCTTACAAATGCCTTTTCAGAATTTGCTACAAAATATAGAGGAACAAAATTAAACCCAGCAAATTAGATATTAAAATATTATATAGTGATCTTAACCATCTAACTTTTTGTAAGCTAATAACCTAATAAGAGAAAGTATGAGGCAAGTACAGTACACCGTATAAATGATTACACCCCATCTGAACATAACATATCTTCAAAAAAAAAAAAAAAGCCCTAGATAAAGAAAAAAATCTGAATTTGTTTGGGTTTCAGAGGGATGTAATCATTTATGCTGTGTACTGTATCTTAACTTGAGAAGCCAGAATCCCTTTTACATTTAATAGAAAATATAATAAACCACTCAAAATTGACATAATAGTAATACACAGGATGATAACAAAAGCTTACACAACAACTCTTGAATATTGATAAACAAGTAATGTATCTTTCACCCAAAGCCCTTGTTATATTTGCAACTATTTAATGGACACGTTTTACATTTCTGAGGTTCTCAGAACCAATATAATTTTGGTTGGGTAAACGTAAATAGTGGTGAATGAGAGTATAGTGGTAATGTAGTGGTGATATACAGCAAATACAGGTGAAACTCGAAAAGTTAGAACATTGTGCAAAAGTTCAAAAATAGAAACAAATTCAAAATTAGAATATTGTGAAAAGGTTTTCATAAACTGTAAGCCATAATCATCAAAATGATAACAAATAAAGGCTTGAAATATCTCACTTTGCATGTAACAAGTCTATATATTAGTTTCACCTTGTAGGTTGAATTACTGAAATAAATAAACTTTTGCACATGAACTTATTCTAATTTTTCGAGTTTCACCTGTATGACTTTACATTCCCATTTTTCTCCAATTTATTTTAGATATTTTAATGCCAATATCACAAATCACAGTGTTATAAATATAAAATGTAAAAATGTATACAAATTTGGGTCAATTTGCAATGCTAATAACCATGGAAATGCGTCATAGTCTGTAGCCTAAATATCTCTTAACAACACAATGCAATAAGACTTTCTGTTAATAAAGGTATCTGGTAAGAATCTATTCTATATTAACAATGCATTAAGTCACATTACACACAATAAATAAAACAAATGAAGTGATGTCTCATGTCTCAAGTCAAGTGAATTACGAGTCATTGGACAGGCGTCCAATCGCAACTGACTTCTGGAAAAGGGGAAAAGTAACCAATGACATTTGAGGTTATTAAAACAGTAAGTCCCGCCCCTCGACTGCCAAAAATAAAAGTGTTCGAGCGAGCAAAAGCAGCAGGCGAGAGCAGATCAAGCGCGAGCGCGTGGGGAATGATCATGCGCGCACGCGAGGGCTTGTATTGCGAGCAGAGATGATGTCATGCGCGCGCGCAGGGTTTGAATGAGCTCGCGAGTTCCCGTTTCTTCGCGTGTAGATCTGTTATCCCACCGCGCGCGCCCGCATCAGTTGTGCGCTCATATATTATTGGCATTGATTTGCCGCCATACCTATATTTCTAAAATCTGTATGGCACAAGCTGAGTTTCTGCGCCCTCCAGTTCACGTGCAATGCAAGTGATCGTGTTGGTGCCTTATTACATTGTCTGCTATATTCCTTCTCATTTATTAAATACAGGTAATTGGTTGATAAAACATTGATCAAAATTAAGATACAATTTATAAAAAACGAAAACCTTTTAAAAAGAGTCTTTCTACAAAAAAAAAAAAAAAAAACACTCAATGAGTGGTCAAAATCATATGGAAGTTTGTTTCCGCCACTGAATAAAACATTTTAAAAGATAATTGCGACTTTTTATCTCACAATTGCGAGTTTATATCACGCAATTCTGACTTTATTTCTCAGAATTGCGAGATATAAAGTCAGAATTCTGACTTTTTTCTCGCAATTGCGACTTTATATCACGCAATTCTGACTTTATAACACATAATTGCGAGTTTATATCTCGCAATTCTGACATCTTTTCTCAGAATTGTGAGATATAAACTCACAATTGTGAGATATAAAGTCCAATTCTAAGGGGGAAAAAAAAGACGGACTTTTTTTTTTTTTTTTTTTTTTTACCTCAGAATAGTTTATATCTCACAATTCTGACTTTATAACACGCAATTGCGACTTTATATCATGCAATTCTGACTTCATATCTCCCAATTGCGTATTATAAAGTCAGAATTGCGTGATATAAAGTTGCAATTGCGAGAAAAAAAGTCAGAATTCTGACTTTATAAGACGCAATTGCGACTTTATTTAACGCAATTCTGACTTTATATCTCGCAATTCTGACTTTATAACACGCAATTGCGACTTTATTTCATGCAATACTGACTTTATATCTCGCAATTCTGAGAAATGAAGTCAGAATTGCGAGATGTAAACTCGCAATTGTGAGATAAAAAGTCGCAATTATCTTTTTTTTTATTATTATTTTGTGGCGGAAACAAGCTTCCATAAAATCATGTCTTACCCACTCCAAGTCACATCTTTCTCGGCGACCAGCGCCGTTGCTCGGAGGGCGCCAGCGCCTCTGCCTCGCGAGTGGATGATAGCCCTGAAGACTCCTAGCAATGGTATACCTTTAGTGAAGTTATACCTTAAGAGTCTTCGTAGCGCACTAAGAGACAAAGCCAGGTATGATGCGTAATGGAGATTACAAAGCGCTCTTCTTTGGTCAGAACCATGGAGAGCGATCGCGAATAGTTCCGTCTTATGCACCGAAACTTTTTACAATGCAACAAAATATTCAAAGAGCATCAAGCTATTAAAATCTATATTATGTATACTCACAGATAATATAACAGTATATTAGTCAATAATTTTTGTTAGGTTAAACAGTGATTGGATAACGTTTTTAATTTAAGGCCCACCCACAATTGGTCTGGCCCATCCAAAACTGGAATCCTGGCGCCGTGCCTGGGGTACACACAGAACATTCAGAATCTGTCAGTATAGAACATTCAGAATCTTCTTTGTCTGTTGTGTTTGTGTGTGTATGTATGTGACAGACAGTATATTGTGGAACAAAGCCATAACTTCCAACGCTGTGAAGTACTGTCAACTAGCAGACTGGCATCTGCTTTACTGCTAAGTTGAAAGTTGCATTTTTTAGGGCCTGAGGCTTTAGCTCATAATGTCATTCCACCATATCATCCAGAGGTTAGGACATTTTTCCCAGGTTCATATTGAAGTCAGTGTGTCAGTTGTGCTGTCACAGTGTTAAAGATACAAATAATGGTTCTAGCCATACTAATATAGGGCCAATATCTCTTATGTAAAGCTTTTCACATGCGTTTTCAATAATGATGAGAAAATGAATCTAATTGCAGCAGTATTAGATTGTATTAACAGAACTAAAGACTACAAAACAGGAACTGAACAACTGAGGGGGCTTAGGTGGAGGAGGCATGACCACAGGACCCTTGGGCTTGGAGGTTCTAAGTGGAGCATACAGGGGTTTAACAAATGGCCTTCCTGCCGATACAGGATAGACAAACATCTCAGCAACGCCCTCCTTGATCTCCGCAGAATTCTCAGGCACGGTTCTCTCATCCGACTCTGACAGTGGCATTGTGGCCGGCTCAGGCTCCGTGTCTGTGGTGGGATCAGGCTTGACGTCTGTTGGAACGGTGGCAGCGGGTGGTTCAATGTGCGCAGCATGGATGGCTACATTGTGGACCTCCATCTCACCGATGTAAACGTGGACCCATAGTGGAACTGGACCCTGTCCACGAACTCCTGGAAACTTCTTCGAGGTCTGAAAAACACACATAGGCTTTCATCATTGTAGTGAACGTGATGATGTAGTGATCAGCATGCACACATGAGGGCAGACTCCCCTAATCACAACAGGAGTCACCTTTCATCTTCCATGATGAAAAGAACAGGACTCTAAAACTCACACCTCCAAAAGAAGTTCCACAATCAAGGAACTAGGTGGGCTAAGAGATAAGCCTGCAAAGACAATTGCCAGGTACCATTTGTGGAAAGGAAGAATGATAACATTATCATGTCATTGATCACAGACTGATCATGTCACCATTTGCCCATTGTTCACCCCAGTCCCTCAGTCCTGAGACCAAGGTGTAAATGACCACAGACTGTGAGACTCATCAATCCGGTTTTGCCATGTGGATTGAAGCCACAAAGGATGTATATTTCATGCACAATGGACACACAATGGACAAAATGGAGCAAATATTCTTCATATCTATTTAAATAACTACAGTATATATACTTATTTAGTGTTGGTTTTGTACATGCTTACCTATTAAGGTATACATGAATGCATGGGTAGAAGTTACATTTACATTTACATTTAGTCATTTAGCAGACGCTTTTATCCAAAGCGACTTACAAATTAGGACTAAATAAAGCGAGTCATCATGAAGAGGCAAAAACAACAACAACGCAAGAAGTGCTCAGAATACAAAGTTCAGGCATTATTCAGAGTAGCATAAGTCTGATTAGTGATGTTTCAAAGGAATTTTTTTATGAGGTTAAGTGCTCACGGAAGAGATGGGTTTTCAGCTGTTTTTTGAATGTTGCTAGTGATTCTGCATTCCGGATGAGGCCGGGGAGAGCGTTCCACCAGCATGGAGCTGTGAATGAGAATGTTCTGGAAAGTGATTTTGTGGCTCTCTGTGATGGAACCACGAGACGTCGCTCGTTGATCGATCGTAGGCGTCTGGTAGGGATGTAGACTCGTAGGAGTGAGTGAAAATAGTAGGGAGCTGAGCCTGTGATAGATCTGTAAGCAAGCGTCAATGCCTTGAATTTGATGCGAGCAGCGAGAGGTAGCCAGTGCAGAGAGATGAACAGAGGAGTGACGTGGGCCCTCTTGGGCTCGTTGAAGACAAGACGAGCTGCAGCATTTTGGATCATCTGTAGAGGTTTTGTTGTACATGCTGGAAGTCCGGCCAAAAGAGCATTACAGTAGTCAAGCCTAGAGATGACCAGGGCCTGGACGAGAAGTTGTGTTGCATGCTCAGTTAGGAAAGGCCTGATCTTCCTGATGTTGTGCAGTGCAAACCTGCATGATCGAGCTGTCTTTGAAATGTGATCTGTGAAGGACAGCTGGTCATCAAGCGTTACTCCGAGATTTCTGACCGACCTTGATGGGGTGATTGATGATGACTCTAGCTGGATGGTGAAGTCGTGTTGTATAGACGGATTGGCAGGGAGGATGAGAAGCTCAGTCTTTGCCAGGTTGAGCTGCAGGTGATGTTCCTTCATCCATGTGGAGATGTCCGCCAGACAGCTTGAGACCCGTGCAGCTACTGTGGGATCATCTGGTTGAAACGAGAGGAAGAGCTGTGTGTCATCAGCATAGCAGTGGTAGGAGAAGCCGTGTGCCTGTATGATGTGTCCCAGTGATGTAGTGTAGATGGAGAAGAGGAGGGGACCAAGAACTGAACCCTGGGGAACCCCTGTGGTCAGTTGATGTGCTCTGGATACCTCACCTCTCCATGCGACCTTGAAGGACCTACCTGTGAGATAGGACTCAAACCAGTGGAGTGAAGTTTCTGTGATGCCCAGTGATGAGAGGCTGGACATAAGGATCTGATGATTCACAGTGTCGAAGGCAGCAGACAGATCCAGGAGAATGAGGACTGAGGACTTGGAAGCAGCTTTAGCGATCCGTAGGGCTTCTGTGACTGACAGTAATGCAGTTTCTGTTGAATGCCCTTTCTTGAAGCCAGATTGGTTGACATCCAGCTGGTTGTTTAGAGACAAAAAGGATGTTATTTGGTTAAAAACAGCTCTTTCAAGTGTCTTCGCAATGAATGGTAGGAGAGAGATAGGTCTGTAATTCTCTACAGATGATGTGTTTAGTGTTGGTTTTTTAAGCAGTGGAGTGACCCGAGCCTGCTTGAATGCTGTAGGGAAGGTGCCAGTATGGAGGGATGAGTTGATTATGTGTGTGAGTGATGGTAGAAGTGTCGGAGAGATGGCTTGTAGAAGGTGTGAGGGGATGGGGTCTAGAGGGCAGGTGGTAGGATGACTGGAGAGGAGAAGTGTAGATACTTCTTCCTCGGTTAGCGAGGAGAAGGAGAACAGTGGGAGATTGGCTGTGGAAGCGGTCAGTCTGGGTTCCTGTGTGTGTGGAGCTGAAAACTGACTGCTGATAGATGTTGTTTTGTTGGTGAAGAAGTTTGCAAAATCGTCAGCAGTTAAGGAGGAGGCGGGTGGTGGTGGAGGTGGGCAGAGGAGAGAGTTGAATGTCTTGAAGAGTGAACGTGTGTTGGAGGAGCTGTTGATCTTGTTGTGGAAGTATGAAGATTTTGCAGCATGAACATCCACAGAAAAGGAAGAGAGGAGAGATTGATACATACTCAGGTCAGATGCGTCTTTTGATTTGTGCCATTTCCTCTCCGCTGCCCTAAGTTCAGTCCGGTGTTCCCGAAGAACCTCAGATAACCAGGGGTTAGGGGGAGTAGCACGTGCTGGCCTGGAGGAGAGAGGGCAGATAATGTCTAGAGAAGAGGTTAGAGTGGAGCATAAGGTGTCCGTTGCTGTGTTCACATCCAGAGATGAGAATTGTGAGGGTGGGGGAAGAGAAGATGACACGGCAGAGGAAAGATGGGAGGGAGAAAGTGAGCGCAGGTTTCGCCTGAAAGTGACTGGTGGGGGTGTTGGTGGTGAAGGGGTAGAGAGATGTAGACTGAAAGTAATGAGGAAATGATCTGAAACATGGAGAGGTCTCACCAGGATGTTGTCTGTGATGCAATTGCGTGTGTAAACCAGGTCCAGTTGGTTGCCTGATTTGTGAGTACCTGTGGTGATGAGTCGTTTGAGATCGAAAGAGGCTAGGAGAGAGGTGAAGTCTGTTGCATGCGGCTTTTCGAGATGGATGTTGAAGTCACCAAAGACTAGAAGTGGGGTGCCGTCCTCAGGGAAAGTGGACAGCAGCACATCCAGCTCATCTACAAAGTTTCCCAGCTGACCAGGGGGACGATAAATGACTACAATATGGATCTTAATGGGAGTTGTAAGTGTAATAGCATGATATTCAAATGAGTTGTTGTTGCATAGAGAAGAGAGTGCAGAGTATTTGAAATTGTTAGAAACGAGGAGCCCTGTTCCCCCACCTCTCCCAGACTGGCGAGGGGAGTGAGAGAAGGAGAAATTGCTAGAGAGAGCAGCAGGGGTTGCTGAGTCTTCTGGACGAATCCAGGTCTCAGTCAAGCCCAAGATACTAAGAGTAGAATGAGATGCGAAGGCTGGAATGAAGTCAGCTTTATTGACTGCTGACTGACAATTCCATAGACCCACGGAAAGAGAGAGTGGAGTGTGTGAGGAGAGAATTGGACGCAGATTGGCAGTATTGCGTTGTCTTTTGCGCGCGATGAAGGGGCGTAGAAGTTAAATATTAGATAGAAGTTAAATATTACCCAGTAATGTCTTTATATGATTCAGCACAATGTCTAGGTTAATCTGGAATTGGTTTGGAAAGTGAATTATGCATAGGAAAAACCTTAAAGACATTGTTCTAAACATGAACTTTAAGCTAAGTAAACAAACCTCATGACAGAGATACGGCAGCCACCTCTGACAGCATCAGCCATTAAAACTTTGAATCTGAAAGCCGCCAATTTGCAAATCCCTCCTTCTCAGGAGAGTGTAAAAAGGTTCTCTCTGAGACAAAGAGTTGTTCTGGTTCAAGGTTCCAGTTCCAAGATGTGCTAAGCTCTAAGTGCAACTCTATGGAGTTGTGAAGTTGCTCTTTAAAGACTCTGAAGCTCTAAATGGAGAAACAAAGTAGTTGTTTGGGAAAAAACAGCAACAGAGACAACCACAAGGTTAGCTCCCCCATTTTCAAAATCTTCTGCACCAACTTCCGAATATTCTCTTCAAGGATCCTCCATCTGCGCTTTCCAGATAATAAGATCTGCACAGACATTAGAACCTTCAACCTCAAGGCTCCTTCATCTGCGTGTTTGTGGTAAGGATGGTCTTAGCTGTGGCTAGGCAGGCAGCAAAAAAAAGTTAAATTCTGAAGTCTCTTAAAGGTGATTTAATTTTCTTGTCAGGGCATGTTCCAAACAGTGTAACAAGGTTCCATTCATCAAAGTTCCAATACAGGAAAAAATAAAATAAATACAAACAAAAGTAAAAAATAAATAAATAACATAACATAATATAATATAATATTTACATGAGAACCATCAAACACGTTGGCTACTGGCCCAACAGTCACCCTTTGTTCTCTCCCTCTTTCTGTCCAAACAATTAGACTCTTTATAGTTGAGGCTTCTCCCCTCAAATTCAAACATACCAATGGCAAGGCTCTCTCAATTACAATCTACATAGCTTATTTATGAGATCATATTTAACATCAACATTCAAACATGAATATTACCATCTTCTGTATCAAGCTCCATTTTCATTATGAAAACCAACGAGAATCTTAAAAGACATGCATTCAATGTAATAATATTCAACATTCTTAATACTTGAACTCCTCCTCTGGGAAGGTATAAGTCAGGCTTCCTGTTCGCGAGCCCCTCCTATTAGGAAGTTCCAGGAAGAAGGTAAGACAAGAGATTCACCATTAACAAACAAATCATTATTTGTATAGTTTACATTAAAGTCCGCGTGAACCGGAAGTTGCAAACGACTTTTCTCCAGTGCTGTGACGTATTTCCCAGTGAAAAGGAATATTGAACAGAGGGCAGGGTTTTACTCTAGTGCTCCTCCTCTCCATCCCTCGCTCATTACAGACTAACGATTTGAGGGGAGTGGTTAAGCGTTTCTCAACCCAAGCCGTCAAGCATACGTCATCAGGGAAGGTCCTCCAATGCAGAGGGGAGGGGCATTTTCAGATTTTGATTAAAGATTACGAAGCCAAAACATTTCTTTCCGTGTTTTAACTTGCACGGATTAATTGTTCACCACAAGACTAGTAATATGCGCTAACAAAGTAAATAGGGTCCATTTTGATTTCAGTTGGACTTTAACCTTTTCTTATTTACAGGCACAAAAGGCTAAGACAGACAAACATGAGTCGCACTGGAATGTGCACCTTCCATTCGACACATGTGTGAGACAAAACAGTGAATAAAATTATCTTGAACACAAAACCCATTGTTTGGTTCTTTGAATTGAAAGTTACATACCTCACTTTATCACAGTGTTCCAGAATAAGGACCTTTTCTGTGCTCCAGGAGTTCAACATTCACAACTTCGTGTTTAAGGCTGTGAAATGGATTCCAACACCTTTTACCCACTGCAACGTAGCCCAGCTCAGCAAGTTTAATACGTCGCCGCTCTGACTCACCACATCTCCAGGCGGAATGGAAATATCACTTTACCAAACCTCTTTCCAGAGACCTTGGCATTAGAATTTATTGACAGTATATGATTATCTAATTTGCATTTGATTTTGCATAGCTGATGTCAGTTAATAACAAATAATCTCTCGATTTATTTGTTGAATTCAGAATATGGTTTACCTTATTGGTTAATAGTTTGATATTGACAGACACAGAGAAAATAACACTCACCATTGGTCGTGGGAGATGAACTGGACATGTTGGAATGACATGTCCTCCAGCACCACAGTACAAACAGAGCCCTAGGTCAGCCTCCTCTGTCACTCAGTAAATTTGAGACGAGTGTTGTTCAGCTGCATTGGTTCGGGACCTGGTTCTGGAGAGCTGGTATTTTGTGGCTGGTGAGAGAAATGATAGGATTGCTGGCCCTGTAGGTCTTCTAAACAGGGCCTCACAGATGGATAACTGGATAAATCTCTTGATACCGATGGTTTCATCATATGCAGCGAGATTCAGTCGCAGACTGGAATTCAATCCCTGCCTATAGGTGGTGAGGAGCGAGTGCTTGTTCAATCCACTGGATGCAGTGAGAGTTCTAAACTGAAGACTATAGTCATTTACAGACATTTTTCCTTGACAAAGATGATTTAATTTCTCACCGACAGATGAATCACCCTTGGGAACTTCAAACAAATGAGTGGTGAAAATATCCCTTCAGCAGGGATATGATGAAGGCAATCTCTCATTCTGTGTAAAAGGGGTGCGACTGCATCTCCATGCCCAGCGAACATTGCATGAGAAATCCGTTGCAATCCTTCACTGAGCCAGAGTAGGGCGCTGGGTTGGCCACAGGACTGGTGACTACTGGTGGTGAAGGAGTGGTGGTGACAGATAATGCGGAAAGAGGTGCCTGTAAGTGCTCGCTTGAGTGCATCTCCTGGAATGGGTCTGGGTTGCTCATTCTGAAACTGTGTAAGTCTGGTCTTCTGTTATGGAACAGAGACCCAAGTCAGAGATAAGTCAAAAGGTGTTTCTTTATTTAACACAGACGTGCAACAGATAATGCAGGTAAGTATTTGCAGACGGATATGGTAGTTTGGTGACAAATAATAGAAATATACTAACAGTCTTTGCATTGCAGGTGGACTGGAGACTGTGGATGGATGACTGAGCACACACCTCAGCAAGGAACAGGCAAGTATCCAATTTTCAAAAACACTGAACAGGAGGCATTTGCGCAAACAAAACCAGACAATGAGACGCAAGGTGTGTGCTAAAATTCAGAGGGAGATGATCAGGGAATGTGAAGCAGGTGCGGGTGATCAGTACTCTGGTGATTGTGACTTCTGTGATTGGCTGATGGTGGAGCCTGGCTGATCCATGACAAACACATGCAAACGCACCCAAAACAGAAACAGTACACCTTTATTAGCACCTGTTACATGGAGTCATTTCTAAGTGTCCTCATCACAAAGAAAGAAACAACTTAAGCACTTAATCATAGGCTTCATGGATCTTGGTTGAATGCACCTTAT
Organism: Rutilus rutilus; assembly: GCF_951802725.1. Classification (NCBI taxonomy): domain Eukaryota; kingdom Metazoa; phylum Chordata; class Actinopteri; order Cypriniformes; family Leuciscidae; genus Rutilus; species Rutilus rutilus. Next base: position 8,633,659 of record NC_140230.1, on the reverse strand, counting down.
ACATTTTTATTAAAAAGTGTTTATGGTATTTCACATGTACTGTACTTACAATTTTTCACCCTGTTACTTCTCTTAAAAAGAAAGGTTCTTCATGGGCATCAGTGGTTACATGAATAATCTTTTACATCCATAGAACCTTTCCATTGCACAATAGGTTTATTATAATGAAAAAAAAAAAAAAAATCTTTAGATTATTCGATTGTTCTTCACATTAAGAAAAAAAAACATGTTTCTATTAAGGTCTGATCACTGAAAGGTTCTTTGGGGAACCAAATTGGTTCTTCTATGGCATCATTGCAAAAAACCTTTGTATCCTTTTTTTACTGTATATAGCTGAGAGTGCTTTAAGCTGTTCATAATTTACAGCACAAATTATGAACTGTAAAATAAAGGCCGGATGGAATTGAAATATGTATCAATGATTGATTAACTGATCTGTTGATGTTTTCTGACGTTTTATTTGTCTACATGACATCCAGCACTCTTGGTCTCTCTTATCACAGTGAAAAACAGAGTTTTCTAAGGAGATATTTGGAGATAATGCTCTGGTCCAGTCCAGTCCCACCCCGGGAAATAAGCACACTAACAGCTCTGTGAGCGACGCTCTCAACTGGGTGTTCTGGGTGAGGCTGTGTTTGTTGACCAAGTCAGCCATGGAAAAGCTGACTTCCTCAGCCTCTGCTGCCAGTATGAGACTTCCTGCAGGTGTTCAAACACACGCTGTCATGCTATGAACCCACCTCCAAAACACTGCTACCTTGTCAGAGGCAAAGCATTAATCTGAAACTGTGGCACTTTTACACCACTTCATGAAAACTGAAATCGGAACAGCTCTTTTTAGATGTTAAAGAGCATGAGACTTTACTCTTGAAGAAGTAGTTCACCTAAAAAAAATGTATTGTCATTACTTGCTCATGTTATTTCAAAGTGAAGGTTTTTGCCATAAAATGAGTGACCATTTTATAGAGACTGCCAAGCTGTCAAGCTCCAAAAGAGCACCATAAGAAGTATCATAACGGTAGTCCATATGACAATACATTATATAATTTCTTAATTCTGCACTTTTTCTTAATTAAAAATAACTATTATTATAGGCCTGTCCATTTCTGATAATTCCAGGTTGCATGTTGTTTACGCATTTAACTCGTGGCCACAAGATATAGATGTCGTTCCCTCAATGGTAACACTTTAGAGTAATGGTCCGTCATTAATACGTAACTATGCAGGAAGTAATGCAGAACTAATGAGTAGGACAACATTAACACGTCAAGCTAGTACTATTAGATAATATAGAAACAAGCTTAACTAATCAGTAAGTAATATCAAATTTAGGAGATAGTTCCTTATTAGGTAATCAATAATTACTGAATGAGATTAGCCTCATTAATAAATATTAACTTACTCAAAAATTATAAAGAACATTATGTGTGTCTGAGTGTGTCTGAGACGTAATCAGTAATTATTTTTACTGAATACATTCATAAAATGCATCACTAATTACTCAAGTGTTACCTATGCAGGAACCACTAGTGATCTGGACCATTATTTTAAAGTGAAAATTGTTCAAGAGTGACTAGGTACTTGATTAATTAGTGATGCATTTAATGACCATGTTCTGAGTAAAAAAAGACAATCTTCAAGAATTGCTAGTGATCTAGACCATTATTTTAAAGCAATGTAAATTATTAAATGTAAATGTAAGTATTATCATAAAATAATGGTCCAGATCATTAGTTCCTGCATAGTAACTAGGTTACACTTGAGTAATTAGAGATACATTTTATGACTATTTTCAAAGTAAAAATGATGACTGATTATGTCTCAGACACACATAATGTTATTTATAATTTCTCCGTTAGTTAATAGTTATTAATGAGGCTAATCTCATTCAGTAATTATTGATTACCTAATAAGGAACTATCTCCTAAATGTTATATTACTTACTGATTAGTTAAGCTTGTTTCTAAATTAGTTTATAGTAGTAGCTGAAGTGTTAATGTAGTACTACTTATTAGTCCTGCATTACTTCCAACATAGTTACTTATTAATGACGGACCATTCATCTAAAGTATTACCCCCTCAACATATGAAGTTATGGCCATGAGAAAAATATGTCTTTCCCTCAACATATGATCTTGAGGCCATTACTTTACATCGCGTGGCCACCACATAAGGATGTTGTTACCTCGAAAAAATTATCTCGTGGCCAGAACTTATCACAATCCCTCGAGTTAATATGATGTACTTACTATGGCACTATTTTCTTCTATATCTGCTGTACACACAAAACAATTTTTAGCATTATTTTCCTGTTGTCACTGTAAAGCTGCTTTGAAACAATCATTATTTTAAAAAGTGCTATAGAAATGCTGGTGACTTGAATGATGTGGAAGTAGGCGTTGATCTACACCAGGGGTGCCCAATCCTGCTCCTGCCGATCGACTGTCCTGCACAGTTCATCTCCAACCTTAATCAAACACAACTGCCTTTAATTTTCAAGTGATCCTGAAGACCTTAATTGGTTGCTTCAGGTGTGTTTGATTAGGGTTGGAGATGAACTGTGCAGGACAGTCGATCGGCAGGAGCAGGATTGGGCACCCCTGATCTACGCGCTATGTAATAATGACAAAAATCTAAATCCGAAACATGTAGTTTTCTGAGCTTGGTTTCAATAAAAGCTGTTTTGAACTAAAGTTTTGAGTTCTGAAACTATACTATATACTGTATTTTTGTACTATATTTTATAGTACAATGACCTCACACTGTCACGGTTGATAATTCATCGTTTCCTCTGTGTCTCGTGTAACTGTTTGTTTACATGTCTGTGAGTTTGCGTGAGTGGGCGTTGTCCCGCTCGCGTGTTTGTTCAGTGCTCCAGCTGTCTGCAATCATCTCATTCCCCACCTCAGCTGTTTCCCATTACCATTCTCTACATATACTCACTCATCTCTCCATTCCAGTGTCCATCCGTTGTTTGACAGTCCTTCATGTGTGTTCGTGTCGTCTTCCGGGTTGTCGTCGTCTTCAGTGGATGTTCCTGTTGTTTCACCGCACCCGAGCACCGATCACCGAGCACCAGACCATCGAAGTCCCTGTGTGACCGAGCCTGAGCGTCTTCCCCTGAGAGTACCCGTCATAGAGTGGAGAGAGAAGCGATTTCGCGAGTGCACCCGGAGAAGGAACTTCCTCATTGACTTTGTGTGATATTCACGTTTTGAGTGTTGAGTCCTAATAAACACTTGTTCACCTGCTATTGCTTCCAGTGATTTATCATGACACACACTGGATTTAAGGCATGTTATTTTAGGTTACACTTTATTTTAAGGTGTCATTGTTACAGTATAATGATATATTTAGGAACCAGCTCAGGCTCTGGTTCTGGAACAGATTCCGGCTTGGGAACAGACTCAGGCTTGGGAATAGACTCAGGAGCAGGCTCGGGAACAGATTCAGGCTCGGGAACAGATTCAGATACAGGCTCGGGGACAGAAGACTCAGGATGGGCGATCTCGGCTGGACGAGACTCTGGACGGGCGGTCTCGGCGGGACGAGACTCTGGAACAGGGACAGGAACAGGTCTGGGAATATGGACAGTCCTTGGGGCAGGAACAGGTCTAGGAACAGAATGGGGAACAGGTATCGGCGGCCATCCTGGCTGAGGGCTCAGGCAGTGAGGCGGTGGCCATCTTGGCTGAGGGCTCAGGTGACGGGGCGGCGGGGCGGTAATGAGTTTTTCGTTAAAATCACCAACAATTAGGACTTTATCTGCAGCCAGTACTAACTCTGATAGAAAATTAGCAAATTCTTTGATAAAGTCTGTATGGTGCCCTGGTGGCCTGTATACAGTAGCCAGCACAAATCTCAAATGTGATTTATCATTTACACTAGATAGTGTTACATTAAGCACCAACACTTCAAAATAATTATATTTGAAACAAGACTTCTCAGTAATTCTGAAGATATTACTAAGATTACAGCAACACCTCCCCCTTTGCATTTCAGACGAGGCTCATGTTTATAAAAATAATCTTGGGGGGTGGACTCATTTAAAGTAATGTAATCGTCTGGTTTTAGCCAGGTTTCTGTCAAACACAGCACATCTAGGTTATAATCTGTGATCATATCATTAACAATAAGTGCTTTTGAAGTAAGGGATTGAATATTCAGCAACCCCTAAGTATCATTTGTTCATTTGTATTATATCTGTTTTTAATTTGTTGAACATCAATTAAAATTTTACACTTAAATGGGTTTGGGAGTTTTTTGTATTTCCTATTTCGGGGAACAGACACAGTCTCTATATAATGATATCTAGGTGAAAGTCTCTATTTGATGGGATTTATCTGACCTCAATGACGTGAGACAGCTAGCAGCCGGTCGGTTTAGCCAGTCTGTCTGCCTTCTGACCTGAACCCCAAGACTATGTGCCGTATTACTAGAGAGAAGAGCAGCACCATCACAGGAGGGATGAATATCTCTTTTCAACAGGTCAGGTCTGCCCCAAAAACTTTTCCAATTGTCTATGAATTCTATATTATTTTGCGGACACCACTTAGACAGCCAGCCATTGAGTGAGCACAGTCTACTAAGTATCTCATCACTCCAGCGAACAGGAAGGGGGCCAAAGCAAATTACAGTGCCTGACATCGTACTTGCGAGTTCACACACACAATGTTAATTTTGGTGATCTCAGACTGGCGAAGTCGAACATCATTAGTGCCGATGTGAATAATAATATTAGAGAATGTACACGATTAGCCAGCACTTTTAAATTTGCTTTGATGTCAGGTGCTCTGGCTCCTGGAAAACATGTGACTATGGTGGCTGGTGTCTCAATTTTCACGTTCCGTGTAATAGAATCACCAATAACTAGGGCACTTTCAACAGGATTCTCAGTGGATGTTTCACTGAGTGGGGAGAATCTATGTTATGGTAATCGGAACGGAAGAGCGGTGTTTTGTCCCACGACTACAGCGTCTCACGGTCACCCAGTTGCCCTGCGGCAGGCCCTACAGCTGGACCCAAACAATGTACAGAGTTCACTAAGCTAGTCGCATCCAAAGCAGTATATACAGCCCTTGCATTCTTACTATCCTCGATTAAAGTTTGGATGCGTGTCTCTAGTTCTGAAATCTTCTCCGTCAGCCTGACTATCTCCCTGCATTTATCACATGAAAAGCCCTCTGTGCTGACAGAGAAGGCTATGCTATACATGTGACACGAAGAGCAAGTGACAATAACAGGAGAAGACATTACTCACAGTGTTTGTTGACTGATCCTACTTACCACAATTGTTTGATAGACTCGCGAAAAAAAAAAAACGACAAGCAAGGATGGCAGGTTAACAGGCTAGCTAGATACTAGCGTGTTGTGCAAGCGATAACGATTTAGATTTTTTGCACAAACAGAGTGCTAACACAAACATTACCACAAACATTGACCGACCCTGAAGACTGAAACAGAGGAACTTAAATACACAGGGAAATGACAGAAACAACAGGTGACAGTGATGATGATGATGATGATGATGATGGTGGTGGTGATGAGGACCAGGTGCAGGTAATGATGACTGAGGACTCTGGGAAGTGTAGTGCAGACAGGACGATGACAGACGGTGAATGTGACATTACTCCCCCCTCCCGCAAGGCGCGTCCCGCGCCGAAGAAGGCAGCATACGGGAGGGGGGGTGGGCATCCTGGAGTCCGTGACGGGAAGGTGGAACAGGTTCAGAAGGACGGACTCCAGGATGGTGGCAGGACAGACAGAGGAGGAGGTGATCACGACGGTGCAGACAGAAGACAGAACCAAGGCGGTGCAGGTTGAAGACAGGACCAAGGCGGTGCAGGTTGAGGATAAGGCCCTGGCGGTGCGGACCCTTCGGGTGGCCATGGCGGTGCGGACCCTTCGGGTGGCCAGGGCGGTGCGGACCCTTCGGGTGGCCAGGGTGGTGATGTCCCCTCAGGCGACCACGGCGGTGAGGACCCTTCGGGTGGCCGTGGTCCCTCGAGTGGCCAGGACGGAGGCATATGCACTGAACGGAGCACTGAACAAACACGCGAGCGGGACAACGCCCACTCACGCAAACTCACAGACATGTAAACAAACAGTTACACGAGACACAGAGGAAACGATGAATTATCAACCGTGACAGTACCCCCTCTCCTAGGAATGCCTCACGGCATTCCCAGACCTCCTTACCTGTCGATTGAAATCATCGGCGGCGAAGAGGGCTCTGAGCTGGACGGGACCAGCGGCGAAGAGGGCTCTGAGCTGGGCGGGACCAGCGGCGAAGAGGGCTCTGAGCTGGGCGGAACCAGCGGCGAAGAGGACTCTGAACTGGGCAGGACCAGCGATGAAGAGGGCTTTGAGCTGGACAGGACCAGCGATGAAGAGGGCTTTGAGCTGTCGCTGTGAGCAGTCTCAGCGGGGCAGTCGCTGTGAGCAGTCTCGGCTGGGTAGTCACTGTGAGCAGTATCGACTGGGCAGACCCTTGCTGGCTCTGGCTCGACTAGGCAGATGCTTGCAGGCTCTGGTTCAGCTGGGCAGACACTTGAAGGCTCGATATGGTTCTGGATGAGGATGGGTGAGGAAGTGAAGATGACTGGTGGCTGTGGTTCAACTGGGCCGATGAGAGGAGGAAGATCGCTGAAGTCATCAACCTCGGACATAGGCTTGGCGGGCACGACACTGTCAGTCACAGGCGCGGCGGGCATGACGCTCACAGTCTCAGGGGCGGCGGGCACGACGCATACTGCCTTGGTCTCGGCAGTTCTGGCGTGAAGTGCGGGCTCGGCTGGACTAGCGTGAAGTGCTGACTCAGCTGGACTGGCGTGAAGTGCAGGTTCGGCTGGACTGGCGTGAAGTGCGGGCTCGGCTGGTTCGGGGTCGGCTGACTCTGGACTTTCAGTAGTAAGGGTGGAACCACAGATCCAAAGGGCTTTATCCATGAAATCAATAAAGGGTAGGTGCCTGTATTCAGTCAGCAGAATCTGGGCGAGTGGATCGTCTAACCCGCTCCAGAAAGACTGCTTTAAATAATCCACTTCCCAGCTCACATCCTGGAAAAGATGAAGATAGACAGTAACAAAGTCCTCCAACGAACACCCGTTTTGATTAAAAAGAAACGCATCCAACGCGTCCTCCTGCATAATTTTTGGTCGGTCAATCTGTAACGTCTCAGGGTTGAAGAAGATGATGAAGGTAGGCAAAGATACTAAATACTCAATATTTATTTAAACTGAAGAATATACAGAACAGTGTGCGTGCACAAACAGAGTGCTAACACAAACATTACCACAAATTGACCAACCCTGAAGACTAAAACAGAGGAACTTAAATACACAGGGAAATGACAGAAACAACAGGTGACAGTGATGATGATGATGATGGTGATGAGGACCAGGTGCAGGTGATGATGACTGAGGACTCTGGGAAGTGTAGTGCAGACAGGACGATGACAGACGGTGAATGTGACAATATCTAATATATGTTGATGAGTAAGTTATATTCAGCAATATAAACAAAAAGGAATGATAGTAAACAGAGATTCAAAACAGAAAGCTATACAGAGCTTACAGACGCACACCAGCAGCGAGGCAGACAGGAGCAATCGATCAGCAGCCAAAAACAAAGACACTGTAAAATAAAGTGTTGCTCTATTTTATTTTCATGTTCTAAATATTCTTTTTTAAATGTAAGGGAGGACTTGCAGTCATATGGAAAAAATGTTTTATCTTTGGAGCTTGACAGCTCATAAACTGTCGTTTTATACCAGCTGTGTGACGATTCTTCTAAGATTTATACTTCTTTTCTACTGTGTTTTCCATAACAGCATGCAGCTTTGGGAAATCACAAGGGTAAGTAATGACAGAACCTGTATTAAATTTGTTGCTTGCAAATAAGAAACTTCTGAGGTGAGTTTCTGATTATGCTTGCATTTCTGTGTGTTGTGCCAGTAGAATATGGCTGATTATCTGCCACGGCCTAAAATGACACATGCTTACATCATCACATGCTAGTCAGACACAACAAACTGCAGGAGTCTCGCTGGCGGCTAATCAAGGGGGAGGATTTGCTCAATCCGATTTAAGAGCGATTTAGATATCTCATCCCTGTCCTGCAGCAGGAATTACTGCATAGAAATCCATTTTGTTTTAGTCACACAGAAGAACCATTAGGCAAAAGTTGTGCATAAGCTCAACTAAAAAAGCAATAATCCTGAATCAACCCAAATTGACGCGTTTAAAAATGGAACTAATATACAAGCGTGTTTTCAAGTTCATAAGACACGCATCAGATGTGAAATGAGGGTTGAATCGAATTTTTTTTTTTCAGTTAAGTGACTATCATCAAATTTTTGCATGCTGTGATATATTTGTCTCTCATCATCTCAGACAAAGCTTTCAAATGGGACTCTGTCATCTTCTACATGCGGATACTGCTGCCATCAAGCTTAAGTCTGTGGAATCGCATCCCGTATGTGGCTCTCCACCGATCAGTAAGAGACAGACAGATATCGGACAGTTCTTCACAGAAAGAAAGAAGGAAGGAAGGAAGAAAGAATAGAGCTCATTCCCCCCAAACCAAACCAAACCAAAAAAATAATAATAAAAAAAGCTGCATTAGCAGTGTTGTAGCATATGAAGAGATAGCAGCAGTGTCCTGTGTGTGTTTTACTGTGTCTTGCTGTAGGCTGAGCGTCTGTCTGTGGGAGAGAAACAAAAGACACACACTGCTGAGATTCTAGTCTGCAGTCTGGGACTTTTTGAGAGCGTGCAGTACGTGTTTATCCCATCCAGCCACTGTCTGCACCGGCTATCTGCTCCTCTTTCAAGCATGCTCATAAGGGATCGTCTGGAGTGCTACGCTTGCCACCTATCATGCTTTTTTTGTCTTCTGTGATGGGGAATCTTTTTTGAAAGGAATTAAACTGTGATGTTAGTGATTTCAGTTGCTCCGGGACGTTGCTGCCATGGGCTAAACGAGAGACTGTAAAAAGAAAGATAACAATTTGGACTGCTCACTCGTTCATTTAGATGGGATTCAAATTAGAGTGAAATACACGTTTGAGCTGGGACAGTAAAGTTGGCAAAGGAAAAACATTCAGCCATGTTGTTGTATTCCCTCTGTCAAGGGCTAGAACGGAGAAATGGGGTAAAAATGCATCGGTCGCTTCACCGGCTTTCCTCCAACTTCTTGGCAGCATGGATGCTCAGATCCATTACCGGAGGTATGCTATTTGGACTAGTCATTAGAAGGATGTGAAACATCAGTGGAAAAGACACTGCTCATCCCAGGAGGGCTTTAGACAACACAGAAAATTATAGTGTGTTCATATTCCCACATGTGCGTACGACAGTTCTGGACAGAAGTGATGTCCAAATATACGGTTCATTGTTGTCTGTGGATTCCTCAGTGGAGCAAAACTCTTACCTGCTGATAGTGCAGATTATTGGTTGTTTATTTGCATGCACTGTCTGCAGTTTTTTATTGCTCTTTATTATTATATAGGAATTATTATTATCAGCTACCTGTGCAAATGTGCCCAGAAAATCTGTGCTGAATGAAACTGGCATGGTGCAGGTTCTGAATGTTATAGATACAGCATACTCCTGCGATCTGGCATACTTTATTGGCACATTTGTGACTCCAACACTTTGATCCAGCCAAATGAATCGGTTCTTTACAATGATGAAATTGAATTTGTCAAAATTGAGTCTGGATATGTAACTGATTAGAACATTCTTCTACATGATTTGATGAATAACTTCTGCTATGATCAATAGAATATGTACAAAACATTCAATAAAATTCAATTAGTGCCTGCTTTCAGCAGATGCTATTGTTATTGTGAAACTAACTGTGCAGGCAAACAGTTTTGTGTTAAAGGTATCGTCTATAGTGAGCCTAATTTGCACAGGAGAGAAGCATGTTTGCACTGAAAATAAAGAATGTTTGCTCTAGAAAAAAAGTTACAATAGTTGTTGTTAATTTGCCCTTAATTTGTCCTTCAATTCTGCTTGCTGATGTGGCGATTTTTACTTTGTCAATTTGTACCCGTGGAAACACTTAGATGTAATCATAAGATGTTAGGATTACACTTTTGACACTGTGTCCCCCTTTTGCATATGTACTTGTGTGTATATGAGCATTCATGTGTGTGTGTATCTGTGTGTGTATACGTGTGTTTCCTCTGTCGCAGCACATGATTTTCAGTGGCTGTGCCAAGTTAATTATGCCTGAGAAACGCTGGCGGTCAGCTGCATTCTGGAGTTTTTCAGCTAATTGCATCATCTCAGTGAAACAGGGTCGTTAACCTAATTATTTGTCTGTGACTGAAGGGGAAATAGAAATGTCTATGATCAAAACAAATGAAAAAGGGAATATAATAATCTTCAAACCATTAAATTGGCTTAATTTTAAATGGTGCAAGAGATTTTTATAGGGCAAATGTTGTCTATGTGACAATTGTAAACTGTACAATGGGAATCAAGCCTTTTGTTGTTGTGTGTTTGATGTATTTATTTATTTGCAATTGTGACCCTGGATCACAAAACCAGTCACAAGTCGCACGGTTATATTTGTGGTAATAGCCAACAAAATTATAGATTTTTCTTTTATGCCAAAAATCATTAGGATATTAAGTAAAGATCATGTTCCATGAAGATATTTTGTAAATTTCCTACCGTAAATATATAAAACATTTATTTTTGTGAGTGAATGCAGCATCGCGAACATAAATGGAGAACTTTAAAGGCGATTTTCTCAATGTTTAGATTTTTTTGTACCCTCAGATTCCAGATTTTCAAATAGTTGTATCTCGGCCAAATATTGCCCTATCCTAACAAACCATACATCAATGGGATGCTTAGTTATTCAGCTATCAGATGATATATAAATAAATAAAATATTACCCATGTGACTGGTTTTGTGGTCCAGGGTCACATTTGTGTATACCAGTGTTAAGGGGTAACTACCTAAAAATAGTGGCGCTGCTTACATAACTGCTATTACAGTAGTGCTACAGACAGTGTGTCTGCTATACAGCTATACAGCAATACAGCAATATTTAAATAATCACTGTTTGCGCTCTCTCATATGCGTCATTGTAATTCTTGGCTCATTTTAGTAAATTGGTTTGTTTGAACAATACAGTATACAAATAATTAAATGCATGGGCGTCAGTTTGGTTTGAAATGTGCTGGGGACAGAGACGCATTCGGAAGTGCATTTTCACAAGTGCTGGGTACAATGAGGCATTCTTTTTTTTTTTTCTCTTTCGCGCAGGTTATGTTTTGAAAGACGATGTCTTGTAGCTCAGGCACGGCCCCACTTTTAAACAGGCCCACCCAAAAAAAAAAAAAAAAATGTAGCCTACTATATTCTAATTTTGTCAATAATTATAAAAAAAAAATCGCCAATAAGCTCATAATTTGTGCTAAAATAGTGTTTAGTTATAAAAAACATTTTAAAAATGCTGGTTATATTTTGATGTTTCTGCGCAAGTTCAGTTCAGCAGACAGTGAGGTTCGGGTTTGTTCCGATCAGAGCTCGTGAGTGGAGAGCGCATTTCTGAATATTCCGCTCCGCTCGTTCAACACAGATGTCCTGTTGCCTGGTTCGAAAATATGTGGAATAAGGGCTGCTTTCGTCTAAAAGTTTTTTCCTAGTCGACTAGTAGGCTAGTTGTTCATTTAAGTCATTCGTGGACAAATCGCCCCTTTGTAAGCCACACTCAAGCGCACGACCGCACGCATAAAGCTTGCCACAAAGAACCGGTAAAAGTAATGATTATGACTGTGTCTAAATGTGTCTAAATACGCTGTGAATGTGAATTTACATTATACGCTGAGTTTCGGTTCATTTATGAGACGAACTCCAGTTCACTCGCCGGCGCCTCCAGTGTCGTGATTATCTGCCATATTTACTTCTTATTTAGGCTATTAAATCCAGGCAATTGGTTCATGAAACATTGATTAAAATTAAGATATAATTAATACAAAACGAAATTTACTTTAAAGAAAGGCAGCTGTTCTGTCTGAGGTCTCTGTGAAAGTTTTAAAGCAGTCTTTTAGTGCCGCTTTCAGAGCGCTCTCATCCGTAACCGAGAACTGCACGTTGTTTTTTCCCTCATAAATGCGAACACGGAAAATAAAATAAAATGAATATTATAATGTTTTTTTGTTGGGTCAGACAATGATTACCAAATTTCTCTCTCATATTGCTCCTCACAACCACTGAAAACGGTAAAAGAAATCGAACCCAAAGTCAAATTAATATGGACGGAAGTTAAAAGTGGTGGGTACAAAATGACTCATGACGAAATCTGGTGGGTACCAGTGTTGTTTTCGTCAACGATGACGATAACGAAATGATTTCGTTGACGCACCTTTTTTTTATGACGATAACGCGACGATGACTGGCTAAAAATTGCTCTAAGGTGACTAAAACATCACGAGACGTTTTCGAGTTTTCGTTGACGAGACGAGAAGGAACGAATATTATTACAAGTCTGACGGTTGCCAACCGTTCCGTATAATACGGAATCGTCCCGTATTTGACACAAGTCTTGTTCAGTTCCGTATTTTTGAGAATCAATTCAGTGCAAATCCAGGACAGACACATAGCCGCCTTCTAATTTATGTCAGACTATGAACGAAGACATTTGTAGGCTATGAGAAAAAAACCCGACGGTGCGGTAGATACTAATTTCTCCCCCTGTTTGTCTATGATCATCAGCATAGCGTTTTTAACATCTTGGAACATCATCAGAGAATGCCCTTTTAATTGGTCGTTTCAGTCATTGTGAGTCACGTATCGTAGCAACGATGACGACAAGTGACAACAGCGGGAAATGTAAAAATGACTATATAAGCAGCCGGCGAAAAAGAAAAGAGCGCAGAAATGTAAAATTGAATGGGATTAAAATACCCGTGGCTGGAATGCGTGAGGGACAATGAATATAAGGCCAATTGTACCATATGCCGTCGCGGTTTTTTTTTTTTTTTTCGTTTGTCACGGCGGAGTGTGTGCTATTAAGCAGCACGCATCAGGAGATAATCTAATAATTCTATTGAATAAGTTAAGTTCGCACACAAGGCTACAGAAAACTGTTGTGTTTATTTTTCTTCAAATGCAGTCTAAGCCGGTGAGTTTTGAATGTTATATGTTGTATTTGTTTAAGTTACAAATAAAACGTATTATAAACTAAACAAATCCATGGTTCATTGTTGGCAAAATGATCATGATAGCCTTTATATTTCACATCTATGTGGTTCAGTCTTGTATATTGATTAGGCTTGTATATTGTATAGGCTATTGTATATGAATTTAGTCTTGTATATTGACTACTTTGCTATTCTATAAATATATAGGCCTAATAAGTTGTATTATAATATGCTATAAGGTATGAAATATATTTATCTAAATGTATCAATTAGTTTCCACAATATTCACCAGAAGTCATAATTTCAGGGGTTATTTAAAAAAAAAAAAAAATGAATTGCAACACTTGCTACAACCTGTCAAACCTAAGCCCATTTCCAATACTTTTTAACCTAAATTAATTTGTTGAAGACTAACTTACTTTTTTTTTTTTTTACTAAAATTGACTAAAACTTTTTTGAGTTTTCGTCGACTAAAACTTGACTAAAACCTTTTTGTGTTTTCGTCGACTAAAACTTGACTAAAACTAACAAGTTTATAAGTGACTAAAATGTGACTAAAACTAAAAAGCATTTTCGTCCAAAAGACTAAGACTAAGACTAAAACTAAAAGGGCTGCCAAAAACAACACTGGTGGGTACGCGCCCCCCCCGTCCCCCCCGGGGGAGTACAATATGTACTGTAAATGTTTGGTTGATGCAATTAGGTACACACACATTTTTGAGACGTTGTTGTAAATTCAGACTGGATATTTTTGGTTTAGTCGCATCTCATTGTTGAAATTGCAATAAAGGAAATTACAGGTCTTATTGACTTTCACTCACAGCATCTCTGTATTTCAAACGTGACATGACACTTTTACTTTCACTTTGCTGTTTTTTTTTTTTTGTGCAGAAAACCATATTTCTCTCTGAAGCCTGAAAAACATGAAGAAGCTCCTGGAGTTCAAGCCGTCACAGACATTGTAATGCAGCCGCAGGAAGAAGATCCCATCTGGGCTTGATGAATGTTGGTCCTCTGCCAGCACACCCAAGCCCTGGAGGCCCGTCAGATCCAGAGGCCGACGCATGGCGACTGATTTGACTGCAACTCTAACAGGGTAGTATGTCATTGTGTCACCAGGCAATTGAGGTTATTATAGGGCGGGGCAGACAGACAGGCCATGAGGTCAGCAGACCATACCATCATTAGAAATGCAGGGCTGACCTACTTCAAACAGACTGTACTGCACTTACCTGCTCTCAGACCAACCGGTTCTGCAGGGAAGCTGAAAAAAGTGTCAATAATATGAATTTGTTGCTATGAAGATAAGAAAGTCACTGCTGCTGCATAAATATGTTTAAACCAACCCGATCTCACAGCAATTTGTACGTATTTTACGAGATGGCTAATTCGTACGAATTTGTACGATGACCTACCCCTAAACCTAGTGAGTTCGTACGAATTCGTACAAATTAGCCACCTCGTACACACTCGTACAAATTCATACGAATTGGTCGTGAGATAGCGTTGGTTTGAACACAATATAAAATACTCATACATTGTCCTAAGCTGTTCTATGGTGTTAATGAAGCTGGGAGTTAACACAACGAAGGATAATTATCTGAACATAATTGAAGATGAAGTGTGTTTTTTAATTTATATTAAAATACATTTTAATATGCATACTCACTGTAAATAAACCATTTGTAGGCTGATTCCTCAGAAAACTGTAAATACTGACTTTCAAAACATTGACCTATTTGCTTGAGCATCACAGCCAGCCAATGGGGAGAGGCTGTTTGTTTGGCCAATAGCAGACAGATGGTGTGTCCAGGAATCCTGTTTAAAAACAATACTTTTACAGTTTGTTTGGTGACACTATTGTCACATAAATTACACAAGATGTCTACGGTTCCTGTCTGCTTCGCTTTTGAGTGGTTGCCTTCTGAACTTGCCTTAATTCTTCATGGCATAGATCCAACAAGGTGCTTTATACATTCCTCAGAGATTTTGCTCCATACTGACATGATAGCATCACGCACTTGCTGCAGATTCGTTGGCTGCACATCTATGATGCAAATCTCCAGTTCTCTATTGGATTTAGATCTGGTGACTGTGGAGGTCATTTGAGTATAGTGAACTCATTGTCATGAAACTAGTATGATGATTTGAGCTTTGTGACATGGTGCATTATTCTGATAAAAATAGCCATCAGAAGATGGTACACTTTGGTCATAAAGGGATGGACATGGGCAGCAACAATACTCAGGTAGACTGTGGCATTTAACCCCCTAGGGTCTAGGCGCGTGCAAAATCAGTGAAATCAAAATCAATTTTTCTTATCAGTGCAAAAGACTCTGTTGACTTTGATCTTCCATACACGTTTCATACATCAATCGATCCTGTTAAGTGTGTATTATTTTTGTGTATACTCACAATAAAAACAAAGTGTTGTGCTTTTTGCCAAATAAAGAAAAATAAACATGATGCGAGTTCTGCTTTCTCTCTGTTAGTGTAGTCCATTCTGAAACGCGTCCGAAAATGAACTGTAACTCAGCTAATTCTCAGTCAAACAGGCATACAGACACACAGGCATGAAGCTTGAATTCTCTTCTTTTAAATGAAGTAATTTTTATTAAAAAAAAATATTCACAGTTTATGTAATATGTATGAAAAGAGAGAGATGTCAGTCGTTCTCATCTCAGCTCATTAAGTTTTAATGTGACCCCGCCCACGGAGAGCGCACGCTATTCAAACGCAAATGTGAGGCGATCCATGCAAACCTGTGAAACGCCCACATCAGCTGGATAACACACACCGCAAGTTCACTTTCAGACTGTACTTTACGACGCTGTGAGGAATAATACTATCTTGATAATCCTGGAAAATTTACCTCAGAAGTGCTGGAAGTTTCATTTCGAGGAGCAAAGGGATCCGGCTGAGGAATAGGTCAGTTCTATATCTGCTTTGTTCTAATCGCAAGTGTCTGTACACGCAAAAGACTGTTTAATGAATCGCGTTTCTGAGTGTGAATGAATGAACGCACAGATGCGCGCTGTTGTGGAGCTACTACAGCTGGAAAAATACTGTTTAAATATGAATCGTGTTTTTGTGTGTGAATGAATGAACAGCTTTTACCAAACTCTATTGCTATACTGAGATGAGTAAAAATCGACTAGAAAAATCAGATAGATTATAAAGTTTTTACTGTAAAATACTGCCACATCAAATAAGCTTATAATGTTGCCAATTTCTGCTCATATGAATTGAATTACGTATGATAAAATGTATACTTTAGTTTTTACAAAGAAAGATTACACTGGAAATATTGTTACAATTTTAATTGTTGTTGTAATTGTATAACCTTTTTAATAAAATAGCAACAAAAAACAAAATAAAAAACAAAAATATATATATACAAGGATAGATGTAAACAAAATCTTAAAAGGTCAATATAAGCCTTCTCTTTATGCTTTATTAGTGACACATTTGGGTAGAGAATATATTCCAAATCTGAAAATAGAGTATGAGACCAATTAACTGCACAATTACTAGAAATGTTTACCTTAGATATTATACAATTTGCAAGCACAATTTGTGGAAAAAACAACAACTGTGAACCCGCATATTGCCTTTCCAAACAAAAAATGTCTTACAAAATTTAAATCAATGTATTGTTTTATGTGAATGATAAGGCAGGATGATTTTCACATCATTTTGAAGAAAAAACTCTAGGCGACAAAATGCATTATTCAGAAGTCTTGTGGACACATACACTCACCTAAAGGATTATTAGGAACACCTGTTCAATTTCTCATTAATGCAATTATCTAATCAACCAATCACATGGCAGTTGCTTCAATGCATTTAGGGGTGTGGTCCTGGTCAAGACAATCTCCTGAACTCCAAACTGAATGTCAGAATGGGAAAGAAAGGTGATTTAAGCAATTTTGAGCGTGGCATGGTTGTTGGTGCCAGACGGGCCGGTCTGAGTATTTCACAATCTGCTCAGTTATTGGGATTTTCACGCACAACCATTTCTAGGGTTTACAAAGAATGGTGTGAAAAGGGAAAAACATCCAGTATGCGGCAGTCCTGTGGGCAAAAATGCCTTGTTGATGCTAGAGGTCAGAGGAGAATGGGCCGACTGATTCAAGCTGATAGAAGAGCAACTTTGACTGAAATAACCACTCGTTACAACTGAGGTATGCAGCAAAGCATTTGTGAAGCCACAACACGCACAACCTTGAGGCGGATGGGCTACAACAGCAGAAGACCCCACTGGGTACCACTCATCTCCACTACAAATAGGAAAAAGAGGCTACAATTTGCACGAGCTCACCAAAATTGGACAGTTGAAGACTGGAAAAATGTTGCCTGGTCTGATGAGTCTCGGTTTCTGTTGAGACATTCAGATGGTAGAGTCAGAATTTGGCGTAAACAGAATGAGAACATGGATCCATCATGCCTTGTTACCACTGTGCAGGCTGGTGGTGGTGGTGTAATGGTGTGGGGGATGTTTTCTTGGCACACTTTAGGCCCCTTAGTGCCAATTGGGCATCGTTTAAATGCCACGGCCTACCTGAGCATTGTTTCTGACCATGTCCATCCCTTTATGACCACCATGTACCCATCCTCTGATGGCTACTTCCAGCAGGATAATGCACCATGTCACAAAGCTCGAATCATTTCAAATTGGTTTCTTGAACATGACAATGAGTTCACTGTACTAAAATGGCCCCCACAGTCACCAGATCTCAACCCAATAGAGCATCTTTGGGATGTGGTGGAACGGGAGCTTCGTGCCCTGGATGTGCATCCCACAAATCTCCATCAACTGCAAGATGCTATCCTATCAATATGGGCCAACATTTCTAAAGAATGCTTTCAGCACCTTGTTGAATCAATGCCACGTAGAATTAAGGCAGTTCTGAAGGCGAAAGGGGGTCAAACACAGTATTAGTATGGTGTTCCTAATAATCCTTTAGGTGAGTGTATATAGTATGTGTTTTGTGGCCTTATTTCAGACATTTTCATTTTTAGTTTTTTCAATAACCATGCATAAACATTATTTTCTCAAAAATACAAACATGTACATACATGTTGCTCACATATTATGGTAGCCCTGTTTGTGCTAAATAGAGTGTAATTATACCTTTGCCATTAATATGTTTATAAGCAACTGAAAAAAGCACAAATGTCAGGGCATGTCGAGGACCCCAAACATCTCAAGGACCCCAAAAACACCTTAGACCCCAGAGGGTTAAACTATGCTCAGTTGGTGCTAAAGCACAACTTGGTGTTTTTGTTTTTTTTGGCATCTCCATGTGTATCACAACTTGTCTAAAATGTAAACAAGATCTTTGCTGTTGCACTACACGCATCTAGGCCTACTATACACTGTGAATTCTGAGAAGTTTTTTCCGTAATGTTTTCTTTATTTTTTCATGGCTGCTTTGTTGTGCATACATTTCTGAATTAAATGGACTCCTTATATAATTTGGTGTCCCTTTGTAGTCTCTAAGTGTCCTATATATACATTCATACACTACACTACATACATACACGAGCAGTATAACGGCTGACAGGACAGGAAAGTCCGTTTTTCTGAGGTCACTTTATTTCAGCGTACACATACGTCACTGGTAGTTCCTATTGTGCTGGGTTCTATAAAGCAGTCATGATTCCTCTCTCACATCGTAACATGCTCTAAACACTCCTCTTAAGCACGCAGAATAATGTAAGTGGACTTTTTTTTTTTTTTTTTTTCGTGGCATCCGTAATCGCGATTAGAAATTTGATTAATTGTGCAGCCCTAGTTACAATAGATCTCAAGGACGCATACTTCCACATATCCATCCTTCTACAACACAGGAAGTTCCTGAGGTCTCACTTTCAGGGGCAAAGCTTACCAGTATTGTTTTTTTTTCCATTCGGTCTAGCTTTATCACCCCACACTTTCACCAAATGTGTGAATGCAGCACTAGCACCACTGCGTCTACAGGACATCCACATTCTGAACTACATTGATGATTGGTTGATTTTAGCTCAGTCGCATCAGCTAGCGGTTCGGCATCGAGATGTCATTCTTGCGCACATGGAAAGGTTGGGGTTGAGGTTAAACATCAAAAAGAGTGTACTTTACTATATTTACTGGATACTATGATTCCGATGTGGCCGAGGCTACTCCTGTACACTTTTCCCCCGATCGCTCTGCTCACGGGTATTCGCCGGGACAAGATTCATCTCACCTTGATCACCCCGTGGTGGCCGGGCAGAGTGTGGTTCTCAGATCTAGTGTCACTCCTCGACGGCTCTCCTTGGGAAATTCCGATCAGGAGGGCCTTTTTGTCCCAGACGGGGCTCAATACTTCACCCCCGCCCAGAACGGAAGCTGTGGGCTTGCCCTCTGAGGGGACCCAGCTCATAGAAGGTCTATTAACTGAGGTTGTTGAGACCATTCTTCACTCTAGAGCTCCATGAGGAAACGGTATGCCCTGAAGTGGAATGTGTTCACTTCTCGGTGCAGTGGTCATCAGCTGGACCCAGTTAACTAACCTGTTGGTACAGTGCTGGAGGTCCTGCAAGAGCGACTTGCTGCAGGGTTATCCCCGTCCACTTTAAAGGTTTACGTGGCGGCCATAGCTGCTTTCCACATTCCTTTGGGTCATAAGTCTTTAGGGAGTGACCCCTTGGTAACACGTTTCCTCTGTGGCAATTTGAGGCAGAGGTCTGCAGTATGCACTAGGGTACCGGCATGGGATTTGGCCGTGGTGCTACAAGGCATGTTTCTGACTCTCAAGACGTTGTTTCTCCTAGCTATCACTTCTCTTAAAAGGATAGGAGATTTGTAAGCCTTGTCGGTTGCACCTTCGTGCTTGGATTTTGCACCTGGCATGGCAAAGGCGTTCCTTCACCCTAAACCAGGGTACATTCCTAAAGTCCCCACTAATGTGGCCAGGTCTATTGTTCTGCTGGCCTTCTGTCCTTCTACATCCCAGGATTCTGAACAGAAAATAAATAATCTGCTTTGTCCAGTTAGGGCATTGGATGCCTACGCCCACAGAGGTGCCCTGTGGCATAGATCGGAACAACAGTTTGTGTGTTTTGGATCTAACATCTAAGCACAGGATGAGCAAATGGAAAGTCGAGGCTATCTCTCTTGCTGTCTCCTCCTACTCCTTTGGCAGTCCGGTCCCATTCAACTAGGAGTATGGCTACCTCTAAGGCTCTAGTGTCAGGAGTTCAATTCAAGATGTTTGTGATGCGGCAGGATGATCCTCACCGCACACATTTGTGAGGTTTTATGACCTAGACTTGGGCTCTACACCTGGGGCTCAGGTGCTCTCGTCCTAGTGCTTTCTCGATTCACACTAGACAGACACTGGTCATTATGGCGTCATAAGTACAGACGTTCCCACAAGGTCAATTTACACTTGACCCTTGAAAGGGAACGCCTCGGTTACGACTGTACCCTCGGTTCCCTGAAGAGGGAACGAGACGCTGCGTGGCCCTGCTATACCTCCTGCATGTCTGTTAGCGTCTTGCTTCTGCCTTGCTAGCCTTAGAAGCTAACGTTACACTGTTTGGGCAGGCTTTATAGTTTCCTGGTTTGTGACGTCACCCGCCACTGACGTCTCATCACACCATTGGACAGATTTCACAAGTGCTAATAACCGAATCTGAAGGCAGGGAAACAAGGAAGTTAAATATACACAGATAACAAACTAAAGGACTAACAGGTGTCATGATCACATCAATCACCATATTAACCAATGGAAGCGGGAACAGAGACAACAGTAAACCAAGAGAAGCAAACTAAAAGTCCATGAAAATGAAACTAAATGAACAAATAACTGAATAATCCTGACAAAAATGTAAGTGATTGAAGTATTTCATGCAGCAACTGATGATATCATTAACATTATGAAGACAGGCATTTTTCAAAAGCTAAAAGCCCTGATGATCTAAGCCATAAATTGCACCATAATTTAATTTGCATTTTTCCCTCTTAGATATAGATGTAATTGAGATCATTCAGGGCTGTGGAGAGAGCACCGTCTACTGCTCCTATGTAAAACAAGCAATTACACATGCTGCACGAGCAGTATGCTAAAATATGGCTTCATATGACTCACTGCCATAATGCTTCTGTTCCTTTTACAAAAACAACATTAAAGGGTTAGTTCACCCAAAATTTTTAATTCTGTCATTAATTACTCACCCTCATGTCGTTCCAAACCCGGAAGACCTTTGTTCGTCTTCAGAACACAAATTAAGATATTTTTGATGAAATCTGAGAGCTTTCTGTCCCTCAGTTGATAGCAACGTCATTGCAACTTTCAAGGCCCAGAAAGGAAGTAAAAACATAGTTAAAATAGTCCATGTAACTACAGTGGTTCAACCATAATATTATGAAGCGACGAGAGTACTTTTTGTGCGAAACCTTTTTGTGCAAAAAAAATTAATAAAATAACGACATTATTCAACAATCTCTTCTCCCACAGCATTCTCCTACGCTGTTGACATAGTGTAAACAGTGCAGCGCTTCTGAGAACCCAGAAGCTGCACTGTTTACACTACGTCAACAGCGTAGGAGAATGACATGGAAGAGAATGTTGAATAAAGCCGTTTTTTTCGCACAAAAAGTATTCTCATCGCTTCATAACATCATGGTTGAACTACTGTAGTCACATGAACTATTTTAACTATGTCTTTACCACCTTTCTGGGCCTTGAACGTTGCAATGATGTTGCTGTCAATGGAGGGACAGAAAGTTCTCAGATTTCATAAAAAAATATCTTAATTTGTGTTTCCGAAAATGAACAAAGGTCTTACGGGAATGGAACGACATGAGGGTGAGTAATTAATGACTGAAATTAAAATTTTGGGTGAACTAACCCTTTAAAGCAGATGAATGTATATATAGGACACTTAGAGACTACAAAGGGACACCAAATTATATAAGGAGTCCATTTAATTCAGAAATGTATGCACAACAAAGCACCCATAAAAAAAAAAAAAATACATTACAGAAAAAAAAAAAACTTCTCAGAATTCACAGTGTATAGTAGGCCTAGATGCGTGTAGTGCAACAGCAAAGATCTTGTTTACATTTTAGACAATTTGTGATACAAAACGTACGAACAAAAAAAAAAAAAAACTAAAACAACTGCCTTGACCTGACTGCATAGTACCTACTACAGTACACGGATATTTTCTGTATTTCTGTTAGTCTTTAATGTTCTATTATTTTGGAATTTAAAAGGTTTTCTAGTATGTCTGAATTTTTGGGGCTACCATTGTGCTGAAGAGTAGAGCCTGTGGTTAGGTTGACGATTGGCCAAGCACCATTAATACTGTAATTACGATATTTAAAAATAATGGCTATGCACTCCTCAGCACAGTGATAGTCTCTTGTCTAAATACTTTCGAACATGCAGATATTCTTGTACTTTTGTTACCTAGCTTGAAAATATAAAACATTTACAATGTAAATAATAAATAAATATAAGAAATATTACATTATATATTTCTCTCTATATATATGTGTGTGTGTTTATGCTGCATAAGTAAATATATCTGCAATATATTACACATGCAGCACCATATCTGATCACATATAAATCGATATATTATGAAGTGTATTACTGAATATAAAATTACATATATTATGATATATGTAATATAGTCCACTGGAGGCAAGTTTGTAGAATCCAAGTGCAGTTTATTTACAGACTGTGATCAAACATAAAACAAAGGCATGACATGGCTTGAACAAAACATAAACATGACAGGACCTTACCCACGGAGGTTACAGTGAAACAATTCTTGACCAAGACACATGGCAAACATGAGAGCTAAATTGGGGGGACATCTGTGAACAATGAAACAATAGGTGTGTTCGACATCGGCTGCGGCTGGATGTAACCGATTAACGAGAGTAGCCACGTGCAGGCGGGGAGGAGCTGTAAACGGAGACGTGAAGTCTGACACTTTCTGGTTCCCGTAGTGACCGCTCACGTGGTGTTTGCATACTTTACCACAGCTGAAGTGAAATAAATGCAATATTTGCCAAATAATACACAGATGTTTCAGAGACATTTTCATTCAATACTTTATGTACTGCTTCATACAGCGTTTATTTGAACAAGAATAAAGTTCAACATAAGCTACTATCAATGAAGTGGAGTCTACGTTTTTTAATCAGTTTTAATTTGATAAACATGACACAATATAACAATCGCAACTACATGAAAAGAGTGTTTACTGTTATAAAAAACTGATTTGTGAGCTTTAGAGGAACTAAAGGTGTTCGAATAAACATGAAACACACGTGATCGTTGTCATGCGGTGAATCCGGCCAATCGTGGAACAGTTGTGTCGTCATCAGAGCTCGTGCAGCCGCTCTTGAGAAGCTGCGCTGGCTGAGTTCTCCGGCTACTCTCGAATCGCTCTCGCGGTACTTTGATGGCATACATCAGTCACATGGCGTCGGCGCTGTATCAAGTCGGACAAAATTTCTAACCGGCATGCACTGCTTCAAGTCAGCCGCCGATCGGTCTGCACAGAGCTGCATGAAGTCGAACAAGCCTAATGACAACATGACACATTAGACCAGGGAACACATGGCAGGATCACATGACTAACTGGGAATCACATGACAAATACATGAAACATGACTGACATGAAACAAACAAACAAAAAAGACGTGACAATATATTAGTAAATATATTGTCACATTTTTCAATATATGAAAAGTGGCAATTCCGTATGTATTTATTATTCAATATATTGTAATATATCAACACAATATATTATTCTGTATATTTTCAAGTATACTGTTAAACCATTATATATATTAATCATTCATATATAGGGAAATATATTTTCTTTCCATAAGGGACATACACGGTTTGTTTGCGCACCAATATAATAGACTCGTGCTTACTCTACGACTCCTGAACGTCACCACATTCGTCTTTACCTTGATTACAATCCTACTCCATCAAAACTTTTCTAGTGAAATGCTGGTCTACATTATCCAGCTGACAGACGAATAAAAACAGCAACAACAAAAAGCCCTGATTTTGGGGGGAAAATCATTGGTTTGTTCAAATAAGAACTGAAGAACAAGTATATCTTTAAGATGCTCCTGACGAGACACTTACTAACATTTAATATGTCTTCTACAGGACATTTAAAAGCCAATGATCATCCATGAAGCACTTCTCTCAGGACCATTTGCTCTGATGAAGTAATTTCCTCATGACAGTTTTCAGCTGGTTACTTGACTTAACGTTATGTTGTTACTGGTGCCACTAACGACACACTCAACAAAATCAGCCCATCAACATCTGAATCCACCAGGAACTGAAAACACTGAGCAGCATCATAAACTTCAGACTGTGTCCAGGTTTCATATTGCAATACTGGAGGCTTTGATCAGACCCGCAACAATCCAAAATCTGATAAAAAAACAAAATAAAAAAAAACAATCAATGTGAGATTTTTTTTGCTTTTTTTCCACTCGTTTTGTTTGGGCTGCATTAATGTGAGTGTGTTGTTTTGGTCATACATCACCCAAACAGGTAGAGCTTCATCTTCCACGGCCTGCTGATGACAGACGACACCATCGCTGTGAGAACAGGCCTTTAATTCAATGTGCAATCAGTTTGATGGACAGCCTCTCAGCCGAGCGGTGATGAATACGGCTTCAGTATTTCATACCTGCTTTTATTCTGTTTGTGTGTCTGTAGGTGCTTGTCTACTCCTCTAGAAGTCCACTGGAAAACAGATCATTAAGATGCTGCTTTAAAATGTCAAAACAGGATGCCTGACTGAGAATCGAAGCCTCGTGCTTCTTCCTGTCCTATAGTTGTAAAGCACTACAATTGTTCTTGAGGGGCGATAATTGAGGCTGAATCATAAAACGCTGTCAAAGATTGCACATTTACAATTGTATTCCTGCTGTTTTCAATTTTCTCAGTCAAGAAATTCATTAAGTCATTACTACTAAACTGTAATGGAATATTCAGTTCAGGTGATGTCTATTAATTTGTTAATCTAGCCACTGTACTAAACAAGAACCTTTGATTGTTTTGGGCCCGGTTTCCCAAAGCGTTCTTATCTCTAAGTAGTTCTTAACCTATTCCTTAACCTCTCTCTTAACCTTATGGGACGGTTCCCGAAACGTTCATACGCTAAGTATATCTTTTGTAAGTCACACTTTCGTAAGGTTGGTCTGGACCACTCTTAGCTTTACCTTATCACTGTTGCAGGTCTATATGAATATAATTCTGAAGTTTTAATACACCCAGACAGTATTAAATTAGGCTAATTCAAGTGTTTTCATGCAAAGAATAAAATTGTCATTACACTGATTGTTGTTAGATTTTTTATTATATTATTATACAATATTATTAATTTAATTAAAACGCTCTTTTAAAGGCCAGTGAAAGCATAGGCTACTGTCAGTTAAGTCCTATTCGGACGCTAATATTGTTTCTCATGGGCTCGTCCGGTATTTTAAACATTTACAGGGTTAAGTCGGTGATTTTAGTGCCGTCCGAATCCATAATATCAGTGTTTTTCTCACCCAACCCGCGTAAAAATCCCTGGCCAAATTAGTACCTTCTGTTTTTTGACAAACAGGTCGTATGGTAATTTAATTGCCGTCTGAATCCACATCTCTGAGTTTACAAGAGATTCAAAATTCACGGTTTAAAGGTGCATTGCGCGAGAGTCTGAGTTTTCGCAGAACTACGCCCCCTCTGGCGGCAAGCGAAACTGCAACCAGAGGTGTGCACGCTCACGGACCACACGCACACGCACGCTTGCACGAGCTCGAGCTGGTCATAACCCAAGGAGCATCAGCCGCACAAATATTTTGTTTACAATCATAATGTCTTCAGAGGTAATAAAGTTTTAAATCTGCAAGTAATTTAAAATATGTGAAAGGAAAGGCAATTGAGTAAATAACACACTTATGTGTGAGGGAAAAAATGGGGGTAGTAGAAAACTTCGTTTTTTATTCCCATCTATCTCCATGTTGAACTGTGTTATGTGTTTACTGTATCCACTTATGACTATTATTATGGAAACACGTTCATGAACAATATAAGTTATAACTTTGTAAAAGCTCAAAATTGTAATCATGATACCATACCATACACAGTCGGTCAACAAAGTACACCCAAATGTCTCAAGGTAATAAACAATCAAGTGGCACTATGACGTTACCATAAAAGCCAAACAGGCTAATCCGCCGAAGATTTGCGGGGGTTTAGCCTGTTTTATTGATCAGCTAAGTAGCATATTCCAATAGCAATACATCGTAATTAAGCAGTAATTTGCTCAAAATTTGTGTCTAAGTATCTAACTTATATATCAGCATTTTATATCACAATCATTCTGAACCTGATCACTGACAATGGTAAGTTAGTAAAACCTATTCCGATTGTACATTTATAGCTTACGCTAAAGCATTACACATTTTATGGATCGTCATTTATTGTCATTATTGGCCGTATCAGACATTAGAGAATGGGATATATCTTACCTTTTTATCAAGAAAAAAGCCAACTGAGGATCCCGTTTGAGCCCTAGAGCAGACCGGAGATCTCTCCATTTGTTGAAAGCCTTCCCTATGTTTACTCTCGTCTTACCCCGACGCCTGTCTGACTCCAATTTGGACCTTTTGGTTGCACTAGACAAAAGTTATCTTTTTTTTTTTTATCTTACGTGGAGTTTGCGTTGGTGTTTGAAATGAACTACAAGCCGGTCTCTTAGAATCCATTTTCTACGGAGAATGGCGGCGTCGGCGCATACACAAACCTGCCAGACATATGAGCGTGCCGTGAACGCGCATGACGTCACGCCCAGTCTCAGATTCCGACCCGAATCCCTCTTATTTATTTTACTGTACAGGATTATAGAGGCAATCGCAGTGATCAGAGAAGGGCTCATTCAGCCCATCAGGCAATTGTTTAAGCATGTATGGGTTAGAAAACGGGTATTTTTTACATGAAAAGTTGCGCAATGCACCTTTAAATCCTTTTTGATCACTGCCGAGCACCGTACGCAAGATGTAAACTTTTATTACTGAAATGCTGGAAAGTATTTACAAGAACAATATTTCATCGCAGCTCCACCTCAGCGAACAAAAATGGGAAAGAGAAGAAGGCACGTAAATTTTTGAAAAGGTTATTGTGGCAGCAATATATGTTACAATTTTAAAATATGTAGGCTAGGCTATTATAGGCTATTATAGTTTGGATTATTTTTTATAATATCCAATAATCATAATAAATTGCAATTTCAACTATTTCTGAAGTGCTTCATTTATAAAGATCACCGCTTTCTCGCATAAACAGCCCCTGCACGAGAGAATAATTGATTGTCGAGCCATCGATATAAAACAATTCAGCACCATCGCCACGGACAGCACCGGGTAACGTCGCACGTAAGAAGGTATATCTTAAGTAGATTCCTAAGGTATGGTTCGGGGAACACAGTTAGGAACATAAACACCTTTGGTAAGATATATCTTTCGAGCTCTCTTAGCACGCTAAGAGTGAGCGTTATCGGGAAACCGGGCCTTGGTTATTTTCTTTAAGTTTATTCTTAGCCCTGGCTGCTTTTAGAGCCTTTTTATAACAGGAAGTGCTGTCTTTCCATGCAATTCTAAAGACCTCTAAATGAGTTTGTCTTCATTTGCGCTCTAGATTACGAGTTTCTCTCGAAGTTGACGACTAGGTCAGAGAGAAAATCCAACTCTTTTAGGATATCAACGTAGGGCCCTGGAGGTCTATATACGGTAGCTGAAGCAAGATATAGTAGGGATTTTTTTCATATATCTGAGAGTGTAACATTTAGCACAAGCACTTAAACCTGTGTCTTGTTTTCTGAGTAACATTAAGAATAGATAGTTGCAACACTACTAATGAGACGGGGCTTGTACTTATAACAGTAGCATGGGGGAGTAGAGTGAAATATAATCAATATAATATAATCAATAAATATAATATAATCAATAAGAGTGAAATAATTGTAATGGGACATTGTTGGGGCACTACAAGTCCCATCAGCCCTAGCGTTATATAAGGAAATAGTGAGGTTTGTTCACTCTCTCGCTTCCTGTCCTTGATTGTGATTTGTGGATGAATGGATGTCGCGGCACATCTAAAACTTCAAATGATGGTAGGTAGAGAGATTAGTTTGCTCTCTCGCTTCCTCTTTGCTGCATTGATTGTGATTCATGTGTGAATGATGTCGCATCAGATTGATCACTTCAGAAGAAGAGTAGCGGACGAGCAGTTATGTTAAATGCTGGTGCAGTATTATTGAGAGCTGAATATATGATAATGAGGTACCTGTTAAGGAGGTAGTAGTTTTATAATTTTATGAAATTGTTTTTAGTATTATGTTTTAATGATTTTATTTTCTTTTGTTTTTAGTGTTTTGGCCGGATTATTGCCTGACTGATTGTTGCCTGAGTGTCAGTCAAAATAACGGATCTTAGAGGTATTGTTTAATTTGAAGGGAACTTTTGAATGTTTTTCTATTATGTGCAGCATTTATCTTGAATGTTTTATTTTATTGATTTTTTTTATTGTATTTTTTATTTATTTATTTATATATTGTAAATAAGTCTTTTTTTGTAATTAACTGTGTTTCCCCTTACAGGGATGCACGGTTACCGTTTACTTTAGATTTCATTTTCTTTGGTTTATTTATTTTTTTGTTGGATGTTGGACCATAATTGCATAGGAAAACCTAGGCCATAAAAGGATAGTAATGGTTTCATGATGCTGACTGGTTTGTTCTACTTGCATTACCCACTGTTAATTAATTTGTTTTTCTTTCTTTTTGTAGATTTCTTTTTAAACCAGCGATGGCTTCTGGGTTACCCTCACTGTGTGGATGGCGGTGGTGAGGTGGCTGGGATCATGTGGTGGTTTGGTCACTTTATTTGTGTTTCTTTCTTTTTATATGTAGGTTTGCAGTGTGATTGCTGTGAGCATTGTTGTGGTGAGAGCATTTTGAATGCCACTGTCTTCACGATATAGGTAACCCGTGGCTATCTGTGGGTTGTTTTAGCCTTTTATATAATTTTAGTTTTTTCATTTATTATTTTTTTCTTTGTGGGTATTTGCATTGAAGATCTGTTGCACCTTTTTATTATTAATTATTTGAATAAAAAAATTTGCCTGTTGATTGAAGCTGCACTACCGCTTTGCACCTGATTATTTACCCCATGTGGGTCATAATGTTACATAATCATTTTGTTTAAGCCAGGTTTCAGTTAGGCAGAGTACATCAAAACTATTATCTGTGATCATTTCATTTACAATAACTGCCTTAGGTGTGAGCGATCTAATGGAGCCCGAACTTTAGAAACTGTTTTTGTTCACTAACTTTGAGCTTTTCTGGTTTAATCATGATCAGATTTTTTTCTAGATCCTAGAATAGAAGATCTAGATCTAGAATTTTTGTTTGACCTCATTAATCAGGGAATAGGGTATATGTTGAACGTCGCATGACCAAACCGGATCACTGATCCACACAGAGAAAGTGTTAACAGCAGTATGAACTGATGCTGATATATGGACTTTTAAGGTAATCAGTTAACTAGTGATGGGTTCATTTTGCATGCGCAACATCCTATGGGTTCTGTACAGGAAACCAAAATGATTAGTTCATCTCTCGAGTCTTCGGGTTCGGGTCATTTTCAGTCTTCCTGTCAGTCCCATATAGAGACTATGCAGTCTGTAGTCCGGAAAGATAAATGATTAGTTAATCTCTCGAGTCTTTGGGTCTGATTCTTCTGAGTCTTTTGTTCTTTTGTCATGTGATGAAAGAATGACTCGAACCCGAAGACTCAAAAGATGAACTAATCAATTCTGTATCCGGTACCAACTGCATAGCTCAGCCTATGGGGCTGTCATGTGATGAACGAATGACTCGAACCCGAAGACTCAAAAGATGAACTAATAAATTCTGTATCCGGTACTACAGACTGAATAGCTCAGTTTATGAGGATGTCACGGGATGAACGAACGGCTTCGGGAGTGAGGTAAACTACAGTAACAGACTGCATAGCCTGAAGACCCAGATAAATTAATCATTTCTGTTTCTCAAAATTTGGCCTTTTCCTTGCATTGCAATTTTTTTTTTTCTTATTCTAAATGCGATCAACATTTGATGTGTTTGGGGAATTTGGCTTACATGTAACATTTTAAATACATTCTGCTGAAATTACCGAAATTATGTTCATTTTGAAGAACGAGATTCAAAGATCCGAGTCAGTAAAATTATCCGAACTTTCCACTACTACAGCTAACCTAACTAGTTCACTTTGTTATTGGCATTTTATTCTATTTAAACATCTAAATGTTAGTGCGAAGAATTAAATTAAAATAAAATAAAAAAAAAACTTTTAGATATCAATCTGCACATGCGAGGGACATTGGTTAAGTTCATCTTTGCTCGCTCCTTTTTATCTTCAGTAAAACAGCTAACTTTTTTTCACAAAGCACATACAAAAGACCTGAACCGGAAGCGATTCAATCTGTTTTACAGAATATGGAAGTTAAGTTGCACATAAGCCCTATAGACACAGTATTTATAGACTGTACTACACACGTAAGTGGGTAGAACAAAGACTGTGATTTGAGGTTTGAATTACTGTTGTCCGACAGAAGATACACTCCGATTTGGCTGGGGTGCAGGCCATCAGCACGGAAGAGCCTAGGTCGCTTCCAGAAAAAAATCCAATTATTTACAAAGAGCAGGTTCTGTTCACCAAGACATTGACCATTAATTTAGAGCAAATTATCTACTGAACCTTTAACGTCCTTGTTATGTGGGAAGCGGTCCGGACACTATGATCCTCACCACGGACCCTGGGTGATTCTACCGCAAAAGTCGCAAGCCAGGCCCGGGGCCAAATCTTCTCCTCTCCGTCAGCCCGCAATGTTTCTATCGCTAATCGCCGATCCCGTAGCCTCGAATCTGCCTCCATGGCCTCCAGCTCCAACTGCACCACGTGCAGCTCAAACATGTCCTCACCTGCAGTCAAAGCTAGAAGCGGATGTTCGGAAAGTTGGATAAAAGTAGCGATTTCAAAGCAATCTGATTGTTTTCGATATATAATACTATCAGGGATATGTTCACCTGTTGTAAGAAGATAATCTACGTTTATAACATTTATTTAAAAAAGAAAGCAGAGGATTAAGAATCAACTTGAACTTTCAAGTTTCAACCTTTCAGCCCGCTAGAATGGGTGGGGCCGACTGCCTACTATAGTAACACTAAAATAGTCATCTAGTCAGATTTTTTTCGACTGAAGCACAACAGTGTTGATGTTTGCATATGTGCAGTAGCACAGCATGATACGCAAGCTTACGTCAGTAACCGGAGCATTGCCTTTTTGATAAGGTTCACTTGCATTCCGTGAGATTTTCTCTCTCTCGCATATGGGGAATGGCTGCAAAACACCAGACTACCAGCACAGAACAGAAGCTTGTCCTGCAAAGTCATAGCCTGGGGGCACTCAATGAGGGCAGGCTACTAGAGTCAAGGATTTAGAATGTCCAACAACATAAAAAGGCAGACTCAGCTTTGGTGACTGGAGTCTGAGGGTATTTTAGAAAACCACCCCTGAGGGTGGGGCTTGGTCTAGGCTGATAGGACCCATGCCTGGAGGGCTGGGACGTCCAGCTTGTAGAACCTGTCGGCGAGGACCAGCCGGCCGCCTCACAGATGTCAGCCATGGATATTCCGCTAGACCACGCTCAAGAGGAGGTGATTCCTCTGGAGGAGTGGGCCCTCACTCCAATGGGGCTGTAAGTCCAGAGACTTGTAGGCTAGCACTATCGCATCCACTAACCAATGAGACAGTCTCTGCTTCGTAACTGGCTGCCCTTTAGAGCGGCCTCCGAAGCACACAAATTGTTGCTCCGATTGGCTGGCTCAGTGCACACTGGGCAGGGTGGGTGTGATGGCTGATCACCCTCAGCAGAAGGGAGAGCAGAGAGCGATATAACCTGGGCCCGGTTCCCCGATAACGCTCACTCTTAGCGCGCTAAGAAGACTCGAAAGATATATCTTACCAAAGTTGTTTATGTTCCTAAGTGTGTTCCCCGAACCATACCTTAGGAAGCTGCTTAAGATATACCTTCTTACGTGCGACGTTACCGGGTGCTGTCCGTGGTAATGGTGCTGAATTGGTTGATATCGATGGCTCGAGAATCAATTATTCTCTTGTGCAGGGGCTGTTTATGTGAGAAAGCGTTGTTCTTTATAAAAGAAGCACTTCAGAAATAGTTGAAATTGCATTTATTAGGACTCATGGGATATTATAAAAAATAATCCAAACTATAATAGCCTATAATAGCCTAGCCTACTTATTTTTTAATTGTATCATATATTGCTGCCATAATAACCATTTCAAATTTGTACGTGCTTTCTTCTCTTTCCCATTTTTGTTCGCTGAGGTGGAGCTGCGATGAAATATTGTTCTTGGAAATACTTTCCAGCATTTCAGTAATAAAAGTGTAGGCCTACATCTCGGTGCTCGGCAGTGATCAAAAAGGGTTTAAACAGTGGATTTTGAATCTCTTCTTGTAAACTCAGAGATGTGGATTCAGACGGCAATTAAATTACCACACGACCTGTTTGTCAAAAAACAGTAGGTACTAATTTGGCCAGGGATTTTTACGCGGGTTGGGTGAGAAAAAAACACTGATATTATGGATTCGGACGGCACTAAAATCACCGACTCACCCCTATAAATGTTTAAAATACCATACAAGCCCATGAGAAACAATATTAGCGTCCGAATAGGACTTAACTGACAGTAGCCTATGCTTTCACTGGCCTTTAAAAGCGCTTTTTAATTAAATTAATAACATTGTATAATAATATAATTAAAAATCTAACAACAATCAGTGTAATGACAATTTTATTCTTTGCATGAAAACACTTGAATTAGCCTAATTGAATACTGTCTGGGTGTATTAAAACTTCAGAATTATATTCGTATAGACCTGCAACAGTGATAAGGTAAAGCTAAGAGTGGTCCAGACCAACCTTACGAAAGTGTGACTTACAGAAGATATACTTAGCGTACGAACGTGTCGGGAATCGTGCCATAACGTTAAGAGAGAGGTTAAGGAATAGGTTAAGAACTACTTAGCGATAAGAACGTTTTGGGGAACCGGGCCCAGTGCTCTGAAGGGCGTGGAGAGCACTTTAGACACATAGCCTCGTCTGGGTTTAAGGACTACTTTGCTGTTGTTAGGTCCAAATTCGAGGCAGGTAGCATCCACTGAGAGAGCCTGCAATGCACAGACTTGCTTGACCGATGTCAGAGCCAGCAGGAGAGCGGTCTTTAGCGAGAGTGAACAAAGGTCAGCTGTCATAAGCAGCTCAAATGGAGGGCCTCTGAGTGCCCTCAAGACAGGTGGGACAGAATAGGACAATGGACAGGTCCCAGGAAGGGGCTAAGTTGGGACGAGGCAGGTTTAGCCTTCTGGCCCCTCTAGGAAATCTGACAATCAGGTTGTCTTCCCATTCTACTGGCCATCTATCGGTGCATGGTACGCAGTGATAGCTGGCGTGTATACTTTGAGCGTGGAAGGAGTGCATCATAGAATGGGTGGGGCACAAATATGATCATAACATAAGTAATATTTGAATAGGCATGTCAATTGAACACGTCTAGTACAATTGTATGTATGTATGTATGTATGTATGTTCCAATCATATTCCCTATCAAAGTATATGCCTGTATTCTACAATGAGCTGAATACACTGGAAAACATTACCGAGTCAAACATAATAAGTCAAGAGATGCATCCTGACTAAATGCTGTTTAATATATGCATTTGGTTGGCTGAGAACATATCTGAGGCTTTGTATTGAGCACTTTAGGGAATGTGCTCTGCTGATCCTAGAGCTCTGCAATTAAATTAGTTTTTTTTTAATGATATGCTTTATTCAAATCAGTCCCTGGTGGTCCTACTAAGACAGGTGACTTATTAACTTAGGAGTTTGTGCATTCAAACATGGCATGAAAATGATGTTAGCGTCAACAGATTTTAGTGATCCACAAACATCTTGAATATACATGTGCTTACCTTTTTGCATCAAACCAGCGCTGGCATGACATCCATTAGCCATGCATGATTGCACTTGTGAGTACATTCAGCTTTTAAAATGAGCTGCAGATCGCTGCTATCCTTGGAGAGCATGCATATTGTGGATTATTGCTGGCTGCTTGATGTTGTTTCTTGCCATCTGTGACTTGCAAACTCTGGGTGAAGCAACATGGGTGTGTTTCATAATTGGAGTGAGTTTCCAAGCATTCATTAGCACCACCACAGCTTTTCATTTAACAACTTTTCACTTGACTTTAGGGAGACTCATTCTGGATTCAGGACAATTGAAATTAAAGGATTAGTTCACTTAAAAAAAAAAAATTTGCTGATAATTTACTCACTCCAATGTCATCCAAGATATCCATGTCTTTCTTTCTTCAGTCGAAAAGAAATTAAGCCAACCAACTATACCAATGTTCAAAGAAGGTTCAAATGTCCGTCTCAGTGCAGCTTCAAAGTCTCTACACAATCCCAGTCGAGAAATAAGGGTCTTATCTCGTGATATATATATATACTTTTTAACCACAAATGCTTGTCGTGTACCATCTCTGAGATGTGCCAAGCATTGCATCATCACGTTGGAAAGGTCACGCGTCACGTCATCTAAGTTATTTGTCTGTGTACTCCGGTTCAAAAAGGTAGGGAAGGGCGAAAAATGTTATCTCATTTTCTCCTCCAACCTCAAAATCGTCCGACATCTTTGTTTTAATTTATTATTATTATTTTTTTTTTTTTCGTGACCTTTCCAACGTGATGACGTAATACATCTCAGAGATGTCACACAGTTCGTTTAGTTTAAGTCCCATGTTTGCAGACACATCTTTCTGACTAGAGCGATCCATCCTGGTGTTTGCAATTACCATGAGCACTTAGGGTGGTCTGGAGGAGATCGAATCTAGTGGTGTATTAACTTGGTGATTCAATAACTTGGTGATTCAGGACACAAACTTGTGATGTGCTCTCCCTCTCTGACCTGGATGAAGAGATTAGAAACATCTTTTATTTACTACATCCACCATCTTTCAAATACTGAGCCTATACACTCCTCATAGATGAGCTGCTGTTGCCTTCATTTTCTTTCTTTTTACAAATGTCTTACCATGTTTTTCAGATGAAACCACTTGTTATATGGCCAAAAAGAGAACAGTTGGTAAAAACCATGCTAATACAATTCAAAAAACAATTTGGGAAAAAAATGTGTTGTTATTATCGACTGCTTTAAGGTCTTTATAGATCTTACATCTAACCTTATAGCCAGAGCAGAAACATGGTCATCCTACAAGCACCATAACACAGTCAAGTTTTTGATTGGTATTTCACCACAGGGCACAGGCTCTTACATATCAAATTCATGGGGAGGAAGAGTAAGTGATAAGTACATAACCAAAAACTGTGGCTTTCTGGACAAAATTTTACCTGGTGATTTAGTTATTGCTGGCCGTGGCTTTGATATTCAGGACAATTTAGGTTGCATTATGGCTCAGGTAAATATGCCAGCCTTTATGTCGCAGCTAGCTCCAGTTGACTTAGAAACCATAAGGAAAATCACTCATGTTAGGATTCATGTTGAACGTGTGATTGGAACAGTAGTGTGCGCCAGAAATATTGTATATTGGGGGAGACATTGCCAATTGATTTCTTGATGAGAAAAGATTGTACAATATTTCGTACAATAGACAAGATTGGACTTGTCTGTTGTGCTCTGGTGAACCTTTGTCCATCAGTTGTTGATTTTGACTGAAGGTGCTTGGTAGGCTATGTTGGTAAAAATAATATTTGTGATTTCATTGTAAATATCTAAAAAGTATTGTTGTGTAGTACAAACACATAGTATACCTATCAGTATTATTTTGTGTCGTTTTCATTTCTGTGTGTTGGTTTCTCGTGCTTCAGTTCAGTCTTGATCACCTGCTAGTTAGTCTCCTTGGTTACTAATTATGTTCAGCTGTCTGTCGTTAAGTTCCCTGTGTATTAATACCCCCTGTTTTGTTCAGTTCATTGTTGATTCTCGTCTTTATGTGAGATTGTTCTCGCTGCCTTCCTCCATGTATTATCTTTGTTTATTAAAGAAAGTTAGCATTTAGTCTTCCTTGTCTTCATTCTGAGAACTACCACATCAGTTGTGACAGAAGAACCGACTATAAAGTATGGCGTTTCCCACATCCATCAAAACCCAACCGATCATCTAATAACCTGTTTCCAGAATGGCCGCTCGATCGAAGAATATGTGAAAGAGTTCCTAAAATGTTTAAAGTTCCTAAAAAAAAAAAGACAGATGACGCCCTAAAGAACGTGTTCGGGCTTGGATTGGACGATCCTCTGCACCAGCCAGCTTCAGCCACAAAACCAGGTTCATTCGCACAATACCTGGATCATGTGCTGTTGTTGAGCGGTTCAGCCTTCACCGTGGGTGAGGCTGATGATGACATCGCCAATCAACCACCATCACCAGCCATCTTCCTCGCCACACCACCTTCATATCTTCACGTCATGCCTGCCCAACCTTAGCTTCGTAACGTCATGCCTCACCTCCCAAGCCCTCGGCAAAGATGACCACCGCCTGCTCCAAGACCTGTTCCTGTTCCTCGACCTGTTCCTGTTCCTCGACCTGTTCCTGCTCCAAGACCTGTTCCTGCTCTAAGAACTGTTCCTGCTCCAAGACCTGTCCCAGAGTCTGTTCCTGAGTCGGAGTCTGAACCCAGCACCCGCCGCGGACCACGAGCTTGAGCCACCTCCATGCTGGGCTGGAGAACTGTGAGACAGTTCTCAAATGAGCCAGTTGAGGAGCGCTGGCTCATCAACTGTACCACATTCTCTATCATGGATGACACGATCCCACCCAATATGTTGCCCACCCCATTATCACCATCTCCACTGATTCCATCATATTCCCTGGACTTATCTACCCCAATGGTGTCTCATAGCTCCTCAACTCTGCCCTCGCTACTGATTCCCACCAGCTTGTTGGCTGCACCTTGGGCTCTTTCGACCCTCCACCCCTTCAGCTTCACTGGGATCCTCCTTCTCTCTGGTTCCACCGTGGTCCTCGCTCCCTCCGGTGTCGCCCCGTTCTGCCAGGTCCCCGTCTACACCTTGGTACAATTGTATTAAAAGAGCAAAAGAACAGTTGGGTATGCCACAACTTTATTGTATGATGTACA
Source organism: Rutilus rutilus (assembly GCF_951802725.1). Lineage (NCBI taxonomy): Eukaryota > Metazoa > Chordata > Actinopteri > Cypriniformes > Leuciscidae > Rutilus > Rutilus rutilus. Next base: position 8,596,189 of record NC_140230.1, on the reverse strand, counting down.
AATTGTGAAAATGTACTCAATTCTGAAATAAAACTGTAACAAAGTTATCAGTGTGAATTGCCTAAATAACACATTACATTTTCGAAAGGAAATTAATTAATACATATTAAAATAGAACGTTCAACCTAATTTAAATAAAGTGCCTTAAAAAAAAAAAAAAAAAAAAAACTGTATAATGCTTGACTACACTTAGGCTGTACATCACAGATGTAAATGAAAACATGTGAAGCTACAGAATGGTTTACTGTAGGTAACTATTATTATTATTATTATTATTATATATATTTTTTTTTTACTTAAAGGGAAAGTTCACCCAAAAAATGAAAATTAGCCCATGATTTACTCACCCTTAAGTCATCCTAGGTATATATGACATTCTCCTTTTAGATGAATACAATTGGATTTATATATAAAATAAAAAAAAAATGTCCTGGCTTATCCAAGCTTTATAATGGCAGTGAATGGTTGTTTTTGTTTTGAAGTCCATAAAAGTGCACCAGGGGGTTAATAAAGGCCTTCTGAAGCAAAGCGAGGAGATTGTTAAAGAATAATATTCATATTTAAAACTTTATAAAGTAAGATAGCTTTCGGTCAAACGAACATACAGATTCGATTTAAGCCTAAAACGAGTAATGCGATGTACTGCTGAAATTTACACTACGCCATGACGCACTATGCTACTTCTAACGTCATAAGTTGCGGAAGTTGCGCTTTAGGCGCAAGTAGACTGCGTATGTTCATTTGGCCAAAGCTAGAATTTTACTTGTAACGTTAAATATTAATATTTTTCTTAAACAAACTCCTCGCTTTGCTTTAGAAGGCCTTTATTAACCCCCCAGAGCCGTGTGGAGCACTTTTATGATGGATGGATGCACTTTTATGGACTTCAAACCAGAAACAGAAATTCACTGCCATTATAAAGCTTGGAAGAGCAAGGACATTTTGTTTATATAACTCCGATTGTATTCGTCTGAAAGAAGAATCTCATATACACCTTGGATTACTTGAGTAAATCATGGGCTAATTTTCATTTTTGGGTGAACTATCCCTTTAATACATTTATTGAACCTTTTTGGAAGAAACTGCTTACGGCAGTTTGAACAGTACCATTTTCCATTTGGAGCAATCTCAGCATTGACAAATGAATAGTTCATTTAATGAAATTTTGCATCGTCACACATCAAATCATATGACCAACTTAACCTGGCCACAGTCACACCAGCTTTTTTTCTTGCCCACTGCCACTTGCACCATTGTCAGAACCATCCGAATCAGGGACATATACACCAGGTTGTGCTGACACATTAGCCTAGTAAGAAAGCCTAGTGTAGAACTTGCCAACTAGTTCAGGCATAATGGCTGTGTCAAAAATATGCTTGCTTTTCTTACATATCATGTCCCGTAACTCTTCATTAAACAAAATGTGTTCAACATGCAAGTCTTTCTCTGTCCAAACAACAAAATAGGCAGACTCCAGTTTGCACACTCCAAGCTGTGTTTGGACCTGGTAGAAATACTGGTGGTTTCTGTTTATTGTCAGTTTCCCTTCACCATCCTTCTCCAAGTAAAATCCCGTAACACTGTCTAACTTGTCAGATTTTACACTGAATGGACATTTATTTTCAATGACACTGAAAATCAATAACCCTAACCTTAACCTAACCCTAACCCTAATCACAAGAAACAAGGCCATCCGAGGAAGCACCTAAGAATGGCACACATGGGTTAATGAAAAAACCTGTCTCGTGCACTTTCACATTTTCATGAGATTTCTTATGTTCATCTGTAAACATATTACGTGCAAATTTCTCATGAGAACATCCCCAGGTATCCCCATCCCCATCCTTTCGATATAAATTTGTATAATTGGGGATAGCATACACTTTTGATAAAGCGCTGATCTGGGGTCCGTTCTTCGTACGTTGCTAACTCACTTAGCTGGATTTGATTGTTGGCGATTTGGCATGATCTTGGATTGTTTGGTTCTTCAACGCTCATCCTGGACTTGCTGTCATAGCAACATGTGCGCAAACTTAAACCTGCTCAGGAGCAGGCTTATTTCATGTTAACAGGATTAGATCCCGGCTTCATAAGCGGAGCTGATACGGGAAGTCCAGCGCAGCGCGATAGTACACTTTCTTTCTGAGATATATATTTTTTCTCGTGATTCGTGAGATTGTCGTTTTTTGTCGCTTTTATGTTTAAAAAACAGTTTTCGTTTTTTTTTTTTGGCATTTCCAAGCCACTTAAGACCCAATGTTGTAGGCTAAAGCAGGTTTTTTTTTATATATATATTTTTTTTTTAGGCTATCATAATTTTTTATGAAGATCATACAATCATGACCATGCCGATTACAGATATGCCACTCAGGCTTCACTAACGTGATTGGTACCATAGACTATAGGCTACCATAGACTGCCATCAAGGCCTCAATGAAGGGGATTATGTGAACAGAAAGGGGATTCACAATGTAAATGTGCAGCCCAGTTACTATTGTGATTCTTAATATTCCAGATTAGTAATATTATATCAAATAAAAAAAAGGCAGTTGACTAAAATCTTCCATATCACAAATGTGAAAGCAAAATGGCCAGGATCTGTGCATGACTTAAGAATTTTCAGAGATTCACATTTATGCACATTATTTGAAAGTGGTAAGGAAAGTTCCACAATTAAATATCAAGCTCACTGTATTAGATACACTTATGCTGATTTTCATAGGTGATTATGACATGTTCCTGCCTGCAGACAGGTGTTTTATGACCCCATTCCCTGACCCAAACCAGTTACAATGCAGCTCCAGGACAAGGGCACACAATGAAATGAACTTTGGCTAACTAAAGGGAAGATTTCAGTGTCTGAAAAGTCTTGAGGGGTTGCACACCTGACAGGGCCTGTGACATTGTTGCATGTGCCATATTACACAACATTGCCAAAAAAAAAAAAACACTTTTCATTAAATGTTTAACAAAAGACAAATATGCGTAGTTCCTTGAGTTTTATTTCAATTGTTCTTTGTAAAGAAAAGCCAGTGGTCAAGTGATATTAGACACATGCCTCATGCAACAAATAAAAAGGAAAAGTTGGTTATACACTGCCCACCTGTAGGCCTATGTCTCCTCTGTCTGTGCAGACTCTTCTGTAGGCCTTTCTGTAGATGTGGAATCCTGCAACTTATATTGCAGCCATAAAGCATACAAGTATAAATTAAGTAAAGTTATTTATGCACTTGCAGGTAGGCTAGTTCCTCCATATGACAGTTATCTGAGAGGGTTTATTCACTGTCCAGTGCAATGGAAACAAATGGACATTACAAAGTCTTATACTTTCTTTCCTTTGGAAAGTTAGAAAATGTCCACTTACTGCACATATTTCAGCCACCACTTTCTTGGGAACAGATACAAGTGTTGGTGTATTATGTAAAAGTGCACAAAAGAGGAAAACACAATGTCATTACAATGAACTACACTGAGGAAAAATGTGATCAATAACTCATGGCAAAATATTTTTACATTAACATAAGTTTATCAGTTTTCACTTTCACAAGTCAAAGCAATTCATCATTACTCAAGATTTAACAGTTGAAATGACTATACAGCCTTAATTTAATGCAGCAAAACTTATTTTACAGTGTAGGCCAAAAAGGCTGAGAAAAAAATATAAAAGATCTTAGTAGCCTACACTGTAAAATAATTTTTATAAAATGTTTTATAAAAAAAAGCTTGGTTGCTTTTATAAACAGACAACCATTTATTTAACAGTGCCTTTTATAAAAGAGACTATAATATAACTAAAAATTACCATTATGTAGAATATTTTTGTACTTCACTTTTATTTGTTCCCATGTTCTAGTATGGTGTATGGTGACTGACATTACTATGCACAAAGTAATTATGCAATTATTAAAATACAAAAATATAGGCTAATAAGTGATAAAAACATCTAACATGGCCACTTCTAACGGATTTAAATTGTCTGCTACTTTTTGCCAGCCCTCTCTCCTGGCTTTTGCAGACTTTGAGGTGTTCCCTGGCATTTTGATTAAACATTAAAATTCCGAATAAACTTCGACTATTAGTTCTTGCTCTGCTGAGGAGAAAAACTGAGCGCGCTCTTTGGCCACGCTGAGCAGCCAATAGCAGCGTTGCTGATCAATGTTTCTACTATCGATACATATCCCCTTTTAACCAGCGCATGAACGCGCAATTATCTCAGATAACTCAATCCAGCGATACTAATCATATCCGGCAAGTGTGTTCGAAGAACCTAGTTAGCCAGATCATGATTCGCACGATGATATCATCTTGGATGTGTCATTTGATCTCGGATGTAATAAGCAACGTACGAAGAACGGGCCCCTGGTTGATTGGGATCAGTGCAACATATGCAGTTTTCATTTTAGATGCTGTGATTCGACCAGCACGAAACTGAAATATCAGTTTAGAAGAAGCTTAATCCTTGTAGCTATCTCAACTGCCTTTGCTTGCTCCTCTGGTACTGAAATGTTTATATTATTACAAATGGACAATACATCACTGTAGTCCATGTGAAGTACCTCCTCATTTCGCAGTTCAGTCAACACCAGAGGAAAGTTTTCACTAATTGGTCTGGGAATAAAATCATCTGAATTAAGGTCAATCAGGGATAAAATAGCACACTTTGAGCCAGTTGTGCTGAGAGTGTTGAATAATGATGATAATTCATCACTGGTAGGATGCAGCGTTCTGCTTCCTTTAACAGTAGAACTGGCACATTCTTTCTCAAATGACTTTACATGACCAGCACAGTCACTCTTAGTAGCTATTTTACTTTATGTCTTTGCTGCAGTAAAGTCAAGCTCTCGACATCCCGTGTACTTCACCTTTGATATTCCAGTGGAGTTGGAGGTAAATACATAATTTTACAATGTGCTGCTGATTTTCGTCCTGTCAAGCAAATGTTTGTGCTTTGTTTCTGTTTGATATAATTGTAAAGCTTATGTGTATGCTAATATTCTGGTTTATAACTCCTCCCCAAACTTGCTGCTGCTCTGTGTTTTGCCTCTCATTGGCTGTTGGTCATCGCCGATGTAATTTTCATTCAGAACACATTTCACACAGCAGGATTTTGAATCGTCGACATGTCCAGATATTTAGCATGCCTACTGTCTCACGGGTGTCGGCGACGCATCGTTGACTCTCTCAGATTGCCTCTTTGATAATGCACACTGAGTGATTGTCACTCGAGTGAACGAGCACCGATTGGCCTCCGATTTCAGGCATTTGTCTGAGATTTCGCTAAATCTATCGGCGAGTGAATATCGGGGCTAAAATCGTGCAGTGTGACCTCGCCATTAGGATTAACAACTGATGGCACTGGTTCTCACGTGTTTTAACCCAACAAGACATGGTTGAAATACAAAGGGTGGAGAATGAGTTTATGCTGAAATATATTATTAAATATATGATTATGAGAATATTCTAAAATGTTTTGCAATATTGACGATTGTTATTTTTATAAAATATAAATAAGAAATAAGTAGTTCACAATTAACTTTATGAAACAATGCCCTGCAGCAGCGCAAAGCAATAGAAAAATGACCTTTCCATTCACTTATACCTACTGGAGATAAAAGGGCCTAAATGGACAGAAAAAAATTAGAAATCATACACAGGAGATCTGATCTTCCCATTGAACATGACACCAAGACGCATGTTGCCCATTTCATGTCTGGATTTCGAAACGGCTTGACTCCTAATGAGGCTGGGAAGGTTTGTTTACCGTTCATCACCTCATTGCAGCTTTGTCCAATTTGTTAGTGACCTCTGCCTTCTCGGCACACATGATGAAACAGTTCTCCGCTCACAGGCGAGCTTCAGGTGTGCTTACATGCTGCATATTCCCTGCTGGCTTATTAAAAGCATATTTGCATTTCAGATTTGTTTCCAAACTTCAGGAGCTTCTTGTTTTGGCCTCTCTCCACCACATGAGCCAGGGAAAGTGTAGATTAATGACCATACAGAGATTCTCATTTGACACAGAGTCACTTTGGAGTTTAATACAAATTGCAAATCAGGTGTCGCTTTGAGGCGAAATGTCAGCCTCTGAACGCACTTCACTTTCAAGTCCTGCCGGAGAGTCAGACACGAGATCAGTTAATGTTTGTTCCCAGTGGATTAGAACATTCCCATTATCTGTCACGGCTGAATTTTAATTCATTTTTCAGGCAGGCAATTGTTTCAGATGTGAAAAGCACTTGCATTTGTGCATCTTTAAACTGTTGTGCCTCCGTTTAAAAGATGGCCTGTAATTAAATTAAACAAGATTTTCTGATATCAGTATGCATCATGTAATATTTTAATTTAATTTGAACATTATTCATTTTTTGTGTGGGCTCCACCAGAACCCTGTTGTATTTCAAGCCCCTTAAGGACGCTGTTTTAGGAGATTTTTTTTCTTGGTGAAATCCCAAAAGTCGGGTGACAGGTGGCACTGCATCAGAAGTATTCATGTTTAACTTGTGCGTTCCCAAAGCCGCAGGTCTCTGAGTCCTGAATGAAACTGACAGAGAGCTACAAAACTGCATGTTACCTTGCCTTGAAATCTTTAGCATGATGTGAGAGTGTAACTCCAGAGGATTTGATTGAGATGAGCTCAGAGGTCTAATCCCAATCTCAGCTATCAACTTCTGCAAAAGCATCTCGATATAAAACCTTACACAGACACATGATATGATTTTATTTGGGCCTGGGGCATAGAGGGATTCGATTGGTTAGGGATTGCCAAGAACATGTTTGACTGACTTAAAAATCTTGGATGTTCCAGATCTATAAGAAAACCTTTCAAAAACTGCACTAAAGTCTAAAACCATTTCAAACTTTAAAAAGTTGATCTCAGTGTCTTGATGATCTCAAATGAGTCTTAACTTTCTGTTTTACTGATATCATGTGTGCATTAGTTTTTAGATCTATGTACAGTAAATTCTAAAGGAATAATACACACAAAAATGAAAATTCTGTCATCATTTAATAATTCGTTAATTCGTTACATTTATATAGCGCTTTTTCTGAGACCTCAAAGCGCTTTACATAGATTGGGGAATCTCCTCAACCACCACCAATGTGCAGCATCCACTTGGATGATGCGACGGCAGCCATATTGCGCCAGAACGCCCACCACACACCAGCTTACTGGTGGAGAGGAGACAGTGATGAAGCCAATCAGTATATGGCTGATTTACTCATTACAAAACATTTTTCAGACGGATCTTCAGCACAAACTTTCACACATTTTAACACATTTTACTTTTATCCCTGAGCTGGAGAAGAAGTTATGAATTCTGAAAGCTACAGTCTGTTTTGAATTTTTCAATTAAATCATCTCTGAAGATCAAAGATTTGAGTCCTTATAATTCCTCCTGTAATGCTTTAAAAATTCACAAACAAATTCTAATCTCAAAGTCTCACAATTTAAAGATGTGACTAACAGTGTGTTATCTGGAGACCAGTTCAGTTGTACTGTATCTTAGGAATTTAATTGAAGCTTTTAACAATTTTGACCCTTTGCCTGCCCCTGTCACATAATAAACTCAAGTACACGCTGAGAGATTAAGGCATGCATTTGTTCGCATGGTTTCTCTAAAGCAAGTTTTATTTAACTATCAGTGGCCTGGGGACCCATGTGTTTCAAATGATCATTAAGCCATTAAAAGATCTGCTTTTGGAGACAGCATCATGTAGTCGAGTTGTTCAGCTCTTCTGAAATTTACAAGATCTGGGATTATGACAAAGCTCTCGGCTCTTGGAGTTAACCTTTGCGCTGATGAGGAACTTCTTGTCCTCATTCGTTCACCAGCTCATTTTAACAGTTTTAGCGTCTGAGGCGTTCTGCAGCTGCAGGCCTGTGTCTGGTTGAGAACCTTAACATCCCATTAAATGACCCGTATCACCACCCCACCGACATTCAGCCATGCTAAAAAGTTCACAAGTGCCTCTTTGTTGAAGGTGCTTTGACTAATATGAGGTGCTGTAATTATGGCTGTGGTGAAGGGTTTTGTTGAAGTCAAGGGAGATTAATGAGTGGACACTAACTGAAAGCACACTTCACTGCAGTGTAGGCTACTAGTACAGAAGTACACACAAGTGTGTTGTAAAAGTGAAAAAGCTTGTGGCTGAAAAAGCACAAAATAGGTTAAGACACAGCTAAAGGCCCTCTGTGGTAATGAATGCTGCTGTGTCCCACTTTATGATGAAGACCATAGGTACCATGGATGTAAATTAGCAATATTTTTGGTATGTTTACATTTAGAAAATGTTACTTAAGTTTATTAACATGCATTGTCCCCTTTAAATAGACATTTTATTTTCTCCCAAAACACTAAATAGCAAACGCCCGCATAGCACTTTCCTAAACATTAGCACTGTGAAACTGATCCATGAGAAAATGCAGTGATTTATGTTGATAATTAGAAACGTTCAAACTATTGTTACTACAAGCATACCATGTAGTATAGCCCAAAACAATAAAACGCTACTTTGCATTGAGAAATGAGCCAATACTCCTTCAAAAAAGTTCTGGTTCATATATCTGCCGTAAGGGAAAGTGCTAATGACTTCTTTAAATTCTGAGGATGAAATCAATTGTTGAATAACCTTAAATTGTTTTTTGGATTTCTGAATGTCTACGGATAATTCTAAATGTTTCTCTCATAAACCACATTGCGTACAGACACAAACACACTATAAAACACCACCTTTATTTGGCAATCCCATTCAGGTTGTAATTTTCCAGCAACACTACAACTCAATCCAATGCAGTAACTTACAAAGTAAAGTTCTTCTCTTTCCTTTCTTTGCCTTGTTATTCATCAAAAACAGCACTCGGTATGCTTAGTTAGCAACATAACTTTGCGCACCATTGACAGAATCATCAGGATTCTGTACACAGCGCAAGAGCGTACGTTGTTTCATAATGATGGCCACCGCTCTTTCATAACTCAGAGAGACTTGTTAATTTATCCTCCTCAAGCCCCCCGCTGAAAGACATTCACACTTCAGCCTCATTCCTTGGGCATTTCCACCATCTGATATGACATGCCATAAATCAGCAGCGGTGGGCTGACACGTTTGCAACGAGCCCCCGGTACGAGCGGGCCAGTGAGATTTCTCGCTCAGATAACAACTTGCTGTGGAAACCTTTTATTCACAGTGAATCAACCAGGAATTTGTGGGCTCAATAAATCATTCAGTCAGTAGGCGGTATGGCAACTTTGACAATTTTTCTATTTTGATGATGAACGTATTGGTGGTAAAAGGGAATGAAGTATACACTTACATTTGCATTTATTTTCTTGGCCAATACTTTTACCAAACTATGGTTGAGCACATTGATTCGAAACAAAGAGTAGTGCTAGTGCATTTTCTACCTAGAACGAAGGTCAAAATCTTGCACCACAGGCATGAACTTGGTCTTTTGTTTATAGTTGAATATCTGCCCCTAAACGACACAGACGTCTATCAGAATCAGAATCAGAATCAGAATCAGAAAGAGCTTTATTGCCAAGTGTGCTTGCACCCACAAGGAATTTTTCTTGGTACTGAAGCTTCCAGTGCACATATACAAATACAAATACAACAAGAACATAGTAATACAAATTCTAAGAATAAAAATATATAAAAAATAAATAAAAATAGTATAAAAGTAAAAAAGTAGGGTCACAGTTGGGTTTAGTCTTAATAAACATTTACAGATTATGAACATATTTACAGTATTTTGAGTAGTATGAATAATATAAATATAAATATCACCTGAATTAGAGAATATTACACTAGACAGTGGGAGTCTAGCGCATGTTACAGATTATAAACATATTTACAGTATTTTGAGTAGTATGAATAATATAGATATAAATATCACCTGAGTTTATTGCACTAGACAGTGGGAGTATTGCACTTACAGGCATATGCCTTGGGGGGCATGTTAAGTGTTCAGAAGGGAAATGGCCTGTGGAAAGAAACTGTTCCTGTGCCTGGATGTTCTTGTGGCCAGTGATCTGTGTCGCCGTCCTGACGGTAACAGTTCAAACAGGGGGTGTCCAGGGTGAGTGGAGTCCGTGATGATTTTACCTGCTCTCTTCCTCACTCTGGAAGAGTACAGGTCCTGGAGGGTTGGCAGGGGGGCACCAATAATCCTCTCTGCAGTCCGGACTGTCCGTTGTAGTCTCCTGATGTCCGATTTGGTAGCTGAACCAAACCAGACAGTGATGGAAGTGCTTAGAACAGACTCAATGACGGCTGAGTAGAACTGGATCAGCAGCTCCTGTGGCAGATTGAACTTCTTCAGCTGGCGAAGGAAGTAGAGTCTCTGCTGGGCCTTTTTCACAATGGAGTCAATGTGATTTGCCCACTTCAGGTCCTGGGAGATGGTAGAGCCCAGGAACCTGAATGACTCCACTGCTTCCACAGTGCTGTTCATGATGGTGAGAGGGGGGAGTGCTGGGGTGTTTCTCCTGAAGTCCACGATCATCTCCACTGTTTTGAGCGTGTTCAGCTCAAGGTTGTTATAACTGCACCAGACAGCCAGCTGTTCAACCCCCAGTCTGTAAGCAGACTCGTCACCATTTTGGATGAGACCGATGACAGTGGTGTCGTCTGCAAATTTCAGGAGCTTGACAGAGGGGTCTTTAGAAGTGCAGTCATTAGTGTACAGGGAGAAGAGCAGTGGGGAGAGAACGCACCCTTGGGGGGCGCCAGTGCTGATGGTGAGGGTCCTGGATGTGAGTTTCCCCAGTCTCACTAGCTGCTGCCGGTCCGTCAGGAAGCTGGAGATCCACTGACAGATTGTGGATGGCATGGAGAGCTGAGTCAGTTTGGCTGTGAGAAGATCAGGGATGATGGTATTGAAGGCCGAGCTGAAGTCCACAAATAAGATCCGTGCATAAGTCCCAGGTCTGTCAAGATGTTGCAGGATATAGTGCAGTCCCATGTTGACTGCATCATCCACAGACCTGTTTGCTCTGTAAGCAAACTGAAGGGGATCCATCAGGGGTCCGGTGATGTCCTTCAGATAGGCCAACACCAGTCTTTCAAACGACTTCATGACCACAGACGTGAGAGCGACAGGTCTGTAGTCATTAAGTCCAGTGATTTTAGTTTTTTTGGGAACCGGAATGATAGTGGAGCGTTTGAAGCAGCAGGGAACTTCACACTGCTCCAATGATCTGTTGAAGATCTGCGTGAAGACTGGGGCCAGTTGGTCAGCACAGGCTTTTAGACAAGCAGATGAGATGCCGTCTGGGCCTGAAGCTTTCCTAGTCTTCTGTTTTTTGAAGACTCTGCTCACGTCCTCCACACAGACCTTAAGCTCAGGTTGGATGGCAGAAGGGGGGAGGAGAGGGGTTGCAGGAGGTGATGGTGGATGTGTGAAGTGCACATCAGAGCGGGTGTGGGGTGTGAGTCTGGGCTTCTCAAACCTGCAATAGAATGCATTGAGAGTGTCAGCCAGTTGTTGATTCTCCACAGATGGGGGGGATGGTGACTTGTAGTTGGTGATGTTCCTCAGGCCTCTCCAGACTGATGCCGGGTCGTTGGCTGAAAACTGGTTTTTCAGCTTTTCAGAGTAGCTTCTTTTAGCAACTCTGATCTCCTTTGTCAGTTTGTTTCTGGCCTGGTTATACAAGATTTTATCCCCACTTCTGTAAGCATCCTCTTTGGCATGACGAAGCTGTTTGAGTTTCCCAGTAAACCATGGTTTATCATTAGTGAATGATAAGAATGTCCTGGTAGGAATGCATGTATCCTCACAGAAACTGATATATGATGTTACAGTATCTGTGAGCTCATCCAGATCGGTGGCTGCATCTTCAAAAACAGTCCAATCAGTGCAATCGAAGCAGGCCTGTAGATCCTGCTCTGCTTCGTTGGTCCATCTTTTTACAGTCCTTAATACAGGTTTAGCTGATTTCAGTTTCTGCCTGTAGGTCGGTATAAGATGAACCAAACAGTGATCAGAGAGCCCCAAAGCTGCCCGTGGGACGGAGTGATACGCATTCTTTATCGTGGTGTAACAGTGGTCCAATATATTACTGTCTCTGGTAGGACATGTAACATCCTGTCTGTATTTTGGCAGTTCACGGGAGAGATTTGCTTTGTTAAAATCCCCAAGAATGATTAAAAGAGAGTCTGGGTACCTTTGTTCCATTTCAGCTATATGTTCAGCCAGCTGTTGTAGCGCCGCGCTCACACACGCGTCTGGAGGAATGTAAACATTCGCGAGAATGAATGAGGAAAACTCCCGCGGCGAGTAGAAAGGTTTACAGTTTATGAAATGCGCCTCTAAATTAGGAGAGCACATCTTCTTCAGTGTTGTTACATCTGAACACCAACTTTCGTTAATGTAGAAACACAATCCACCACCTCTCGTTTTCCCCGTTAGTTCCGCGATGCGATCCGCTCGGAACAGCTGGAAGCCCGGCAGATGTAGTGCGTTGTCCGGTATGGCTTCACTCAGCCAGGTTTCAGTGAAGCACAGAGCAGCGGAGTTAAAAAAATCCTTGTTAGTGCGGGTGAGGAGAAGAAGTTCGTCCATTTTGTTAGGAAGAGATCGGAGATTCGCAAGATGAATACTGGGTAGTGCAGTGCGGAGGCCGCGCTCGCGGAGTTTAACCAGCGCGCCGGCGCGCTTCCCGCGTTTGCGTCTGACCGCGCGTTTTAACAACACCGCTGCCCCTCCAACGAGAATGTCCAGAAAAACGTCTGAGTAATCAAAATCTGTAAAAAACTTGTCTGGTGTGTGTTTCCTAATGTCCAGAAGTTCGTCTTTGGTGAAACTGATAGGAAAAGAATGACTAAACGCAGAACAAACGAACAAAAACAACACAATGACTGGAGAGCTCCACACCGAGGCAGCCATCCGCGGCGCCATCTTGGATGTTTTTTTTTATGTCTATATTACTAACGGGACTATCGCTCTACACTGGCCAAGAGGGGATTAGTGTTTCTGGTCATTTTGAAGTTCTCTTTTAAGGTTAAGGTCATTTTTCATAATATAACTTTAAATATGCTTTTTTTTTTTTTTTTTTTTTTTAACATGCCAAGAGGGGACCTGCATCTCTGACCTGCATCTCTAAAGCGCACAATTTGAATACCTAAGTTAGAAAACCCAAACAGCGCTCCTCTTCAAACTATCTAGGCAGGTTATGTCCAATGAAGGAATATAAATGGGACTGATGTAATCAAACATGTAACTTTATTAAACACTAGGCACAATAATATATTAGTTGGCAATCAGAGCAAGCAAATATTCTCCGTAGGTAACAGTAAACAAAATTCTACAATAATAAAAAAAAAATAGTCACAGTGAATAAAGTCTCATAATAAATGAGTTACAGTATATACAGTCTCATAATACATAGGCTGCAGTGAATAAATAAATACTGTTCACATACACACACTCCAACACTGCAAGAGACACTTCACACCAAATAGGCCGGCGTTTCACACTTCACTAGTGAACACTGCAAAATAAGCACTGTCCTCACAGGATATATTGCACAATGCCCATAGGCCGAATAAGGTGATATGACTATTGCCAAACAAACAAAACATTTAAATTAGCAGGCTATCACTGGCAGGCCTCCACCCTAGGCCGACCCAGTTCCAGGTCTGCACAGAACAGTGGTAGCAGATTTCCGAGGCACACACATACATCCAAATAAATTAAAATAAAATAAAACAGAATGATTAAACCCAGGAAAAACAGTGGCTAGTTGGACAGACGAAGGCAATCCTCCTGTAATCACAAGCATAAATGGTTTATGATACTATGTTTACTAGCATCGTGACTAAATCATTATTAGATCTCTGATTGAAAGATAACAAAAAAAAAAGGGTTAAATGAACTTACGTTTTTGAAACCAGCCTAGATGAATTCGAGCTATATGCACCGTAACAAAGCTTAACGGTGTGGATGACTAATAGCTGTGCACACTCTCGCCAGCGTTGCTTCTTTTCATAGGCAATATCAGACAGAAAACGATCAGCGCTATAAACACTACACATTACGTCTACAAGAAAAAGGGCCAGTAAACTAACTTTGCTGCAAACCTGTGTAGACTCACTACTCGCTATAATGCGAGCAAAGTTTCTGTAGACTCTTAACTGCGTGTACCATTTACTGGTCACCAGACGCCAGGCCGAGCTACAAATAAACAATGGGCAGTGTTAGACACTTCTCAATGGGAATGAGTTTAGTGTTAAAGACAGATAGGTGTAACCTTCCGAAAAGACTCCCGTTCTCCCATTTGCACAGCTGATACTCCAAGAGGCTCACTCTTCAACTCACACCGCACTAATGTTCTCCTGTCCATGTCTCACGACACATTTAAAGGGACGCGTCAATTATGCCACCTGATCCAAATAATCAGTGCCAGTGGGTAGGTCAAGCTACACTTCCCATCTCAACCACTCTACCTGCTATACAGTGTATATACACTCACCTAAAGAATTATTAGGAACACCATACTAATACTGTGTTTGACCCCCTTTCGCCTTCAGAACTGCCTTAATTCTATGTGGCATTGATTCAACAAGGTGCTGAAAGCATTCTTTAGAAATGTTGGCCCATATTGATAGGATAGCATCTTGCAGTTGATGGAGATTTATGGGATGCACATCCAGGGCACGAAGCTCCCGTTCCACCACATCCCAAAGATGCTCTATTGGGTTGAGATCTGGTGACTGTGGGGGCCATTTTAGTACAGTGAACTCATTGTCATGTTCAAGAAACCAATTTGAAATGATTCGAGCTTTGTGACATGGTGCATTATCCTGCTGGAAGTAGCCATCAGAGGATGGGTACATGGTGGTCATAAAGGGATGGACATGGTCAGAAACAATGCTCAGGTAGGCCGTGGCATTTAAACGATGCCCAATTGGCACTAAGGGGCCTAAAGTGTGCCAAGAAAACATCCCCAACACCATTTCACCACCACCACCAGCCTGCACAGTGGTAACAAGGCATGATGAATCCATGTTCTCATTCTGTTTACGGCAAATTCTGACTCTACCATCTGAATGTCTCAACAGAAATCGAGACTCATCAGACCAGGCAACATTTTTCCAGTCTTCAACTGTCCAATTTTGGTGAGCTTGTGCAAATTGTAGACTCTTTTTCCTATTTGTAGTGGAGATGAGTGGTACCCGGTGGGGTCTTCTGCTGTTGTAGCCCATCCGCCTCAAGGTTGTGCGTGTTGTGGCTTCACAAATGCTTTGCTGCATACCTCGGTTGTAACGAGTGGTTATTTCAGTCAAAGTTGCTCTTCTATCAGCTTGAATCAGTCGGCCCATTCTCCTCTGACCTCTAGCATCAACAAGGCATTTTCGCCCACAGGACTGCCGCATACTGGGTTCACACAGGCATCAGAGATCACAATATGCATAGATAAACATATACAATACAATTAACCCTCTGATGGTTTACGGGGTCTTTTGGGACCCCAAATGACTTTTACTCAAATTAAAAAAAATGTTCCCTTTGTCCAAATGGTATGAAACCTTCTACGGCTCTCAACACTTTCTAGATCTACAAAAAAATAAATAAATTGGAATGATATCTGTTTTTATGTTAGCGTGACAAAAATTGTGACACTCGTGGTCTTCGGGGTCTCTGGAGACCCCGCAATCAAAATAGACAAAATTCATCATCAAAATCAGAAACAACGCAGAACACATCGACAGAAATGGCACAAATAAAGTGGCACACTTCCACCAATGCAAAAAACATCCACAATGCTAAATTATATTACTCACAACACGCGTGTACACACACACACACACACATATAGAGGAATACATTTTTGAGACTATAAAAACTGTTCTCTTATCATTTGTAAAATAAAATCATCCAAAATGCAGTACCACCACAAAAATAAATTGGTGATACTGACACATTGAAAATGTGCACACACACACACACACACACACACACACACACACACACACACACACACACACACACACATTTGTAAGGCTATAATTTGTCAAATAAAATCATCCAAAATGCAGAACCAACACAAATATAAAGTGGTGACACTGACACCGACAATGTGTACTCACACACTCTCTCTCTCACACACACACACACACACACACACACACACACACACACACACACACACAGGAACATTTGTAAGGCTATAATTTGTCAAATAAAATTATCCAAAATGCAGTACCACCACAAAAATAAATTGGTGACACTGACACATTGAAAATGTAAACACACACACACATACACGCATACACACACACAGGAACATTTGTAAGGCTATAATTTGTCAAATAAAATCATCCAAAATGCAGAACCACTACAAATATAAAGTGGTGTGGTGACACTGGCACATCGACAATGTGTACTCACACACTCTCTCTCTCTCTTTATCTCTCAGACACACACACACACACACACACACACAATTGTGTGTGTCTAGAATCTAGAATTAGATTAAAAATAAATGATTGAAATAAATGATAAAATCTTAAGACTCCAACATTTCTCTTTGTAACCTTTTGTTCAGGTTTGGTTCTAATCATAATGTAACATTATTGAAAAACTGTTTTTTTTTTGTACAAAAAAAATGCTAAACTTTGACAAAAATATTTATTTTTGTTATAATTGTGATTTTATAATATTTAGATATGAATCCAACTAAATCCAACTTGTGAAAAGATATCTTTCAGGTAGTCTAATAGCAAATAGCATATACTGGAGCTCTATAGCCATCTAGTGGTTAAAATTATTATTTTTTATTTTAAAACTGCATTTTCCAAAAAATGGGCAAAAATGTTACATTAAACCATTTAAAATTATCCATGTTATCCCCATGAATGAAAGTTAGAAATCTGGGTCTTTTATAAAGTGAATTTTACATCAAATGCTGTTTTTTTGTAAAAAGGCTAAATATTTATTTATTTATTTATAGAAATTTAAAAAAAATATCATAAATTCTCCAAAAACTGCACAAATGTTGAGTAAAAACATTAACAAACAGAATAAAATTACATTTGAAAAAAAAAAAAAAACTATTATCTTGTTACAAAATTAAATGTTATTGTCTGGGGTCTCTAGAGACCCCAAAAACCTCAAGTGTAGACATAAATAAAGACCATCAGAGGGTTAAAAAAGAATGACCAGACCATCAGTTATCAAAAATTTTAAAAATTGAATTTTTGGAGGAAAGACCAATTGAATCTGTTTTTCATACAACAGGGTAAAAAATACCGGCGGCAACAGTTCAAAAGCAGAGGCGAGAAGACGCCTCTTATGATTCACAATATTATTTTTCTTATTTAACGCTCTCTCTTCATAGATACTTTCTCAAGTCAAGTCAAGTCATGTCATCTTCATTTATATAGCGCTTTTAACAATGTAGATTGTTTCAAAGCGGCTTTACTACTGTACTACAAACGGATTATATTTAAGGTAACAGAGATTGTTTTGGCTTTATAGCGGTTCTTGAATAAAGATACCTTCCAGCTAAAGTTAGTTTTGATTGATTCACTTCTGTCGCAAGGATCATTAGTTATTAAATTAGAGGCCGCTAAGACGACATCGTTCTCTCTACACAGACTTTAAATGCGAACCTGTAAGAAACGCTGATGGCACTCACGTGCGCATCAAGAATTAATACTATAGTTATGCGCATTTGAATATATGTGTGCAGGTTTGTAATTCCCTACAAACCAAGCCTTAAACTACTTGTCTGGCCTTAAAATTTTGATACAGAATTTTATCACTTCGGGGTAGATACGCGAAACCGAAATTATCCCGACACCGCTTTATCTGTAGAGTGGGAAAGGGATCCTTCACAGGGAGAGACTAGTTGGCACTTCTGCACTGCGTTGTTATCAGGTCCAGGCGAAGGTCCTTCGTCAGATCTGGATACGGCCTGGATCCGGCAGGCTGCGGGAAAACCTCGGGATAAACAAGGACACTAAAATTAGCGTAGATGCCATTCTTCTTATGATGTAACGAGTACATCAGGATTTATGGGAAGTGTTCCCAGTTCCGGCTGACCTAGTCTATGCAGCCTAACATTGGATTATAGAAGTCTATAATGTATTATGTGAATGCTAGGTCATAAAGATGTGTCTTTAATCTAGCTTTGAACTGATGGACTTTTAAGATGGAAAAATGCGGTTTTACAGATACTAGACACGTGACTTTCAAATGAAAGATTGGTATCAAAGAGCACACCCAGGTTCCTAACCGACGACGAAGACTTAACAGAGCAGCCATCAAATGTTAGAAAGTATTCTAGGTTATTACATGTGGAAGTTTTTTGTCCAATTTTTTTCAGAATTTAGTAGTAGGAAATTACTAGTCATCCAGTTTTTTTATATCAGCTATGCATTCCGTTAATTTTGTGAATTTCAATTGTTTCGTTTGGTTTTGAAGAAATATACAGCTGAGTATAGTCGGCATAACAGTGAAAGCTAATTCCATGTTTCCTAATGATATCTCCTAATGGTAGCATGTAGTAGAACAGTAGTGGTCCTAGTACTGAGCCTTGTGGTACTCTATACTGAACTTGTGATCGATAAGACATCTCTTCATTTACTGCTACAAACTGATAACGGTCAGATAAGTATGATTAAAACCATGCTAGTGCAATTCCACTAATGCCAACATAATGTTCGAGTCTATTTAAAAGAATGTTGTGGTCAATAATGTAAAATGCAGCACTAAGATTGCAGCACCGGACTGAAAATCCTCGCAGATATCATTTCTTTCTAGAAAGGAACACAGTTGTAAGGATACTGCTTTTTCTAGTATCTTTGACAGAAAAGGCAGATTCGAGATCGGCCTGTTATTTACTAATTTTGTATGATCAAGTTGCGTTTTTTTTAACAAGCGGTTTAATCATAGCCAGCTTAAAGGTTTTTGGTACGTATCCTAGAGACAAAGACGAATTAATGATAAGAAGAGGATCTATGACATCTGGAAGCATCTCTGTCAGTAGCTTAGTCGGTATAGGGTCTAACATACATGTTGTCGATTTAGATGAATTAACGAGTTTGCAAAATTCTTCCTCTCCTATAGCAATAAATGAATCGAATTTTTCCTCAGGGAGACTACAATGCTCTCCCTGATGCTATACTGTATTAGACGGTTGCATAGTTATAATTTTGTCCCTGAAATTATTAATCTTATAAGTGAAGAAGTTCATAAAGTCGTTACTGCTGTGTTGCAGTAACATTTCCTTCTCTCTGGGCCTCGAGTTTTTTCACGTAGTATAACTGCGCAGCGCTTCTGTGTTGTACGTCACACGCATCACACACATGACCAGCGTCGGCCAATAGTGAGCCTACGTGTGACGTACAACACAGAAGCGCAGCGCAGTTATACTACGTGAAAAAACTCGAGGCCCAGAGAGAAGGAAATGAATAGTGGAATAAAGTCGTTAATTTTTGTTTCTTTTTGCGCACAAAAGTATTCTCTTCGCTTTATAAACTTAGGATTGAGCCACTGTAGTCACTTGGACTATATTAACGATGTCTTTAATACATTTTCTGGACCAGCAAGTTATAATGTCTTAGAAGCCTATGGAGGAGTGATCCAGCTCTCAGATTTAATCAAAAATATCTTAATTTGTGTTCCGAAGATGAACGAAGGTCTTACGGGGTTGGAACAACATGAGGGTGAATAATTACTGACATAATTTTCATTTTTGGGTGAACTAACCCTTTAAGGGCCTGAGTGTGCTCGTTGTACCACGGCGTTGGACTATTTTCTTTAATCTTCTCTAAGCGCAACGGAGCAACTGTGTCTATAGTGCTGGAAAAGAGAGAGTTAAAAGTTTCTGTTGCAATATCAAGTTCTTCCAAGCTATCTGGGATGCTGAGATGATGAAACTGATCAGGAAGATTATTGATAAAGCAATTTTTAGTGGCAGAAGTGATAGGTCTAACATATTTGTAACACGGAGTCGGCTTTGCAGCCTTCGCTAAATGTAATTTACACAAGACTAGATAATGATCTGAGATGTCATCGCTCTGCTGCAGTATTTCAACGGCATCAACATCTATTCCCTGTGATAATATTAGATCTAGAGTATGATTACGACAATGAGTAGGTCCTGACACGTGTTGTCTAACTCCAATTGAGTTTACAATGTCTTTAAATGCCAATCCCAATGCATATTTTTCGTTATCTACATGTATATTAAAATCACCAACAATTAGGACTTTATCTGCAGCCAATAATAATTCTAATAGAAAGTCCACAAATTCTTTGATAAAGTCTGTATGGTGCCCTGGTGGCCTGTATACAGTAGCAATCACAAATCTCAAACGTGATTAATCATTTACACTATATATTTTTACATTAAGCACCAACACTTCAAAAGAATTATATTTAAAACTAGATTTCTTAGTGGTTTTGAAAATATGACTATAAATTACAGCAACACCTCCCCCTTTGCGTTTCAGACGAGGTTCATGTTTATAACAGTAATCTTGTGGGGTGGACTCATTTAAAGTAATGTAATCGTTTGATTTTAGCCAGGTTTCTGTCAAACACAGCACATCTAGGTTATAATCTGAAATCATATTATTAACAATGAGTGCTTTTGGAGTAAGCGATCGAATATTCAGCAACCCAAGCTTTATCATTTGCTCATCTGTATTATATCTGTTTTTTATTTGTTGAACATAAATTACATTTTTAACCTTAGATGGGTTTAGATGTTTTTTGGATCTCCGAATTCGGGGAACAGACACAGTCTCTATATGATGATATCTAGGTGAAAGAGGCTCTATGTGATGGGATTTATCTGACCTTGGTGACGTGAGACAGCTAGCAGACGGTCAGTTAAGCCAGTCTGTCTGCTTCCTGACCTGGGCCCCAATTTGTCATGTTTTATCTCTAAGACTATGAGCCAAATTACTAGAGAGAAGAGCAGCACCATCCCAGGAGGGATGAATACCATCTCTTTTCAACAGGTCAGGTCTGCCCCGAAAACTTTTCCAATTGTCTATGAATTGGTTTCTATGCTTGGTTATGCAGTCCCTTTAGGGTTAATGGGATAAATCAAACAGAAATAGCTCTTTAAGGTAAAGATTTCAGGTCACTACTTTATACAGTGAATAATGATTTTGTTAATCAAAATGAACTTTGCGTCCCCAGTCGGATGGTAAAGAACAATACTTGTTTGGCTGCTTTGTACATTTATTGCCTTCACAAACACACTGTAAATATTTTGGAGGTCAATCTCAAAATTTTATGTTGACTTGCTGCACTGAACATTTTTAGTTGGTTCAGTTGAAATATATGAAGTAGGGATGTTCATTTAAAAAAAAAATAATTCTGACTGACAGCTGCTTGTTGACCAGTCATCATCAGTTAACTGACATGATTAGAAGGTTAGATTAGAATTAAATGGAATTAGAATAGATAAGTGTCTGTGACCCATTCAAATACCTCAAAAATGTAGATTTACATGTGCAAATAGCAGATAAACAACAGAACATGAGGATTCACACACCGTCACATCAAGCACCAGAATTAAATTGTACTGTATATATAAGAGGAATAAAATAAAAAGGCCTACTCAACTGAACAATTATATATATATATATATATATATATATATATACATAATGAAGACAGACTTCACTGCCAGTTCACTTCACTGTTCACACACACACAGTTCCATTGCAGGCTATGGGAGTTGGATAGTTAGACATCGGTCAGAGATGCAGGTCAGGTCCCCCTTTGGCCAGTGTAGAGAGATAGTGCTCTGTTAGTAATATAGACATGTACAGACCCTTTCCAAAAAATTAGAATATCATGGAAAAGGTCATTTATTTCCATAATTCCATTCACAACATTAAACTTCCATAGATTATAGATTCAGGGCCCACAACTTAAACGATTTCAAGTATTTAGTTGTTTATTTGTACATAATTTGGGCTTCCAGCTCATAAAACCCACGAAAACAGGATTTCAAAAAAATTGAATATTACATGAAATCACACAGTAATTACACAGTGATACCATGGTCATTGAACCAGGTTTTGGTTATTTTGGCAGTGTGGGCAGGTGCAAATCCTGCTGGAAAATGAAGGAAGCATGAAGTGCTCTGAAAATGTTCTGGTAGACGGCTGCGTTGACTCTGGATTTAATAAAGCACAGTGGACCAAAGTCCTCTTTTCTGATGAGAGCAAATTTTGCATCTCATTTGGAAACCAAGGTCCCAGAGTCTGGAGGAAGAATGGAGAGTCACACAATCCAAGATGCTTGAAGT
Organism: Rutilus rutilus; assembly: GCF_951802725.1. Lineage (NCBI taxonomy): Eukaryota > Metazoa > Chordata > Actinopteri > Cypriniformes > Leuciscidae > Rutilus > Rutilus rutilus. Next base: position 8,573,909 of record NC_140230.1, on the reverse strand, counting down.
CCAGTGTGAAGTTGCCACAGTCTGTGTTGGTTTGGGGAGCCATGTCATCGGCTGGTGTTGGTCCACTGTGCTGTCCACTCAACGCAGCCGTCTACCAGGACATTTTCAGAGCACTTCATGCTTCCTTCAGCAGACAAGCTTTATGGAGATGCTGACTTCATTTTCCAGCAGGATTTGCACCTGCCCACACTGCCAAAATAACCAAAACCTGGTTCAATGACCATGGTATCACTGTGTAATTACTGTATGATTTCATGTAATATAAAATTTTTTTGACATCCAGTTTTCGGGTGTTTTATGAGCTGGAAGCCCAAATTATGTACAAATAAACAACTAAATACTTGAAATCGTTTACGTTGTGGGCCCTGAATCTATAATCTATGGAAGTTTAACGTTTTGAATGGAATTATGGAAATAAATGAACTTTTCCATGATATTCTAATTTTTTGGTAAGGGTCTGTATGTGTGTGTGTGTGCAATGGCACAAAACAATGGCAAGTAAATTGTTAGGGACTGCATAACCAAGCATAGAAAGTGTCTATGAAGAGAGAGCGTTAAATAAGAAAAATAATATTATGAATGATAAGAGGCATCTTCTCGCCTCTGCATTTGAACTGTTGCCGCCGGACCGCCAGTATTTTTTACCCCGTTGTAGATTCAAATGTTCTTTCCTCAAGCAATTAATTATTTTTTTTTTTGATAACTGATGGTTTGGTCATTCTTTTTTTAATTGTATATTGTATATGTTTATCTATGCATATTGCGATCTCTGATGCCTGTGTGAACATTATATATATATATATATATATATATATATATATATATATATATATATATATGAAGACAGACTTCACTGCCAGTTCACTTCACTGTTCACACACACACACACACACACACACACACACACACACACACACACACACACACACACACACACACACACACACACAGTTCCATTGCAGGCTAAAGTCCCCTGTTGAATAGGTAGACATCGGTCAGAGTTGCAGATCCCCTCTTGGCATGTAAAAAAATAAATTACGTATATATATATATATATATATATGTATATGAAGTTATATTATGAAAAAAATATACATATATATGTTTAGGGATGTTTGAAAAAACTTGAAATTTCCTTAACTAAGCAGTCAGTTAAACAGTAGCTCTACAGTCTCAGAGCCTCAGAAGTGTGACCGACGTGTGTTAATGGGCCATTGCAGTTCCTGCTCCAGCCTACAGGAGCGCTGCTGAGTATGAACTTAAGCACACACACACACACCCTACCCTTGGTCAACATTTTTTTATTTGATTTTAACATGTTTTAAAAGCATGACCAACAGGGGACTTGAAAAATGTCCCCACTTGGCTCGGGGGTCCCCTGTTGGTGAGTGTGTAACGACACCAAGGTCCCCTCTTAGATAGGTAGACGAGTACACACACACACACACACACACACACACAAAAAAAAAACCTGTATGTGGTTGTATTACATGTCGATCAGATATCTCATCCCCAATTATCATAAACACTCCTTTGGACAGCTATAAATCTATACAAATGGTTAAGAGGAATGATTTGGAGGAAGTTGAGGTCTAGATTGTGTAATTCATAAATTTAAAGGACCACTGATCACTCTTGTAGGGATGAATCAAACTGCACACATGAGGCACTTATGTTTCAAAACTACCCTTGAAGCAATGGGAGACATTACTTCATCTTTAAAAGTAAACTGAGGGTATAGAGTGAGAGCTTCATGTTGGGATTGATCGAATCTCACTTAAGGCCTTTTCCTAGGAGACAAGCTGGAATTGGATAATTTGAACAACCTTTGTGCTCCATTAAATAAATAGGCCAGACTAAGAGCACAACCCTGGAGATCCTTCACTATGATCAGCACTCTGAGATGGGACCTTCTGGGGATTATTGCCCATGAACCCCAAGGTTGAATGAGCAAGGTCATCCAGACATGATGACAAGAGAGCCATTTTAGATTCCTTATCTTCTGTAGAACGGTCTAGAAGGACCAACGGGAGATGGTGAATCTGTATTGCATTTGGAAATACTTAGGGCATTGATAAATGACATCATCAGAGTTCCATTGTGTCCTATTTCCAGATCTAGACTAAATCAAGGATCCCAATGATTTTTTTAGACTAATGTTTTTAAATGCAAAGATGCAAAAAGGTTGCAAAATGACTGCCAACGTGAAAATCTGCAATGGATATTCCTGACATTTAATAGCCATACAGCATAATGACTCCTGTAAATTGTATCATTTGATGGAAAGGAAATTTGGAAACTGGACCTCCAGAATTTAATCCATCTGATTTAGACAGTTACTCAGTAGGAAAGGTTCTCCATTTTTTTCTTTTTCTTTTTTCTTAATGTAGAATCAGCATACAGGAAGTACATTTAATATTTTATATTTGTCCGATGACATTTTTTTACTAAGTACTATTAGAATAGCCCATACCAATACCTTTGTTGTTTTACATTTAGAGAAAATACAGAAAAAATACAGCCAAAACAATATATGATATATGATATAATATATTGCATAATTTTATCATTTAATAAGCAAACTTAACAATTAAAGAACATGATTAATCTTATAACACTTTTAAATCCTTTGCTTCGCCTCAAATTTCTTCCTCAAAATGTTCTGCCTACATTTGCTGAAAGACACAGCTGATCTGAATCCATTCAACCTTCGCTGACTGTAAAACACAGCTAAGAACTAAGAGACCAAACACAACGAAATATGGATGAAAATCAATAGATATCTGGCACCACAAGAAAGAGCGGTGCCTTGAGACTTCATCTCCATTTATTACTGCTGATTTATTTATTTTACACAGACACTATTACTGTGGACTGACCTCTTAGAGGGGAAGAAAAAAATGCAGTGTTCAGCAAATTAGCCATTGTTTTTGTCACTGTTTTTTTCTCGGCGGTACATAATAGTCAATGTGGTCCTCTGACAATGAGTGGAAAATATATATTTGACCAAGGTCTCAGAGGAAACATAGAGTGAAGTCGTTGATACAAGTCCATCCATCCACCTCTTGTCAGGTTGTCTCTTAATCGACTGAGCTGCATGGCAGGTCTCCCTACCGCTTACACGAGGACTCCTCTGAGATGCTCCCCGGACCAGATAATGACACATCTCTGGGATCGAGGAGGATGATGGAAATGGAGTGTCGAATTGGTCCATCCTCAGTGCTGCTGTGTCTTAATCTGAGGCTCAGTCACTTTGCTTGCGTAATTTTTTTTTACTGATATTTATTCATTCTACAGTATAATCAGTTCTTTGATATCTAGACTACTGATAAATGCCACTGCACAAAAAACAGCACTCAACAACAGCACTCAAAAAATTAAATCAACTTATTTTAAGTAATAAGTGTGAATCAAAAAAACATCTAAAATAAATCTGTAATTTAATACATCACAGAAATAACTTTGCGTAACTGTGTTAACGTAACTACTACTAATCATTGTTATTATTACTAAATATGTATTATTCATATTATGCATAACAATAAAAAAATATTTTTTATTTTTATTCATAGATCTTTATTAAGTTCAATCTTTATTTAAGAGTAACTCTCCTTTTACATTATTATTATTATTATTATTATGTTCCTGAAATATAAGCATCCTGTCTTGGGCAAAGGTCAGCAATCTGACCCCCTGAATACAATATAGACTTATCCACAATCCCCATTTCAGCCTAGGGAGTAATTAGGAGAAATTAGATCTCTTCAGATCATCATTTTTTGACATCCAATTACGTAGTGCAGAGTGAAAACAGTATATATATATATATATATATATATATATATATATATATATATATATATGGCCAAAGGGACGATGGATAAGAACTGGGAACTCATTCTTCGATGGGGGTGTCACAGCAGACAGATTCACTGAACTGTAAGATGTGTTTTTTGTCATTATACTTTGACTCCAGTGGAGCGTTTGTGGTAGAGAGCGATCAAAACTGACATAAGCAACCACCGAAGGGTAGCAAATGTAAGCATGAAAGTTGTCATTTCTTATTTTGACTATTGAAATGCAATATGAAGACAATATTCCAACAACTGTTTCTAATAGGCATCACAGGCGCCATAAGTGCTTATTGGTTTCACGCTGAGAGCGCGTCAGATTGCTGCTGTAATTCAAGCGACGATAACTGCCTCTCACTGAGTTAATAGCTAGAGGATCATCACAATCCTGACCTTTGTTTTATGTGTTGTCTTGATTTTGCAGAGGAAAAACATTTATGTTTGAATTACATTGTAAACAAAGCATTTGATTATAGGCTAATTGATTTTTAATAGCAATATTTGCATTGCAGACTCTTTGCCTCCTGCTGTTTGTTCTAGCTGTTAGCGTAACCAGAATTACTAAAGCATTGCTTTGGAAATAAGAAGTATTATCATTTTTAGAACACATCTTGACCCTGAGATCTTTTAAAGGTTGTAGCTAAAAATTACTATCAGCATCAACTTGTGCATGTGTCCAAATATGTGTACTTTACTTAAAAAAGCAGATTATGTCAAAACACTCTGTGAACAATTGCAAGCCCTGATACTTAAAGGACATCGGGTGGAAACAGTTAGCAGTTTTAACTATTTAGGAACATTCATAGATAATCATTATCATTTTGTTGAGAATGCAGGTTATGAGGCAATTAAAAGGCAATGCAGAGACAACGTCTTATCTGAAGTTTAAAACATTTTGGTGTGATTAAACATATTCTAGAAATGTCATGAATTTTAACTGAATGGACTATACAGTACTGTGAAAAAAAGTCTTAGGCATGTTAGTATTTTCACCCCCCAAAAATGGTTTTAAGTCAAGTTATGTGTATCTTTTGCTGTAGTGTGTCAGTAGGAAATATCAGTTTGCATTTACAAACATTAATTTTGCCATTAATTGTAATTGTAATAATCCAGTGACATTTTTTAATGCAAAAGGAGTCTGACAATAGCTGGTATGATCCACACGGAGATCTGATCTCACCATCATCGAATCCGTCTGGGATTACATGAAGAAACAGAAATAAACTGAGACTGACTAAATCCAGAAGTACTGTGGCAACATCTCCAAGACGTATGTGATTACATAAAAAAAAAAAAGAAAACTGACACAGACTAAATCCATAAAAAAAAACGCAGAAATGTCTCCAATACACTTGAAGAAACCTACCTGCAAAGCTACTGTGAAAACTTTTAGGCACTTTTGTAAAAATGCTGTAAAGTGAGGATACTTTAACAAGTAATGTCATAGATTTGATTTATCAATTAATCCATATTTGGTGTGACCCTTTGCATTCAAAACAGCTTTTGTCCTAGGTACACTTACACACAGTTTTTTTCCAGGTACCTTCGCCGGTAGGTTTCAAGCGTCTTGGAGACGTTGCCGCAGTTTTTATGGATTTAGTCTGTCTCAGTTTTTTTTCTGTTTCTTCATGTAATCCCAAATGGATTCCATGATGGTGAGATCAGATCTCCGTGTGGATCATACCGGCTGTTGTTATGGAATTATTCTTGTGCCAATAATAATGAACGTAGCTTTTCAAGAAACTAATGAAAATATAAATTGAAACTAAGGCCCTGTTTACACGAGAACGCTCGCGGGTGAAAACGTAAAAATATTTTATCAGATGTGCCTTTCGTTTAGATGGCATTTTTGGGGCTTAAAAACACAAAAAAGTGAAACCACCCTCCAGAGTGGAAATCTTAAAAACGCTCCACCGTCGCGTTTCCGTCTAAACGGTAAAAACGCAAAAGTCTGCTGGAGTGCATACTACAGGGTGGGCCATTTATATGGATACACCGTAATAACATGGTAATGGTTGGTGATATTAAAGTCCTGTTTGTGGCACATTAGTATATGTGAGGGGTCACCACCCATCTTGAGGAGTTTGCCCCCTCACATATACTAATGTGCCACAAACAGGACTTTAATATCACCAACCATTCCCATGTTATTACGGTGTATCCATATAAATGGCCCACCCTGTACATTGAATTTCACACACTTTTGCGTCACCATATGCACGCAGATTTCCCCCCCATAACGCTCGTCTAAACGCAGAATAAAAAGTGATCACTTTTGCGTTTTCTCTTCAGATCGTTTCCGTGTAAACGTAGCCTAAATAAAATATCTTTGAAACTGAAAAAGAATAAATCGCAGGCAAATTTTTTGACAAGTTTTGCTAACTATTGCGCTTCCAGAGTTTTCATTTACGCTTCTTGAGTTTTCGTTTACATAACATCCACACATAAACACACCACTGACGTCTTCACTTCCAGGTGAAGAAGCTGTCAATCAAAAACTCAGTAGCCAATGAGAACACACTGTCACTAGCCCCGCCCCCACGAGAGAACTTGCGAACGAAAACTCAGGCAGCGTAAACGAAAACTCCAGAAGCATAAGCGAAAACTTCAGAAGCGTAAATGAAAACTCTGGAAGCGCATTTGTAAGTTCAGATCAGCGATTGAAATATGAGAAATAGTTAGCAAAACATGCAGTGTATTAAAAACGAAGTAAAAAAGATTGCCTGCGATTTATACTTTTCAGTTTCAAAGATATTTTATTCAGTTTCAATTTAGATTTTCATTAGTTTCTTGAAAAGCTACGTTCATTATTATTGGCACAAGAATAACTCCATATGTTGTCAGACTCCTTGTGCATACAAAAATGTCACCGCAATATTACAATTAGTGGCAAAATGATTGTTTGGAAATGTGAACTGATATTTCCTTCTGACACACTACAGCAAATGATACAAATAACTGGCTTAAAAGCATTTTTTGGAGTGAAAATACTAACATTCCTAAGACTTTTGCACAGAACTGTATGTGTGTTAAAATTTTTCAGTTTTGTGATTTTTATAGAAAATAACATGTTGTATTTTACAGAAAACTGGCAGCTGTGGTTGCTAAAATTATTCTGTAAAAAATAAAAAAATAAAAAAAGATATATATATATAGTGAAAATGTAAACATTATTTATTCAAACGCGAATACCTATAGACTGAACACTTGATGGGCACATGCCATCTGCGTTTTCGCGGGTTTGCGTTTTTGAGGTTTGCGCAGAGATAACCTTTTAAAAAAAAAAATTCACAGCTTGCACTGTGGAATCTATTTCTGGGTTTGCGTTCTCGAGCCACCAGGCATTGTTTTAAGCGGATTAGCGGGCCGGAGCGTGTTGAGTGTTTTCTGTTAGAACGGTGTCGTGTTAGCGTCCCCTAAGTTAATAACTAATGATTTCAAATGATCAAAATGATTTTTGCATCGGAAGTGAATCAATCAATCAAAACTATCTTTATCTGGGGCCGTATTCACAAAGAATTTTAAGGCTAAAAGTAGCTCCTAACTGGCGAATTTAGGAGCAACTCCTAAAAATAATGGGCGTGTCACTCCTAACTTTAGGACTCCTAATTTTTTTCTCTAAGAATAATTCACGAAGCATTTTAGCCCTAAAAGTAGCACCTAAGTCTGGGACAGCTTAAAAGAAGTCGAGAGGACTCCTAACTCACTAAGACCTATTCACAAAGGATCTTAAAATGGCTGCGCGACGCAGTGTGTTGGAGACACTCAATGACACGGAGTTATTACAAAGATACCGCCTTAACCGTGAGGGAATACTGATTGTTGTGGATCTTGTGAGGGATGCAATAAGAGCGCCAACTAATCGCAACAACCCAATCAGTGCCGAATTGAAATGTTTGACAACACTTCGCTACCTGGCAACGGGGAAAATGCAATTGTGTAATGCCGACGATCAAGCGATATCCCAGCCATCGGTAAGCAGATCCATCCACCAAACCATCAATGCACTCTGTAGACCCCATATTATTCGACAGTTCATAAGTTTTCCTTTGGACATTCGCCAACTCCAAAGAAACAAAGCCAGCTTTATGGATATTGCCGGTGTGCCCGGAGTGGTCGGTGCTATAGATGGGACACATATTAAACTAATTGCACCACGTCAGGATGAGGACGTGTTTGTGAATAGAAAGAAAATCCACTCCATCAATACCCAGATTGTGTTCGATGCAAACTTCACAATTCTCGATGTTGTTGCAAAGTGGCCCGGATCCACTCATGACTCGAGGATATTGATGGAGAGTGGTCTGAGGCAACTGTTTGAGAGACGTCATGTACCAGCTGGATGTCACTTGGTGGGGGACAGTGGCTATCCCTGTAAGTCGTGGCTCCTTACACCTTACCTCCGTCCACAAGTGGGACCACAGTTAAATTACAATAGGTAAGTGCACATGTTGGCTATATTATTTAGGTGCCATAATTCAAAAGCATGACCACAATGTCAAAGCTTATTACAAATTATAGTGGTGGCTCTTGGTGTTGTTGGTTAAATCAATAATGTTTACTGTTCCTTGGTGTATGTTTCAGAGCACACAAGAAGACACGCAGTGTGGTGGAAAGGGGGATTGGACAGCTAAAGCGACGTTTCCACGTTTTACATAGTGAAATCCGCCTTAGTCCAGAGAAGACGAGTAAAGTGATCACTGTGTGTGCGCTTCTTCACAACCTGTGCCGGCAAAGGAACATACCACAGACATGAGATGGTGATGAGTTTGACGATGATGATGATGATGATGATGATGATGACAATGAACACAGACAATTTGTTGATGAAGTGGAACAATGTGGACTGGCATTCAGGGATCACTCTGTCTATACACACTTTGGGTAAATAATCACATATGCACAAATGAGTAAAGACACATTTTTGCTCAATTTAAGTGTGTTTATTCCCTTTGCATTTTTGCAATCTTTAGAGTGTAATATTCAGACTTTAATTGTATTAGCCTCTCTTTTGCATCAAGGACCCTTTTCTGCCTTTTAAACACACACATTTCCACTTTTCTTCCAGGGGTGATGGCCTTGCACCAGCAGCAGGACTGAGGGGAGAGGCAGGTAATGGGATTGTGGAAGAGGAAGCTGGAGGAGGTGCAGTAAGAGGAAGAGGTGCTGGAAGAGGTGCAGTAAGAGGAAGAGGTGCAGTAAGAGGAAGAGGTGCTGGAAGAGGAAGAGGTGCTGGAAGAGGAAAATGACTTGCATCTGAAGGACCTGGGTTTCCATTTGGCCTGTACCATAAATTGTAGCCTGTTAAAACATCTTATTTGTGAACACAGTTTTTTGTGTGTGTGGGTGGTTTGCACATAATGATATTGTATGTCCTTCATTAAATATCACCAAAAATGTACAAGTATTGCAATCATTGCATAAACATAGCCTACCCCTCTATTTCCATTAGCAGCTGCATTGCCGGATCAGTTGCACCCTCAAGGCCCATTATGGTGTCTGACCCAATGACACTATACACCACCGATGCAATGTGGCTCAGTGGCTTAGGTGCTGATCCTCCTCCTTAACACATACATGGAAAGTTTCACCAACTCAAAAGCATTGCCTACATAATGCTTAAAAGCACACTTTAATGTAAGCATATTGTTTATGACATTTGTTTAATAATTCATTACATTCATGACAAGCAGGAAGTTTTTAGAATTACATGAAACAATAATGATATTATATATTTAATACTATAGGCCTACCTGTTGCCATACTTGCCCGTTTAAAGGCTGCAATCTCAACCCTCGACTGCGATTGTAGCGCATACCACCGCCTCTCGCAGTCGTCCGTGGTCCGCGACACAAGCGGGAATGCTGCATTGATCTGCAAACAAATCCTCTCCCATGTCTCACGCTTAGTTTTGCTTTATATCCCAGTGCCGAATTTCCCTTTTATTATGTTTTTTTTTTTTTTTTTTTGCACCAACTGGGCCAGCAGCAGTAACTGATCCTGCGTCCAGTTGGGCTTTCTTTTCCGTTTTGGAGAGTTCATAATCCACCGTCATTCAACTATAACATTACTTCAATAGGAGCAACATTTAATTGCTTTAAGTAGTCTATTTTGGCTAATAGGATGTCAATTAACCAAGCAAGTGTTAATGCAAGTGTCGTTTTTCATTATTAGACAAGTGGCGGTTTTCATTAGGGTATTAGGCTACCTTGATTTAATTTAATTGAATTCACGACTTTTCTCTCTCTCTCTCTGCCTTTTTAGAATTACACTTCACTGGGGCCTGCACAAACATGTCATTATATATGCATTTCGATTACATTACTATTATTATTTTGTGTAATGTAGGACACAGACATATTTAGATGTCGTAATTCCATGATTTGGTGCGTGAGTGCGTCTGTGTTATGTTCTGCATGATGGTCCTGTCATCTAACAACCAATCACCGTGATCATTGCGAGGAAGCTCGTGCATGAGTAATGACGTCATCCATAGCAACGAAGACTCACTCTTAGTTTAGGAGTTGTCATTTTTCTTTACTAAGAGTAGGTCTGAAAGGCGTTGTGAATAACTTTTAAGAGAAAACTCCTAGCTAAAATATTTTAGTGCGATTTAGGAGTGGTAAGATAAAATGCTTTATGAATACGGCCCCTGGACAATAACTTTATTCTAGAGCTGCTGTAAAGCCAAAACAATCTCTGTTACCGTAACTTCCTATTATCATGTAAAGCTGCTTTGAAACAATCTATATTGTTAAAAGCACTATATAAATGAAGGTGACTTGACTTGACTTGACTTGACAACAACCTCTAAATTTACAATTTATGGTGTCATGCACCTAAATATAAAACATCATCATGGTAACACACATGACTCTAAAATAACGCAATAATTTAATTTAAATATATAGGATGCAACATAAAACTCTAATGTACATAAGTGCAAAAAAACTTAAAAAAATAAATAAGAAGAAACATAAAAAATTATAAACCATAAAATGTGAAGTGTCACACTGGGAATGTCATCTTACCGTTAACCCATTTGTGCCCAAATTTTTCTGAATGGTTTCATGCATATAATCCTGTTAATAGTGTCCTATGTGAACATGTTCTGCATTTATTTTCCCCAGGTTTTTTTTTTCTTTCTTGAAAATCATATTTGAATGTGCGGCAACTATAGTTGCCGGTGGGCAAATATGTTGTATGCACCCCTTCAATGTAAAATATGAATAGGAGGAGAACATTTGGCATTTATCTCAAAATAACTGCTTTCAACAGATCAATCTTTATTCATAAACAAATTTATTACGTATAAAAGTCGAAGAACATTTGATGCAGACCCAAAAAAAACTGCATCTAGCTTATAATCTCTTGAATATGAAAACACAACAAACAACAAATCCATTTGCCTTAACCATTGTGCGCTGTTCAGGGTCTTTTTGACCCACATTTCTGACTTTCATTCATGGGGATAACATGGATAATTTGACATGGTTAAGTGTTTTTAAAAGATTTTTGCCCATCTTTTGGAAAATGCTGTTCTAAAAGTAACAAATAATCACTTTAACCAGTAGATGGCTGCAGAGCACCACTATTTGCTATTTGCTTTTTGACTAACTGAAAGACATCTTTTCACAAGTTTTTCCAGTTGTACTCATATCTACATATAATGAAATCACAATTATAATAATAAAAGTTACTTTTTGTCAAAGTTTAGGCACTTTTTGTACTGAAAAAAAAATCTGTTTTTCAGTAATGTTATATTATGATTAGAATCAAATGAATTTGATCAATGGACAAAATTCATCCTCAAAATCAGAAACAACACAGAACACACAGACAGAAATGAAGTGGCACACTTTAAATTTGTAGAATTGTTTGAAATAAATGATAAACTCTAAAAACTCCAACTTTTCTCTTTGTAACATCCTGATCAGGTTTGATTCTAATCATAATGTAACATTATTGAAAAACTGTTTTTTTTTTTCAGTACAAAAACTGCCAAACTTTGACAAAAAGTCATTTTTATTGTTATAATTATGTGATTTCATTATATGTAGATATGAATCTAACTGGAAAAACTTGTGAAAAGATGTCTTTTAGTTTGAAACTTTTACTACTTTTAGAGCTCTGCAGCCATCTACTGGTCAAAGTGATTTTTTTTTTTTTTTTTTTTACTTTTAAAACTCATTTTCCTAGATTTGGCCAAAAATCTTACACTAAACCATGTCAAATTATCCATGTTATCCCCATGAATGAAAGTTAGAAATGTGGGTATTTTATAAGGCAAATTTTTTATAAATTTTTTTCTTCTTTATGGAGAATTTTTCTTTTCTTTTTTGGAACATTTTGTGGAGTAAAAATGTCCAAATGTAGAGTAAAAACATTAATAAACTGAGTAAAATTACATTTGTTTAAAATATATATATTGTTACACAAATAACATTTTGTTGCCTGGGGTCTCTCAGACCCCAAACAGCCTGACTGTAAACCGCAAACGAACAGCACACAATGGTTAAAGTTGTGGAACATAGTGCAGAACAAAGTGCAGCCATAACAGGGCATTGTCTATCAAAAAGTTAAATGAAAATAAATAAATACAAATAAATAGAATGAATAAAAAAATATATCTATATAGAGATTTCCCCATGATATATGTACTTACAAGGCATTTGCCCACCGGCAACTATAGTTGCCGCTTGGACTTTTGACTAAGTATACAAAAAACTATAGATCTCTTGTAAGATTTGTTTTGTTTGGCTGATTCTAGAGACCTTCATGATTATGAAGATATATATATGTCAACAAAAAATACTTATTAGTAACATGAAAATGACCTTTCTTTGGGAGGGTTTGCCTTCGCCCTGCTTCCTGGAAATAGGGGTAGGAAGTTGACAGCCTCATGTGACAGGGAGGAAGTGAATACCTTTTTTTTTTTTCTTGAAATCCTTTATTTGGTTGTTTGCTTGCATTTCATTGAGAAATAAAACATGGACAACATCTAGAAAAATATTTACAAAAGGAAAATGACAACTATGTACTGCGGCAACTATAGTTGCCGGTGGGCTTAATTAACATGTTTTAACTGTAGCATTTTTACAGTCTTTCACAGTTAAATATACATTATATTTTGTATGTAGTTTGTATTCTCTGTTTGTGTCAGGTTTTCTGAGATTTTCTGTTGGTTTTCATGGACTTTATGTTAGTTTCATCGTCACGGTCTTCATTTGAGTTCTGTCATCATCGTCATTAGTTCAGTTCATTCACCTGTGTGTTGTTAATTAGTCTATCATCTTGATTTCCATCACCTGTTATTAGTCATTATCTTCTGTGTATTTAAGTTCCTGTCTTTCACTAGTCTATTGTCGGTCAATGTTTGAGCATCAGCTCACTGTGTCGTTCCTGTTCTTTGTATTTTGCCTTTTGAATATTAAACCTTTGGATTTATTAGCATTCCACCTGTTTGCCTCCTTCATCATCCACCCTGAGCGTTACAGATTGACCGACCCATAAAGTATGGAGGAGGACGCTATGGATGCATTTCTGTTTAATCAGAATGGGAGTTCATTGGAGGAATTTGCTGTGCTGGAAACCCGTCCAGCACAGAGCTTCCTTCGCCGCTGGACCCGTCCAGCACAGAGCTTCCTTCGCCGCTGGACCCGTCCAGCACAGAGCCCCCTTCGCCACTGGACCCGTCCAGCACAGAGCCCTCGCCGCTGGACCCGTCCAGCACAGAGCCCTCGCCGCTCGTCCCGGTCCCAGTTCCAGAGCCTGTCCCAGAGGCTTGTCTTGACGTCGTCACTCCAAGGGCCCACGGCCACCATAAAAGTCCTCTCCGCTGTGGCCACCTCCTCAGCCTGCTCCACCATGGCCGCCCGAAGGGTCCTCACCGCCATGGCCACCTCCTCAGCCTGCTCCGCCATGGCCGCCCGAAGGGTCGTCTCCGCCATGGCCGCCCGAAGGGTCGTCTCCGCCATGGCCGCCCGAAGGGTCGTCTTCGCCATGGCCGCCAGAAGGGTCAGCTACGCCATGGTCACCTCCTCAACCTGCTCCACCTTGGTCACCTGGGCCATCCTGGAGTCCGTGGTCCGTCATCCCGATATTCCTCCAGTTCCGGACTTCAGGATGCCCACCCCCCCTCCCGTGTTCTGCCTTTGTCGGCGCGGGTCGCGCCTAGTGGGAGGGGGGGTTTATGTCAGGTTTTCTGAGTTTTTTTTTTTTTTTTTTTGGTTTTCATGGACTTTATGTTAGTTTCATCGTCACGGTCTTCATTTGAGTTCTGTCATCATCGTCATTGGTTCAGTTCATTCACCTGTGTGTTGTTAATTAGTCTATCATCTTGATTTCCATCACCTGTTATTGGTCATTATCTTCTGTGTATTTAAATTCCTGTCTTTCACCAGTCTATTGTCGGTCAATGTTTGAGCATCAGCTCACTGTGTCGTTCCTGTTCTTTGTATTTTGCCTTTTGAATATTAAACCTTTGGCTTTATTAGCATTACAGCTGATAGCGTTACAGTCTGTAGGTTGTTGTGTTGATGCCTGTATGTTGAAACCAAAAACAAATTTCCACCTTATGGTCAACAAAAGTAACTAACTAACCAGTATGATGTGTGAATGTGCAGTGTTCACGAAACAGTTGTTGAACAATACCCTTATGATACACTGAAAAAAGGATGGAGAATAGTGACCGTGGTTGCTGTTCAAGAACAAGTGCTATTAGTACCAATACAATTATTTTTCAAATTGTACTTATCATTTTGCAGTTGTTATAGTGTATGTCATACAGTAAAAAAAAAAGTGTCAAAGAACAGTGACAACATGGCAGATGTAAGTCAGAGGATACTTCATAAAAGGTCGAGAAGTTTAAAATTTACTACATAAGTAAAGGCATTTCGACTGAAGGCATTTCGACTTATGCAGAATATCAGCTGTTAACGTATTATTTATTAGTCATGTTTACCTTTCTTTGTACTGCAGCTTTGCCATTCTTGATTCTATGTATAATCACCCATTGCCAACAAAGTCTTCCAAAGTCTGTTGTGACAATTTAATGATCTCTCATGGCATAGAAGAAAACTGTCTTACTTTCCCTGAGGACGTACAACAGTTGAGCTGTCTCTCACTCACTCGGCAGCTCTTATCTGACACATGCCAATAACATGTGTCACACAGATTAACCTCCCAAATGGACTAGCATCATTTAATTAACCACAAAATCAGTGTCTCATGAGGTAGTGTTGGGCTAGAGGACAGAGCCAGAAGCAAAAACATCATCTGTAGAGCTTTGTCATTTTGAATTAACCACTCTGGAAATCTATCAGATAGAAATTACTAATAACTAACCGTATTGTTCTAACATGCACTGAATTCTAAATAGTGAACTGATCAATTCCTGAGTTACTTAGATGAAGTCAAGTCAAATCAAGTCACCTTCATTTATATAGCGCTTTTAACAATATGAATTGTTTCAAAGCAGCTTTACAGTGATAATAAGAAATTACAGTAACAGAGATTGTTTTGGCTTTACAGCAGCTCTATAGATAAAGTTATTGTCCTGCTAAAGTTAGTTTTGATTGATTGATTCACTTCCGTTGCGAAGATCATTAGTTATATGGGGTTATATATATAATTTGAAAATGGTCTTAAACAGTTTAGATGGTCGATGCTGCTATTTTACACGCTCAAATCTGGCTGGCCATGATGTTCCAATGCATTCTCATCCTAGGGCGTCATATACTGACGCTTTTGACATTTCGTCTACATCCAACGCACATGGCACCCTTTAGCGTCAATATGACACGCACAGAGCTTTGTTCGGTTATGGGTAGGTTTAGGTCTGGGGTAGGGTTAGGGTTAGACCGCTAAGAGGCGCCTTCTGGCCCATATCTATCTGCGTGTCATATTGACGCTAAAGGGTGCCATGTGCGTTGGATGTAGACGAAATGTCAAAAGCGTCAGTATATGACGCCTTGGGATGAGATCGGGCTGGATGTTCACACATACAGAAATTTAAGGTGGCACAGTGTTTCGCTTTTTGGAGAAATTAACAACTTGCTTACTCAGAGTTGTCTCTGCATATTCAACTGTAAGTATTTTAGCAAGAAAATGAGGCATATACTTACATTTAATCAGTACTTCTCAGACACTAACCAGTATAAATTTCATGATCTTAGGAAGAATCTCTTTTGGGGTGTACGAGTCTGTCCACAACAACATTTGAGTTCCCTTGTTGTCTCGTTATTTACCACTGTGCCCTTTCACATGCATGTAGCTACTTAATGTTACTCTTTCCCATATGTAATTTGTTATCCCTTGTTGATTAATATACAACACCCTGGACTAGTTTTTCTTACGTTCTCATACGAGTTACTTGGGATTTGCTTTAAAGAGACATTCCATGTGGGACAAACCTGCAGACTATTAATCTTTTTATACAAGTGCTACCTAAGCAGGGTGGTAATTGGATAACTCATTGTTTGTTGTGAAAACAGAACATCCATAATATCTCAAGATTACTCTTGCAGGATTTTTCTTTTTTCTTATGTATAGAGCTGGACCTGTGCATCTGTCTTCTCAACAACAACTAAACTTGTCTTTAATAAGCAGTTTAGGTGGGGGTGATAAAGCTTGCTCTCCCTGCCAAGGATGATATAAAATGAATACGTAATAGCCTAATTAACCCATGCCTCTGCAGGGGTTTCATTTGTCCTGATGCACTCCCCATAATAAAATGTGTTTTAGAACGCCTATGTAATTACATCAACTCTGAGAAAAATATAAATAACCATCTGTTATATATTCACTTTCTCAAAGTGACTGAAATGACACCTCTTTTTTTTCTTTCCCCCGACGGGTGTATCACGCATGTTAACGGCCTTGTTTTTGGATCTGAGCTACAGTGGATTTATGCTGGGCTCGTTAAAGATCCGTTTTGCAGCCTGTTTTGTTCTGGGACGGACTCGCTTTCAATAAATCTCAGTGTGAAACTGAGTGAGGCAACATTTAAACCCTTAAGTAAATAGTGCAGGAACCACTGGCGACAGTTTCAAAGGTCGTTAACCTTTCGGTTTTAATTTGGACTGTGATAGTAATGTGAAAGTCACTTTTGGCAAAGAAAAGATGGAAAGGTATCAAGCATTTTCCGATTTTTTGTTAAAATCAATCCTTTCTTTACCCCCCCATCGTCTTTTATTAGAACATTCAAGACTGAACTAGGGTTACCTGATCACTTTTTCCAGCCCAAAAGGTTGTTCAAAAACCCATCCAAATGTATAGAGGTTAGCCATTGCAACCGTAATGAAAATATTAAGTACCTGACCAATAAACCATTTCAGTGTTCTACAGGAGCAAATCTAGAAGATTATTTCTAGGGTGGCAGGAGGCTGGAGCCTATCCCAACATCTCGGGCTGCAGGCGGGGAAACACCCTGGACACATGCACACGCTCACTCATACCTATGGGCAATTTTTCCAGTTGCCCTCTCCAATTCACCTATCCTGCATATCTTTGGACTGTGGGGGAAACCAGAGTACCCGGAGGAAACCCACATTGACACAGGTGGCCTCATTCATAAAATGTTGTGTAAAAACTGCCCTACATTTGATCTTAAGATCATTTCTCAAATGTGTGTACATGTGATTAAGAGAACGAACATACACACAAAAAGACGTGCCTACGCCTCTCTTCCAGATGTGAAACTTTGCAAATGATCTTGAAATTGTGCACAACTGAATGGTTTCAGATCTCCACCTTGTAAACACTGCCTAATTAATGTCATTAATATATAAAAGAGCACCAGTCAACGTCCAAATCCTTTACTTCAGAACGGCTTTACTTGAGAATGGCGAGCGGCAAGAATTACTTTGATTTTCAAATACCTGCAGTTCTCCAACTCTCTGCCACAAGGAATATTGTGTATGTCTGCTTAGACTCTGACAATAGCAATTTGGGTTAAGCAATTTTCCACATCAAAGATGTTTTTATAAATATGAACGTTGGCATGGATTTTAGCGTACGCACAGATTTGATCTTAGAGTGTGCATACGCTAAAATCCATGCCAACGTTCATATTTATAAAAAAAGTCTTCGACGTGGAAAAGTGTTTAGAAAAATATATGAAAAACTTACTATGGTTTAGTAGGCTGTTAATATCAAGTTTTCTCATCTAATAATTATGTATAATGTAGTATATTTATTTTGAGGCCTATATATGTGATGAAGTCGAACTCGTTTAGAAGAAAATGTTCAATATAGAACCATAAAGCATTCTGTCAGGCGCTTTATATGTAGAACCTTTTAGGGGTTCCCATCATGGGATCATATAATGGATTTAGTTAATTTTTTTCATTTTAATAAAATTTTATGAATCAAAGAGCTCGTAAACATCCTTATCACTAGAAAAAAAAATGTAAACCTGTTAAACATGAAAGTATTATGTAATCATTTAAGACATTTCTATCAGATTTAAGCTTATCAATCGACCAATCAGTATCGCGTGAGGGCGGGCCTACCTGCATGTTACGTCATCAGCTTTCGACCAAGGACAGTTCATGGCTGAGCAGAGGTATGTGCACTGCAGTTGATCGGTTCATTTCTGTGTTTACTGAAGTTAAAGAGTTCGAGATACGTTGAAGCAATAGTTTGTGAACTATTACCTGATGTAAGCAAGTGCTGTGGTAATCAGATGTCCCATATCGTGTCAAAAATGAAGAAGAATCATACTTGTTTTGTTGTATTTTAGCTGCAGGTACAGACAGCTCTCACAGCTTCAACAATCACGCTAATGAGTGCAAAACAATCATCTGTGGCCAATACCCACCTTTGCTCTCTTAGCACTGGCCTCATCGAGATTGTTCTTTAAATAGTGAATAGACCCATTGTTTATTTGTCATTTGTGCAATTTGTGTATGTTGGTAAATTATTAAACACTTGTTGTTTCCCTGCATTTTTTAGGATTACTCACCTTTGGAATGACATCTGGATAGCAGTCACAAACATCTTAATTCATGTTGTTTCTTTATTCTCTTTTATACTTTATTTTTTTGTATTAATGTCTTAATTGGTAACACTTTACAATAAAGTTTCATTAGTTAACATGAACTAATAATGAACTGCATGTATACAGTAACTAATGTTAACTAATGAACCTATTTGTAAAGTGTTACCAATATATTCAACATTCATTTCCTTATGTTTTGTGCTGTATTGTCATCTCAAGGTTTTTAGTGTCACAGGACAATGTTGTGAAGCATTCATTTTACTTTGCCTAGTAAAATAGGCAAATCTGATTTTATGCTGATCAGACAAGCATGAGGTATACATAGAGCAGGGCTCGACATAAGCAATGGCCCGATGGCCCGGGGCCAATAAAAGAGTATGTCGGGCTAGTTGATTGGCCAGTCACTGGCCATCAGCAAAAAAAACAGCAAACGTCATACACAGTGGCACGAAGAGTGTCAATGTTACTTCAGGCTATTTATAACGTGTTAAAATGTCAAAGAACTACGGAGGCTGATACGAGAAACGGATATAAATCCGATCCTCAATTTCCGCGCTATATGCAGATTTAACGGAGTGCACGTCACCGAAAGCAACAGATATGAGCTGCATTTTATTGATCATCAGCTAAAATTTCAAAATCAAAGAAAGAGCGGCAACAGCCTTGGTAAGATCATTTCGTATCTTTACTTTTAATGGTGATGATTGTGGAGTCTGCAACTTACTTTCACTTTGATTTGCGATAGTTTGCACGTTGGCTTAATGAATACATGCTTAGCTGCTCATCTGTTGTGATGCATGTTGCAGTAGCGTCGTCATATCTGGCTATAACATGACATATAGCCTATAACGCTCTCACACGTTTATTTTTTAGCATTTTTGGTAAGCAAGTATGCAAAACTCTTACTTACAAAAAAAAGGAGGAGGTTCAGTGAATAAAATGGACCGCTGAGGGAGGGGCTAAGGGGAAGAAAGGAAGAAAGGAGGAAAAGTGGAATCTCTTTGTAAAATGGATCCCTGTGAAAACCACATTCTCTCCGTGTTGGCGAGCCTATGTTCATTGCAGGAAAAAATTATATATACTGCAATAACCATTCATAGTTACAATGACAATTTGGTTATTTTTGCATGTCTCCAGGGGCTCTCTCTTAATTCCTGTACTCCCTTTGCTGTATTGATTAATCCTAATGTATACAATACAGTTTAATGGAAAGGTGCTTTTCCTTATATTTCTTTTAGGGCCGCCAGTAAAAATATAGAAGGGGCCAGCAAAACTCTGATCTACTGGCCCCAGTAGATCTTAATGTTTTTTTTTTTATGTTGAGCCCTGCATAGAGGCAATTAAGATTATGCAACTAAGATTACTCAGTAAACTCTATTTAAATACAAGCTTATCAACCCTTTCAAGAAACGTAAAATATTTCCATAGATTTTTTTTTCCTTTCTCTTCCTTTCTGGATGTTTTATGTTGCGTGCTTATTATAAACAAAACTGTTCATTCAGTTTTTGCATAGTTTCAGTTTTTTAATTATTATTATTAACAAAACTGTTCATTCAGTTTTTGCATAGTTTCAGTTTTTTAATTATTATTTAAAAAACTACTGGGACTTAATCTCCCACGTCCTCTGTCTGCACCTCTTGTATTATAGGTTTTTACTATTTTAAATATCAGACCAAAATCTGATATGTCCTAACAGAGAGGTCTACTGATGACTGGATTGAACACAATTAATTTGTTAACTTTTCACTTGATGTATTGCACTTATATTTATATACTCTAAAAGCAAAGAAGACTCTGACTGGATCTCACAACTCTGGAAGAGATATATATATTTCTCTGTACTGAATGTTGTGCTTCATACTTAAAATTGTCAGTTCATGATCTTCATTTGTAAAATAAACATTGATCATTATCAAGTCATTTTATATATATTTTATTCCCAAAGGATTCAGAAACTTTCAAATTAATAAAATGTGTACATCAAATGTAATTATGTCTTTGAATCCTTTAATTCTGACAAGAACATTTAATAATGCATGAATAGCAGGGCTTTATTCCTAGAGCGTGTACATATAGTCCGCAGCAGACAAATGAATACAGTAATAATGCATCACTTTCAGCCTCTTGTTGAAACAACTGTCAAAATGGATGGCTTGCAACATGACTGTTTTGAAAGAATTACAGTAGGACTGGTAAGATCACAATACTGGTTGTCTGCAACTTCATACATCATCTGTCTCGGAAATCTGAAACAATAATACTACATGATATATGCAGCTTAAAACAAAAGAGATGTCTCCATATGGACTTCATTACATATATTATCATCAGTTGAAGTGTGATGGACAGGACATGAAAATCCATCAATACTAAAAATAAATGTTTATGTTCACATGTGGACTAAACAGCAGTCAATAAACTATTGCTTCAACGGATCTCGAACTCTTTAACTTCAGTAAACACAGAAATGAACCGATCAACTGCAGTGCACATACCTCTGCTCAGCCATGAACCGGTCCTTGGTCGAAAGCTGATGACGTAACATGCAGGTATGCTCGCCCTCATGTGATACTGATTGGTCGATTGATAAGCTTAAATCTGATTGGCTAAAGAGTACGACTGCTCTGTGTAGGAGTTCGCTGTCAGGAAAGTCTCAAAAACGCACTTATGCTGCGTTCCAGGCAGGTTTTTGAGCACGTAAATCACGACTTCAAACCACGACTCACGACTTTGTAGCGTTCCAGGCCAGTCACGCCAAACTACCTGAGCGCAAGGAATTGTGGTAGCTAGATGTAAACAAACCAAAATGGCGGACCTTATGGGGCTTATGCGCATTTGTAATAATTTCTGTCGCCAAAGGTACTTACTCCTTGTTTATTTTAGGGGTGACCCCGAATAGTCGAAGATTCAATGCTTCGATTGGAGGAGCCTGATTCGACTACCGATCTCACGGTCGAATCTTCGCAGAGGTGTTATGAAACGAGGATCATGCCACTTTGGCTATATGAGGGCGCTCAATGTCTGATTTCACATAGAACTACCCGTTTTCTGTCAATACGTTAATATTCAGCCTATTATGATAATGCTGTATATAAAAATGTGCAAAGAAAGAAGCTTTTAATAAAAAAAAAAATTTAACGTGCGTGAATAAATCCAAACACCCCGTGACAGATTTAAGTTTCACTTTCAATCCGTGACCGACAGAGGAGCGTCTTGGCGGCAAGGATTTAAATCTTTAACGATGTCTGGGATAAGAACATCTAAAGTGTGGATGTACACCATCAGAAAGGATATTCTCCAAGGCTGGATTTAGCATCAGGAAAACCATGATCGCACTTCTGCCGGCCAATGTTAACAAGTTGGTTTTCCACGGGATATTCTAAAATGCTTAACGTGAAAAAAGCTTTTAAAACGCTTAAAAGGCACTTTAACGTGGCTTAATGTATGTACACAGTCAGGGCCGGCTTTGCCGACAGGCGGCCGCCTGGGGCGCCATCTGCTGGACGGGGCGCAAAATTGCAGAATAAAATAAATTTAAAAAAAGTTAATTAAATGTATGTATCGTATTATGAAAGCTGCGCACACGCTGTACACTTTTACTGTGCACTGTCCACACACTGCTTGTATTTGTCCATTTCTTTTACTAGATTATACAATCCTAAAAAACGACTGAGTCACTCTGACAGCTGTCAAACTCACGAGCGTTGCTCAGCAACCGGGCTTGGCGCGAAAACATCTGACAGCTGGTTTTAGCGCTTTAAATGATGAGGTAAAAGCCTTGGCGGTTGTAGGCTATAAATGATCATATATATAATCTTTTATGATGAAAAGAACACCCAAGCCATCGGGATCGGCTTTCTGAAAACGAAGGAAGGAGGAGGAAGAAAAACGGGCCCAAAGCAGAGGTATGTAGACTATATCATTGCTGTGTTACAGCTGTTGATCTCACCACGCACAGTTCCTTGCTAGATGTTTAAATACACAATACAGTATCTCGCAACTTTTTCCAAATAAATTTACTTTTGAATCGTGTCCAGATGCAATGAGACAATATCTGCAGCCACGACAGACATCTGTTGACGCTGCGGCACTGTCTACATCTGCTGGACCTCACGGTGAAGAATGTAAGCTTTTTTCTGATTTGGAGTATGATTGCAGGACAGATCTTTCATGATTTTTTTTTTCCAATTATTAATAAGAAGGCATACAAATATGAATTTAATATTTGTATTATATCAGAAGAAAGCTATGTTACAAGTGGGTGTGTAGCGAAGTTTCGACTTCATCCGACACGTCTGGGAGTGAGAATTGCCTATCACACTGTGACTGTCTAACACACAGCATGACATTTTATGCCAGTCTCTGTTTCTTGTTTACGCTGCAGCATCTATCCAGCCATCAAGCAGCAGCAGCACATTTACTGAGCTACAATCTCAGCATCAAGAACCAGGTGAGTCGGCTACTTGTTAGGCTATTTGTAACCTACAGTAGAAACGGTCTTTTTCAAATTAAACGGCTTAGCATATATCGATATATGCCATCTTAATCTATCTAAATACACACCAGACACTTGTTTTTCACACAATCAATGCTAAATACTCTGAAGACACCCTAACATACACATTTGAAATTGTCTTCTTACTTAAAGATGTTGTATTTCTAATAACTTCTCATTGTCAAATTATGTTGTAAATTTGCATAAAATGATGGACATTAGTTTGTGTGTTCATACTAAATTAACATTCATTGGCATTCATAATGGCATTTTCATCAATAGTTTGGCATTGTAACTACAACTCTATTACTTGAATAAGACATTATCGTGGGTTAAATTTTCCATGTAACCCTACTGAGTTTACTCATTATAGGACACAGTGAACACCTGGAAACCTGGGTCTTGTATTTGAAGTAAAATCATCACTATTGCATCTACAGATATTTTTAAAGTTGCTCTATGTTTGTGTGTTTAATTTTCTCACAGAAGAAGGACCCAGCACCAGCAGACTCAGTGCTCCAATCCAACAGCCTGAAGACACATCATCAGCTTCAACAGATGTCTGTGAACCTGTACAAGCTGGCCCTGTGGATCCTGCTGACTGGCCACACCAGTTGACTGATGCAGTGAGAACTGAATTAGTTAGTCGAGGACCTTATGAAGTAAAACCAGATTTCACATTCCCTAAAAGTGAGGATGGAAGAAGTTTCCATCACCACTATGTCCACAGGCAGTTAGTGAATGGGGAGAAAATTAAGAGAACGTGGCTGATGTATTCGCCCAAAAGGGATAGTTTATACTGTTTCTGTTGCAAGATCTTCTCCCAGAACGCATTTCAATTAAGTAGGGATGGGTTTCAATACTGGAAAAACTGTAGTGAGACTCTAAAAATGCATGAGAATAGTCCAGAACACACCAAGAACATGGGATTGTGGAAGGAGCTAGAGAGCCGCATAAGAACAGGCCAAACAATAGACAAAGTGGAAATGGCACTGATAAATGCAGAAAGAAGACGGTGGCGTGAAGTGCTTACCAGGTTGGTCGCCATCATCCAGTCATTGGCTGAGCGCAACATTGCTCTCAGGGGGACCACTGACAAATTAAATGCACCTAACAATGGCAACTTCCAGAAGGAAGTGGTGCTCATGGCTCAGTTTGATCCTGTCCTAAAGGAGCACGTTGCCAAGGTGGAAGGAGGAGCGAACCATACATCATACCTCGGAAAAAATATCCAAAATGAAATCATTGACTGAATCAGTGAAAGGATTGTGGAGTCCATTGTGTCTGAAATCATACAGTCAAAATATTTTTCAATAATTTTAGACTGCACTCCAGATTTGAGCCACAAAGAGCAGTTGTCAGTGATTCTGAGAATTGTTTCAATTGAAGGCATTCCACAAATAAAAGAGCACTTCCTGGGGTTCCTTGAGGCAGAAGAAACAACTGGAGAAGGCCTTTCAGCCCTAATTTTAGGGAGACTTCAAGAGTTACGCATCCCATTTGAAGACTGCAGGGGGCAGTCATATGATAATGGTGCAAACATGAAGGGGAAGAAGGCAGGTGTTCAAGCAAGACTACAGCAAATAAACCCCCGCGCACTATTTGTGCCATGCGGAGCACACACTGTTAATTTAGTTGTCTCAGATGCAGCAAAAAGCTCTGCAGATGCAACTGGCTACTTTGGCTACCTGCAAAAACTGTTCACTTTGTTTTCTGCTTCCACTAAAAGGTGGTCCATTCTCCAAAAGCACGTGAACACAACACTGAAGTCCTGGGCAGATACACGATGGGAGAGCCGAATTAACAGTGTGGCGGCTGTAAGGTTTCAGGCTGCCAAAGTTAGAGATGCCCTCATTGAGGTGAGAGACAGCACAGCAGACTCCGTCATAAAAGTAGAAGCACAGTCTCTAGCTGAAGAAGTTGGTTCATACCGCTTCTGCATTTGCACTGTTGTCTGGTATGACATTCTAGTAAAAGTCCAGAATGTCAATAAACTGCTGCAGTCTCCAACCATGCACTTGGATGTTGCTGTGGACCTCCTGAAAAAAGCTGAGGTCTCGCTTGCCAGTTACAGAAGCACTGGTTTTGCTGATGCACAATCCTCTGCAAAAGAATTGTGTGAGGAGATGAATGTAGTTGCTGCCCTAAAGCAGAAGAGGCTCAGAGTGGTCACTCTGAGCCTCTTCTGCTTTAGGGCAGTTTTCCTACGAGGCTCCCGATGAGCAGCTTAGTGATGCACTGAAGAGAATGGAAGTTTCTTTTTTCAATGCAGTTGTTGATGTGTGCATTTCATCTCTAAGAGAGAGAACAGAAATGATGGGTGACATTGCTAGCAAGTTTAGTGTTCTCACAAACTTCTCTGATCTCCCAGCTGATGAGCTTGTGAAGCAAGCTAAAGAACTGACCCACACCTTGACCTTTGGAGATTAATCAGACTTAGATGCGGAAGAACTGATTGTGGAGATGCAATATTTTCCAACTTGGCCGAAACCCAAAATGACAATGCTTGAACTGCTGGTGTTTCTTGAGGAGAAAAACCTTAAGGAAGCATATCCCAATCTATGGATAGCACTGAGAATTGCCGTCACCACTCCAGTGACTGTGGCATCTGCTGAGAGAAGCTTCTCCAAACTCAAGCTAATAAAAATATATTTGCGATCCACAATGTCTCAGGAACGTCTCAGTGGACTGGCATTAATAAGCATCAATCAGGAAGTGTCAAAACAAATTTCATTTGATGAAACCATACATGCCTTTGCTGCTAGGAAGTCCAGACGAGTTAAGTTTTGAATGACATTGGAAAGTGTTTGAGTTTGAGATTATCTCTTTGTGTAAATAGCCCACAATCTTTTCTAACTTTGCCAAACCTAAAATGAAAACACTATAACTTCTTTTCCTTGAGGTGAGATCTGAATGCTTCTCTATTGTTTTCTACTGTATCCTTCAGGTTGTTGCTTTTAAAGAGTTGTTGTGTGAACATTTAAAATAAAATGCGTTCTCGCCTTGGGCACCAAATAACCTAGAGCCGGCCCTGTACACAGTACACACTTTATTAAGAAACCATACTATGTGCAGATAAGCAGATGAACCCAGAATATGAACGCAATGCGTTCCTCCTATAGAAGCGTTTTCATATTTTAATTTAACTATTTTAGGAGATTAAGTCGTTAAACGTTTTTCACGTTAAGTGTTTTAGAATGTATTTTATCCGCGCGCACAATTTGAAAAGACTCCAACGGACACAGACAGAGTGAAAGACTGGATTTGTTCTCTCGATCAGGTAGGGTACAAGTGATTTCAAAACTTTTCAGTCGGTTCTAATTTGATTTTTGGATGCTGTGAAAATTTTTAGCTAAAAAGACTGCCACTCCAGTTTAGCATTTATTGTTGTGTTTGCAGTTAAAAAGACAAAGTTGAAAATTCTGGCTACTATCGTTATTTTAATAATTTCTTTATTTTTATTTTATTTATTGATCTGTCAGGGTTATCTAATCTAACTATTTGTGGCTTGTGTTTTGAATATATGTTCCCCTGCACTTTAGGCATTTTGCACACATTTGCTCCTCATCTTGTGACTTGATTCTGATTTATTTCGTTTTGTATTTTTATTTATTAGAAAGGTATATTCTATTCTAATTTAATTTAGTAAATTAATTGTTTATTTTTTCGGTGCATCAATGTTGTGCTGTAGCCTACTTAGAGCCTGCTCGCACAGGTAATTTAGCCGATTTAATTTGATTTGCATGTGAAATGTAAATCCTGTCTGCAGTGTGGCCTTTCTGGAGTTATT
The DNA here is from genome assembly GCF_951802725.1 of Rutilus rutilus. NCBI lineage: Eukaryota > Metazoa > Chordata > Actinopteri > Cypriniformes > Leuciscidae > Rutilus > Rutilus rutilus. The sequence continues at coordinate 8,546,772 of NC_140230.1, read as the reverse complement.
TATGTTATTTCATAGTTTTATTGATCCAAAATGTTTTTATACATTTTCTTCTATATCTTTGTGTGATTTTCTGTACATCGCGGCTTTGAAATGTTAAAGCCCCGCCCCCATACACATGATTCGACTATTAGTCGACTAGGCAAGACTTGACGATTCTGATTCGACTATGAAAATCCATAGTCGGGGACACCCCTAGTTTATTTATTATTATTATATTATTATTAATTTTGACTGCAACGTTATATTGTCCTAAAGTCTATTCTCACCGTGTACCGCCTGCAGAAACACTGCATCCATAGGGGCTGCCATTGTTGTTTTGTATGGTTTCGCGGGCTATGTGACGTCAGAGCTCATAACTGGGAGTACATCGATCTAGTATGAGTTCACGGGTGGGAAGTCACGGGTTTGACTGCCGTTCCAGTGCACTTTCACGGGTATAAGGTTGGAAAAACACGGGTTACAGGTTGCCTGGAACGCACCAACACATCCAAGGCGATTCACACGTGAATGACGATTTGCACATTCACATTCAAGGATAAACTCAGTTGTATATCTACAAATTGTGTTTTGCATTTTTGAAATGTAATTTATGAATATATAATTTTATTTTGCGCATGTGAATAGCTTTTTGTGAACGTATATATTTTTCACTCACGTGAATTTTTTTTGTGTGTACGTGAATTCGTTTTCATGCATGTGAAATTGTCTACGCATGTGAAATTGTCTACGCATGTGTGAATCATGTTTTTTGCGTGCATTATAATTGAGACAAATCGGCTTCCATACTTTTTGGCATAAAGGGTTCTTTAAAATAGAGTTGAGAACTCTAGGGTTCTATATACAGTAGAACTCCATTGAAGAGTGTAATCTAAAACTTTAGATTCTTGCCTAAAGTTGACATTGTTTCTGTGATCAGGATCATCTTATTGATGTTATTTTTCTCTGGATGGCAAAGTTTTGTATTCATAATGCAAGTGGAGCAGGTAATCAGCATACCACAATAATATACTGCAATCACAGATATCCTTTCCCACACAGGATTAGATTTCTCAAAGGACCGCTGAGATAGATGAAAAACAGGAATTTCCCCCCATAGTTTGAGGTTGACAGCTAGTGCTCAATTTGCATGGGATAAAAATCTGTGATGAATTTCCCCAATCTTCTCAGGGAAAACTAGTTCTGTCCAAATAGGGATGTATAACACATTGTCTGAGCTTGGTGTGCAGAAGTAGGTTTAGAATTTTTTCCCAAGAACAAGTTATGTAACAGTTCACTTAGAGGCCAGACGTTGATATAGTAACCACTCTGAGTGAGTTTGTTCAGTACATGATTCTACAGACTGATTTGATCCATTTCTTTGTGAATCGGGCTACACTTGTTGCACAGTGTTTTTGACTCACTATAACGTCATTGGTTCTTGAAGTAAATTAATCTGACTGTGCAGCCCATGAGAACAACTTATAGAAATGTGTGCTTTGTCACAGTCAGTTGCAGGTAATAAAGATTGGAGGATCTAGGTGCAGCAGTAAAAGTTATTAACAAAGAACTAGAAACACTCTTAACTATTAAAATGGTAACAGAACCACTGGGAAAACATGACAATTACAGACAACTAGACAGAGCTTAAATACACCGCAAACAGAGGAACTAATGAGACTAACTACAGATATACCTGAACTCAAACTCTAATCAATTCAGACACCATGGTGACAAACCAATAGAGGACAGAATTAATTAACATAATAAACAGACATGAACTTAAAACGTGCCAGTACCCCACCCTCCCGGGGCTGGCAGTTCAGGGGACCCAGGGTGGATCGGCCTCTGTGGCCTCAACCCGGGAGCTTTGCTTGGCCACTATGGGTTGTGGGCTGGAGCCGTCACTGGACTCGGGTCAGAAGCTGGAGTGGATTATGTATGGCCCAAACATACACAATAGCCGTGGCCACAATTGTCAACACTGCACACACTGTAGATTATGGGGTTGGAGACTCCATAACGTGAATGGGCTATAAAATATTCACTGGAACATACTTAGATTTCACACACTTGAAAGGTGGCTGTGGCTGGCATGCTGGTTTTCCCCTCACTCTCCACGATGCTAAAGTGGGGTCCATTGTGGACAAGAACCCACTCCACATAGTCCTGGAAGTTCCCTGAGGCCCAACACAGAGGCTGGTGTCACCATAATGGATGAAAGGAACCAGATCAAAAATACCTTTGTGTGTGGGCCTCAAGGGACAGATCCCACTAGAGGAAGAGAATCTCCACTGCTGCTGCTAGATCCATTTCTTGGGTCTGTTATTCTGTCACAGTCGGTTGCAATAAAGACTGCAGGATCTAAGTGCAGTAGTAAAAGGTTTAGTAACAAATAACAAAGCACTCTTGACTATGAATATGATAATAGAACAATCAGGGAAAACACAACAATAACAGAAAACTAGACAGGAATCAGGACTAAACATAGGGCTTAAATACACAGCAAATGGATGAACTAACGAGACTAATTAACTAGACACACCTGAACTCAAACTCTAATTAAATCAGACACCATGGTGACATACTGATAGGGGACAGAACTAATTATTATGTATAATTATTATTGCCACCCCATGCCACCCATTTGATTCGCCTGTTCTGGGGTGTGTTTCCCGAAAGCATCGCTAGCCAACTATGGTTGCAAGTTCCGTCGTTATCAGCATAGTTCAACGATTTGGTGTTTCCCGAAACCATCGTTCCAACGAACGTTCGCAAACAGCATCGCAAACTTGTGTGGTTGGAACGACAGCTCTCGAGCTGTGGTTAGAAGCATAGTTTCTAGTTTACATGAGATGTAGACTGAATAAATCCTTGTCTTTAGCAAAATAAGCAAGCTGACATTCAGTACAACCCGTGTTATTTATTTAGAATACATACAAATGTAATTTATGTCTTTTAGTTTGTCAAGAGATTTAAAGCACCGTTTTTGAAGACTGCGCATGTGCGAACGTGTTCTACTATGTAAGAACGAGCCAAATATTGAGTCTGGTAATAAAGCAAAAATAACTGAGAAAAATTAGAAATGGTCTTCAGATGCCATGTCTGTAACTTATATGACAAAATCTAGCGTTAATTCGATCTCAAACAGATTAATTAAAATAAGTTATTAGTCCACCACGTGCGAGACGTCATAAACCAACGTGGTTGAACGATACTTTGCGACATACGGTTTCGGGAAACAGTCGTGACTAGCTAGTTGATTTCTCCAACGATGAATCGTACTATGGTAGTTAAGCAGCGAGCTATATAGTTGTACGGGAAACGCACCCCTGACTGGTTGATACAACAACATTTTTGTAATTTTAGTTGCACAATTAATCAACATAATTTTAATCATTAAAAATGTTTATAAAATCCACCAATGTCATTGGCCAATCTGGCAACACTGGATTACTGAAAAAATGTAGAAGCCAAAGGAAAACAAAATAGATTTAAAAACAAAACAAGACCAAAGCACGCACATCACCGGCAAATATATGCTCAGGGTTAGGTGCTTGACAAAATATATTTTGTTAACTAATTATACTACGGTAATTTTTTACCTTAATTACGAATGAAATCAAGTTACAGGATTTTTTTTTTTGAAAGATCTTTATACTTTACCAAAGATGAGATAAATTAATGCATTATGTGTTTTTCTCTGAGTTCAGGTTGATGAGGAGGCACAACAATATTGCTAACAATTCCACAAAGGATGGTGTCAGGCCTGCTGTCACATCCGAACACTGTACAAGCGCCAAATCGAAGGATGTCCTGAGGACAGGAACAGTTGGCAGTCACATTTGGCAGGTTACACACTGCTAGACAGGAATGGGTTAGGTCTTGGGGGGACTCACATTGTAAATGATACCTAGTTATTAGTGCCTTTCTGGAACATCAGCAAGCTGTTGTGTCCAACTGCCTCATTACCCTGGTGGTATCTCAGGCTCAAGTTGCAACAAGGACCATAAAACTAGAAAGTGCTGGTGCCAGGTTTCTTTGCAGTTTCTTGCCCTCTGCCGACTTTCACATGACGACTTGTGGGCAGATGGATAGAGAATAACACATGTGAGTGCTCCCCAAACATACACGCGCAACCATCAGCAGATGCGCCAAGCAGGTTGCTGGAAAGACACCGAAACCCCCTGCATTCACGCATTACTGCAGCACTCAAGGCAGACCCTAACTAAGTTAACACTGCAAATGTCTCGTACCGGGTAAATGCTTAATTGTTCAATTCATAGCGCTTGACCTTGCTGGAATTTAATTAATTAGAGCAGTAGGAAGGTTAATTAGAACTGTAAGATGTTCATGCATCACAGAAAACCGCTTATCTTAATTCACCCTGTCAGATTTTGCACAAATTGCTTGTCACTTATTGGATTTGTACACTATTAACATTTTGGGGATGTTTTTGTGGTTTTCAAACATTTGAGGACAATCACTGTTGCGCACAGAGACCAGAGAGGTGACCAATGAATAAAGATAACCACTCACTACTTGCTCCGGTAACTGTGTGCTTATAAAGTTGGCCAAGCTGTAATTGTGTATGTTTTGCCAGAGTTACTGTAGAGTCAAACCTTTTTCAGCTAAAATGCATCTTAGTAACTATGAGCAACAGCTGTCCTGTTGATATTCAGAGGTTTGCCAAAACAATTATTTCTGTTGACACACATAATTTTTTGTAAGTGGAGATGCACCAATATTAAAATTCTATTAAAAGTCAATATGTTATATCCCATAAATGAGTGCTATTAAAATATATTCTAAATACTAAATTGCTGTAACCTCGTGTTTGCCAAGTTTTGTGAGGTTTGGACATTGTGTTTACAAGAAATAGGCTACATTGTCATTATGTGCCAGACCCCTAATTATATTGACCCGTATCTTTTAAATGATAAAATGAATCTAAATTATTTTGTTAACTTCTTGTATCTTGGATGGTGCACACCAATGAAAAGTGTGAAAAAAGTTTTTTCAAAAGAATCGGAATGAAAGTAAAGCTTTCAAAGTTCGAAAAGGTGTTTTTTTTCAGAAAATTCTAAATTGCAGAAAAATGTCCCAGGGTTCAACTGTAAATGTATGTATGTGGCACCTTCTATGACAGATGCGTGTGGGGGTGCCTGAGTAATGGGGGAGAGGGTGGGGGATTTGGAACCATCCCAACAAGTTTGAGATCTCTACAACTTACAATCTCTGACACTCAGACACTTTTAGGGCATAAAAAAAAATAATTGCAAAACAGTATACAATATGGTTCCAGCACCTTCAGAACTTTGATCCTAAAAAATTGGTTTGAAAAAGAGCTTTGATTTTTATCATGTTTCTGGATTGGTGCGATTCTGCATATTTGAATATAAACCATATGAGTCTCATGAGAGTCTCTAAGTTCATATAAATCTGTTAATATTTCCCCAGAGCACACTAATACAGCATCTTAGACCTTCTGGAATCTAGGAGTTCCATATATTCCTCTCCTGCTGCAAACACCTGAATCATTCACTGTGTGGAATGCTGAGGCAGTGTGAGTTTCCATCCTCTCAACATCTGTAATCGACAGGCAACATTGAAGGTAGAATGGATGCCTCTTGCAGTATTATGGCAGGTGTGCTGTGAACCAAAAATAAAGCAGGCAAAAGCAGATGCTCAAATTGAATCTTTGATTTATACATATGCTCTAGTTTTAGGCTGTTTTCTCATTTGGACTGAGTGACTGCACTGAACAACTGACCTATATCTATGAATGGATTGCTCATTGAAATCTAAACTACCAGTAGGCGTTGAAGCCACCTGAAGTGATCCAGTGACCCTTTCCCAACCACCAGAGGGCGTCAATGACCGCCAGCCGATACCTTGGGTGCTTCTCAATTATTATTTGTGCATCCTCGTTTCCTTTCCTCACTTCCTTTCCTCACGTCTCAGCTCCACCCCCTGTAGGATGCGAGGGAAGGCTGCAAGGAAAGAAAATGAGAACGGAGGAATCGAACGAAAGCTTTTTTATACATTGGAATACTTGATCACTCGAGCGTCACTTCACAGCGTCATCAGCTGCGTTCAAAGGATCTGCCCTTATGTTGTATTAGTTTGGTTATTTAAGAAATTTATTATAAATAATAATAAAGCAAGATGCCCTGTTGAAATATGTGAGATGTGTGGTTTATAAAAAAAACTGCAAAGGTAAAGTATAAATTAAAATAATTGTGACCGATGTGAAGGGGGAGGATAATTTATACGTGTGTCGCGTTTAGTCAATAAAACTCTTCCGCAAAGGATACACCTGTGTATCCTCGCTCATGACTCCTCAGGAAACCTCCTAACTCGTCGATCCTCGACTCCTTGCGGTGCAATTAGAGAATTGAGATGTCCTTCAAGATGGCTGAGCTCGACCGGTTTCCGGGTCATAGGATGGAGGACGGAGGAGCGAGGAGACGAGGAGGGATACTGAGAAGCACCCCTTGACCTAAAATGACCAGATCTGCAGCAACATAAGTCAAACAGGATTATTTTTTATGATATATGTATGTAAATGAATTGTTACTGTAATGTTTATGGTCTGTACGTGCATGACAAACAATATACATAAATCATTAAGATGGGTGTGTCTACTGAACATTTCACACACAATATATTTCTGTATGCACTATATGTAATGATGCAGAAAATATTATGAACATGGGATTGATTTGGGATTGAATCAAAAACAATATTCTCTGACACATAACATATTTACATAACCACATTGAATAAGGCAAGGTCTGATTCATACCTGTCAACATTTGGATACCAAAATACGGGAAATCTGAGGAGGGGGAGGGGGAGGGGGCGGGGGCGATGGCCGAGGCAGGCAGGCTAAATACACATTAATTGCGCAGATATTAACGCAGATAATAGCCTACATAATATTCAATTAAAATAAACATAAATAAGACTTATTCATGTTTCTTTATTTATTTTTATCGATTGCAATGTATTAACTACATTAATTAATCACGATTAATCGCCGTAAAAAAAATAATACTTTTTAACATATTATAATGTAATAATTTCACAATTAATCTCCAAATTAATGTAGAAAAACAAAGAGAGTAGGCTATATTTTAAATATTTGTCAAACAGGTAGGAAAAATATACAGAAATTGAAGTTATCAAACAGTTTGTACTGCATACAATTTTTGTACTGCATCAAAATTGTACATAGATTAATCCTTATTAAAGTAAAAAAGAAAAAAAAAATCTATAGTCAAGAGCAGTGAGTGTTTTTCTGTTACCTTTGTTCTTTGATTAACTTTACTGACAGAAAGCTTTATTGGCTACTGTCTCTTTAAAACCAGCCGCTGACAGACACACGGATTTCACACTCGTCTCATTCTCTCACAACTCTTTGCTTTCATTTACGACTTTATTTAACTAATTTAAGACTGCTCAGACTGCTCTTATGAGGATACTCGACAAAACAGACACGTTAAAACGTTAATGCCATCTCTCTCATGTTCGTCCATCCTCCGATGCTGCTGTTCTTCTTCGCGCGATTTTTCCCCCAAACTACTTCAGTGGAAATCCCGCCCTGCAGCCGATTCTAACGATTTTATTTGTCATGTGAATCACAGTACTGATTGCCTACACCAAACACTGATCCCTAAACCTACCCATCATTGTAACCTTAACCAATGAAATTAGCCGCAGGGCGGGATTTCCGCTTAACTGGTTTGCGCCCATTGGGATATATATATTTATTTATTTATTTTTATAGAAAGATAAAAAATACGGGAGAAATACGGGAAAATATTTAAACGGGATGATAGCGGGATAGCAATGTAAAATACGGGAGAATCCCGGGAAAAACGGGAGGGTTGACAGGTATGGTCTGATTGTGAATTCAAGGGAATTTACTTTTGTTTTTAGTTTTTTTATGCAACTGACCATAGAGGTTGCAGGGAAAACTAAAGGGCATGTTGCTGTGTTTTGACATCATGGACCATGGAGGGCACACATGCTGGTGTGACTACTAGACTGTTATAGCAATCATGTCATTGCAAGACCTCACCAATGTATGGGTAATTGTTAGCTGTTATGCTTGAAGAAAAGAAGAAAGAGGTGGAGAAAAATTGTCTCTTAGAATAGAAGGAAAGATTGCCAGGGAGAACCGGTTTGTCTTCCCACACCTGCACACCGTGAATGATCATTGATGACGGTATTTCACTGCGCTGGAGGAGACTGTATGAAAGTGGCTTTTTCTTTGTTTCGATGACACGGAAAATCAATAGCTGCTTGTCCTCATCAGAGCATGTCAGCCATTTTGAAGTCATCATTTTTGGCAGACAAGTGTCCCAAGTAAATAAGATATTGTCAAAGTGCAGTTTCAGGAAACAGCTGAAACATTCGTTTTCATGGCAAAATGGAGATTGCCTGCATTCACGCACCCTGTATTAAATTGGTCCAGGGACAGAAACTGGTCTTTCTGTGTTCCATCGGAACTGATTTAGCATTGCAATGGTGTGATACAAGTTTAAAATAGAGCTTTACTGCCAGTCTCCATGGTTGTTCTTTTTTTCAATTCAATTCAGTTTACATTTATTTGTATAGTGCTTTTCAGAATATATATCATTTCAAAGCAGCTTTACAGAAAATGCATGAAACACCTAAAATGAGTTTAAAACACAAATATTTGCTTCAGTTTGGGGGAAAGAAAATATGAAATTAATGAAACCATGAGTGACAAAACAGATATGGAATTTGTCATATGTTCTCTTGTGACACGAAATAAAATATCTTAGTCACACTTTATATTACCTTATTCCCACAACACTATGCATTTACTGTGTAGCTACATGTATTTCTGTAAAATTCCCACATGTATTGCTAATGAATTTGAGGTATGGGTGGGTTTAGGAGTAAAGGTAGGGTTAGGATTAGGGGTTAGAGTTAGGTTTTGGTGTAAGAATTTGGGTTACATAGGGTAAAGTTAACAGTGTAACAACAAATGTGATTAAAATACACTGACATGTAAATATTTAATAAGTATATTGTATCACATGCTTAAGTACATAGTAGTTAAAGGGATAGTTCACACAAAAATTTAAATTCGGATAGTAATTACTCACCCTCATGTCGTTCCAAACCGGTAAGACTTTCGTTCATTTTCGGAACACAAATGAAGATCTTTTTGATGAAATCTGAGTTTTTTGGACCAATAAGTAATACCTCCGTTTTATCTGAATTTAATAGCAGAAAATTACACGTCATCCATTATTTTATATCTTTGACACACTCTGTCAATTTAGATAATTTAGTGTTTTCATCTGGTCGTGATGAAATATATAATTGAGTGTCATCAGCATAACAGTGGAAACTAATTCCATGTTTTCTTATAATATTACCAAGTGGCAGCATATATATTGAGAATAGCAGAGGGCCTAACACGGATCCTTGCGGCACTCCATAGTTTACTGACGTTATCTTCGATTTTTCCCCATTTAAACAGACAAAATGGTAGCGGTCTGATAAGTACGATCTAAACCAGCTTAATGCCTGTCCATGAACACCAGTGTAGTTTTGTAGTCGATCTAAGAGTATTTTGTGATCTATAGTGTCGAACGCAGCGCTAAAACTAGTATTGAGATACAGCCTTGGTCAGAAGCTAGAAGTAAATCATTTGTAATTTTAACGAGCGCAGTTTCTGTGCTATGATGCGGCCTGAATCCTGACTGAAATTTTTCATAGATATCATTTTCTTGCAAGAAAGAGCACAATTGAGCGGACACAACTTTTTCTAGTATTTTAGACATAAATGGAAGATTTGAAATGGGTCTGTAATTTGCTAGGTTATTATGATCTAATTGTGGTTTCTTAATGAGAGGTTTTATAACTGCCAACTTGAATATTCTTGGAACATGACCTAAAGTTAAAGACGAGTTAATAATATTGAGAAGAGGCTCTTCCACTACAGGTAACACTTCTTTCAATAGTTTAGTGGGTATTGGATCTAATAAACATGTTGTTGGTTTAGATGCAATGATAAGTTTATTTAGCTCTTCTTGTCCTGTAGTTGTAAAGCGCTGTAGTTGTTCTTGAGGGGCGATAATTGAGGCTGAATCATAAGACATCATTAAAGATTGTACATTTACAATTGTGTTTCTGATGCTTTCTATTTTCTCAGTGAAGAAATTCATAAAATCATTACTACTACACTGTAACGGAATATTTTGCTCAGGTGATGTCTGTTTATTTGTTAGTCTAGCCATGGTGTTAAATAAAAACCTTGGATTATTTTGGTTATTTTCTATTAGTTTGCGGAGATGCTCAGCCCTGGCTGCTTTTAGGGCCTTTTTATAACGTGACATACTGTCTTTCCATGCGATTCTAAAGACCTCTAAATTAGTTTGTTTCCATTTACGCTCTAAATTACGGGTTTCTCTCTTGATAACATGCGTAGCACTGTTGTACCATGGTGCTTTAGTTTTCTCTCTAACCTTTTTTTAATCTAATTGGTGCAACAATGTCTAATGTACTAGAGAAAATGGTGCTCATAGTGCTAGTCATTTCCTCTAGTTCATCTGTTTGTTTGGGTTCACTGAGCAGCTGAGATAGATCAGGTAAGCTATTTGAGAATCTATCTATAGTGGTTGGAAGGATTGTTCTGCCTGGTCGATAGCGTGGCGCAACATGACAAATTTCAGCAGTACGTAGTATGCAAGTTACCATGTAATGGTCAGTGACATCATCACTTTGCGGTATAATATCTATATCGGTTGGATTGGTTCCATGTGATATAATTAAATCTAGTGTATGATTAAGACGATGAGTGGGACCAGTGACGTTTTGCTTGACCCCAAAGGAGTTTAATAAATCTGTAAACGCAGCTCCTAACACATCATTTGTGTTATCTACGTGTATGTTAAAATCTCCAACAATTAATGCTTTATCGACATTGACCAATAGATCTGAGAGAAAGTCTGCAAACTCTTTTAGGAAATCAGCATAGGGCCCTGGAGGTCTATATACAGTAGCCAAAGCTAGAGATAATAGGGATTTCTTTCTTACATCTAAGAGCGTAATATTTAGCACAAGTACTTCAAACGAATTAAACCTGTGACCTGTTTTCTGAGTAACATTAAGAATATCTCTATAGATTGTTGCAACACCGCTGCCACGACCAATCAGACGGGGCTCATGCTTATAACAGTATCCTGGTGGAGTAGACTCATTAAGACCGAAATAATCATTTGGTTTAAGCCAGGTTTCAGTAAGGCAAAGTACATCTAAACTATTATCTGTGACCATTTCATTTACAATAACCGCCTTAGGTGTGAGCGATCTAATGTTTAGAAGACCTAGCTTTAGAAATTGTTTTTGTTCACTAATATTGAGATTTTCTGGTTTAATCACAATTAGATTTTTCCTAGATCCTACAGTAGACTTAATGTTTGACCTCACTAAATGAGGAATAGACACAGTTTCTATATAATGTTCTACATTGGTACTTATATCAATTAAGTTGGGACAGCAAAGACTGCGATTTGGACTTTGACTTACTAGTCATATGGTGTGTAACGTCTTGGAGATGTTGTCCGACAGAAGAGCCGCTCCGATTCTGCTGGGGTGAAGGCCATCAGCACGGAAGAGCCTAGGTCGCTCCCAGAACAGATTCCAATTATTTACAAAGAGCAGTCTCTGTTCATTACACCATGACATTAGCCATTCATTTAGAGCAAATAATCTACTGAACCTTTCATGTCCTAGTCGGTACATGGGAAGCGGTCCAGACACGATGATCGTTGTTTCAGGCGATGTGCTGCGTACCGTCTCGATCAGGCTCCTGTAGTCCTTCTTCAGAACCTCCGTCTGCCGCAGCCTGATGTCGTTCATTCCCGCGTGCAGCACGACAGCTCCGACGCGCTCGTCACCGTTTAGGATCCCGGGAACCTGCGCAGCGACATCGAGAACACGAGCACCAGGAAAGCAGTGAGTGCGCACCTTACCTTTACCTGAGGTAGCGTGGACATGCCGGACGATGGAACTGGCAATGATCACAGCGTCGCGTTCCGTCTCGCGAAGAGGGGAGAAGCGGTTCCGGGTGGAGATCTCGAAGACCGGGAGGGGCGGAGAGGTCCTTGCTCTGGTCCTGGCTCGTGTCTTCCGCTGTGGAATCACCCAGGGTCCATGGTGTTGTGTCGGTGCCGGAGTGAATGAAACCAGTGATGATCGCGTCCTGAGTGCTCGGGTCCTGTGCAGAGAAACACACGGAGTAGACAAGGTCGGAGTCAAAAGGTTACTAACCACTGACTTGTGAGCATCGGCGCGTGATGTTTCAAGCGCTGATCGCCGCTCTCTCAGCTCGGCCTGTCTCTCTAGTAGGTCGCGGATCTGCTTGTCCACCGACTCCAACTTCAACTGCACAGAATGCAGCTCGAACGTGTCCTCACCTGCACTCAAAGGTAACGTTAGACACACATCCGATATATTCGCCATTATAGCAGATGTGCTATAATGGCGAATTATAGCTTTCAGTGATACGGGTGTAAATAAGACGATCGATAGGCGAGACCACGCGTGCAATGCTAGCAGGCTCAGGCTAGTAGCGGAAGTTCGGAAAGTTGGATATAAGTAGCGATATCAAAGCAATCCGATTGTTTTTTATAGAGAATAGTATCGGAGATATGTTCACACGCTGTAAAAATAGAAAATGTTCGTTTGTAAAATCTGTGTTTGATTATACTGATTGGACTTGATTAGGAAAGCCACACACCTGTCTATATAAGACCTTACAGCTCACAGTGCATGTCAGAGCAAATGAGAATCATGAGGTCAAAGGAACTGCCTAAAGAGCTCAGAGACAGAATTGTGGCAAGGCACAGATCTGGCCAAGGTTACAAAAAAATTTCTGCTGCACTTAAGGTTCCTAAGAGCACAGTGGCCTCCATAATCCTTAAATGGAAGACGTTTGGGACGACCAGAACCCTTCCTAGAGCTGGCCGTCTGGCCAAACTGAGCTATCGGGGGAGAAGAGCCTTGGTGAGAGAGGTAAAGAAGAACCCAAAGATCACTGTGGCTGAGCTCCAGAGATGCAGTCGGGAGATGGGAGAAAGTTGTAGTAAGTCAACCATCACTGCAGCCATCCACCAGTCGGGGCTTTATGGCAGAGTGGCCCGACGGAAGCCTCTTCTCAGTGCAAGACACATGAAAGCACACCTGAAGGACTCCAAGATGGTGATAAATAAGATTCTCTGGTCTGATGAGACCAAGATAGAACTTTTTGGCCTTAATTCTAAGCGGTATGTGTGGAGAAAACCAGGCACTGCTCATCACTTGTCCAATACAGTCTCAACAGTGAAGCATGGTGGTGGCAGCATCATGCTGTGGGGGTGTTTTTCAGCTGCAGGGACAGGACGACTGGTTGCAATCGAGGGAAAGATGAATGCGGCCAAGTACAGGGATATCCTGGACGAAAACCTTCTCCAGAGTGCTCTGGACCTCAGACTGGGCCGAAGGTTCACCTTCCAACAAGACAATGACCCTAAGCACACAGCTAAAATAACGAAGGAGTAGCTTCACAACAACTCCGTGACTGTTCTTGAATGGCCCAGCCAGAGCCCTGACTTAAACCCAATTGAGCATCTCTGGAAAGACCTGAAAATGGCTGTCCACCAACGTTTACCATCCAACCTGACAGAACTGGAGAGGATCTGCAAGGAGGAATGGCAGAGGATACCCAAATCCAGGTGTGAAAAACTTGTTGCATCTTTCCCAAAAAAACTCATGGCTGTATTAGATCAAAAGGGTGCTTCTACTAAATACTGAGCAAAGGGTCTGAATACATAGGACCATGTGATATTTCAGGTTTTCTTTTTTAATAAATGTGCAAAAATGTCAACAATTCTGTTTTTCTGTCAATATGGGGTGCTGTGTGTACAATAATGAGGAAAAAAATGAACTTAAATGATTTTAGCAAATGGCTGCAATATAACAAAGAGTGAAAAATGTAAGGGGGTCTGAATACTTTCCGTACCCACTGTACATGAAATTGGCCTTTATTGTCGATGAGTACACTGTTTTAACATGTAGCCTATACAATATTGCCTACATTTAAACTCATTTAACAAACATTTTATAAGTAAACATGAAACATTTAAACATTCAGGTAGCCTAATTCAAGAATAATCAACCAGTCTGTAATCCAATTTCCACCGGATCAGCGCTGGTTCTCGTGCCGGAGACGGACTCGTGCTCTGCGGGTGAACTTTGAACTTCATATCGCCGTCCTGCGTTTCACTCATAGCCGTGTGTTTTATGTAAGGCGTTTTAATCACGTGAAAAGACAGGTGCGACTCTCGTTAAGGTGTCTTATTACGCCTCTGTATGTTGTTTTGCATTAAATAAAATAGCAAAGTAATGATTTTATAGATAAAATAAAACATACACAAACCTGAATTTCACAGAGGAAATGCACCAATTCTGCGATGCTGAGAAGAGAGAACTGTTCTGGACTGGAGAGAATTCAAACGGCCCGCGCTCACTCAACCGGTGAGTTGTGGTCAGGTCAGAGGGTGGGGGAGGGGTGCATTGTTTTAATTGAGTAAACTTACTCAATTTCTTAAGAGTGTGTTATATATTAATAATATTGATTTGAATTAAGTAATATTTGTGTTTCTTGAAACAGATCAGTTTAATTCTCCATTCTTATTTTGATAGAAATTTCACAAATATAATACGTGTATTATAAATAAATAATTGGTTAGTCAAATACTAAATTCTTAAAAAACTTAAATATAACTGTAAATTTTAGATAAAATTAACTGTTGGATTTTTTGTCAATTATTTTAGTATGTTTAACTCAAACAATCAAGTAAACGATATTCAGAGATTTTATTAAATTAATAAAGTTAAATATTACTGTAATATTTACTAAGCCACATAATATTTTTTTAGAGTGCAACCAGTCTTGGGTCACAGGGTGATTTGGCTGCTGACAGTTTTTAACAGTTTCTTAATTTTCCTTGAAGTCAATTTCTGAGTATGATCACGTACAGTTTGTGAGTAAAAAAAAAAAAAAAAAACCTCAATGGAGTGTTATGCAGGACGTATACATCACGGATCCTGAGATACTGAAGCCGACAGGGTATGACAGGGAATACAAACTGCGCCTAATAACACATAACTCATTGTTTATTATCTTCATGGTGATGTGTATGCAGTCATTATGTTGAATGTAGTCCACTGTATTTCATTGTGTACAATACACAGCATAACGCTTTCTAGTTATCACAGTACCTTTTTGAGAGATGAGCCTGTATGGTTCTTATCATAAATCCAACAACATTAACATCATTCACCACTGTCATCTGCTTCATCATTATGTCATCTCCATCATTGTCGTCATTACTATTACCATCGTCATCACCACTGTCTGTGTCATCATCATCATCATCATCATCATCATCATCATCACATAAGGGACCTGTAGGACAGATCTGGGCCTAAAGTTCAAATGATGATGAAATATTGAAGTGTCCAAAAAAGTTGTGTCATCAGAAACGCCATGTTGGGCTCTACACACTAACCTCAGCACGTCACATTACATGAGCAGTGCAGGTGAACTGCTTTAAGAATGTTAATTTATCTGATGTATCTATCTGTCACAGAAGTGCTGAGGCTCTTTGAAATTAAAAGATTATCTAACAAACCATCACCAAGTAGATTTATGAACCACATGCAGCTCCACAATTATTTCCAGTGTTCCTGCAGAAAGGGTGTGTGGTTGCCACACCACAGCGGTTGAGAAATTGAGGGGCACTGGGACTTTCGCTGTGTAGAAAAGCACTAATTCCTTCATTTGATGTAATTATGGAGTCTAGAAGATGGACCTGTTAGATTTATATGCACACCGGCACGTCCTGACACAAGAATCTTATGACATGTACTAAAAGGGTAATTTGTCTCTGAGCTGACACAAATGTATGCAGCACACTGCCTATACCCCAGTAATTACAGCCTGTCCTGTTATTCACGCTCATGGGTTGCCTCCTGTGTTTCAATAAATGTGACTGTCAAATGCATCCTGTAAAGTTTTGAATGTTTGGTTCAGGAAATGTGCTACCAGGATGGTGTGTCCATTAAAACACAGGGGTCCAGTACTCAGTCCATACTCATTTTATTGCAACAGATCATAGAGTTGTATGGTTTCTATAAACAAATAAACAACAAACAGAATCTTTAACACCACAAAACTTCAATAGTAAATCATTAATCTCATAATCCAATCCTAAACAGTTCAACATCAAACTAGTAAGAACACTGAAACATAAGTAGAGTAATCACATAGAACATCTCAGAATTAGACTCAAACAGAATCTCAAGACATTATGTAACAGATCAAAAGGGCACAAACTTACATTGTCAGGAACACATCAACTCTACAAAAGGGCTCTCATCAGGAGAGAAAGGAAGGACAGTCTACCTCCATTGCATGTGGCACACACAAAACACACCAAACACTAGTGATTGCAGTAAGTTGACCTGTGGAGGGCAAGTAATACGCCCAGTGCTACACTGCCGGAAAGGCGATAGGAGACAAGTAATATTACATGTACAAGACATTCACCGTATGGAATCTGATGTATTCCAAAATTCTGTCACATCGCGGGGGAACAGCAGATCGACCACAACTCCTGGTCATTGTGGTCAAGCACGCAGAGTACCTATACAGCCAGTGGCAAAAAAAAAAAATCCTACAGCCATGTCAACATTGCCTGTTAATATAAGCAGGCTGAAGAACCACACGGCTGGAGGCTCTGGAGGCGACAGCTCGCACTGGAAGATGAACGCCGCCTCTCAACACCGGATTCAACGATGGTCCTCTTTGAAGGCACAAAAGGGAACAAACATTTGACCCTAGAGAATTCTGTACAATTATTAATTCAAAAACTTAGTAAGGACCACCAGATGGCTGACTTGGCGTATATAGCATTTCCCTTCAATGAGAACCTCCACAACCCTTATCCTGCCATCAGGACTTATGATGATCTATGTGACAGTTCCTATAGGCCATAGTCCCAGTGGAAGCTGCAGGTCAACGACCAAAACTACAGCATCACATGAAATCGAATTTCCCTCCTGCATCCACTTCTGACGACTTTGAAGGGAAGGAAGATAATCTCTGATAAAACTTGACCAGAATCTATCAGACAGAACTTGACTATGCCTCCACTTTCTACATGAAAGTATTTCAGAATCAGCATACATTACGTGAGCCAGTGAAGCATCTTGCCGCCCCATCAACAGTATATTTGGAGTTATGGGATCAGGGTCCGATATATTAGATGTCGCATATCCAAGAGGTTTAGAGTACAAGCATTCAGTCAACTTCCCATCTTCTTCAGCTGGGACAGAGACGGACTCCTCGGCGGGGACAGGGACGGACTCCTCGGCGGGGACAGGGACGGACTCCTCGGCGGGGACAGGGACGGACTCCTCGGCGGGGACAGGGACGGACTCCACGGCGGGGACAGGGACGGACTCCTCGGCGGGGACAGGGACGGACTCCTCGGCGGGGACAGGGACGGACTCCTCGGCGGGGACAGGGACGGACTCCTCGGCGGGGACAGGGACGGACTCCTCGGCGGGGACAGGGACGGACTCCTCGGCGGGGACAGGGACGGACTCCTCGGCGGGGACAGGGACGGACTCCTCGGCGGGGACAGGGACGGACTCCTCGGCGGGGACGGGCTCTACAAAAGGGCTCTCCTCAGGAGAGAAAGGAAGGACATCGACTTGCCACAATCTTTCTACATCCCTCTGTAACTGATCTTCGATGGAAGTAGCTAAGAAGTGGCACTGAGAGACAGAATCAGTCTCGGGTTTCAAGGAAGTGGGACCCTGCAATACCCATCCTAGACGAGTATGCAGTGCAACAGGACTTCCAGGAGGACCAAATATTACTCGTTCCGTAGAGCATAGCAAATGAGGATGATCTGCTCCCACTAACAACAGGGGCTTAACCTGATGGAACTCTTCAAGAGGAATCCTTCTAAGATGCTGATAGCGTCTTTGGAGAGTACGGACAGAGTAAGTCTGTTCAGGTAAGTCCAACATCTTGGATGTAAATGCTGCTCTGATGTCATATTTCCTTTGGCTGAACGATGCTGGAGAGATGGAAAATGTAACGTTAGTGCCATTAATCTCCTCAGAACCCTGTCGGATAGTTCTCAACCTTAGCGACTCAGCCGCCCCAGTTAGGCCCAGCATCTCTGCAGTTGAAGAAAGGAGCATAGTTCTTTCTGAACCATCATCAAGAATGGCATAGGTCTCCACAGTCCTTCCTTCATAACTCAGAATAACCTTTACCACTTTCAACAGCACAGAATTTAGGCCACTTGGTCTACTCAAGTAGAATATCCCAGAGTCAGGTTTACGAACATTAACTTCATGCAAAACTCCCAAATGACGCTCTTTGCAGTATGGACAAGGCCTCTTCAAGTCACAATTAGCTGAACGATGGGTCCGCCCACATCTCCAACAACGACCATTATCCAGGATCCATTTCCTTTTAGCCTCCACATCGAACTGTTGGAAATGTATACACTGGCTCAAATGATGGGCTTGATAACCACAAAAGGCACAGAAAGGTCCTGGGTCTGATTGGTTGCTATTATCATGCTGAGACATTCTACCTTTTGTGTTACAATGTTCCTCTTGATTTGCACCCTGCAAAAAGGTGGCCGTAAAATGCAGAGATTTAGGAGGTCTCTCTTCTCTCACTTGATACTTTGTTGCCCCCTTTGATTGTTCGGATACTTGGACTACTAGACTTTGACATTCTGCTTCCTCCTCCAGCCACTTTGCAAAATCCACCAAATTATATGGAATATTTGGATTGACATGGATTGGATTGGAGGGCATGTAATGCTGTAGTATAAGGCTGGGGGTCATGAGCATATGCCAGGGCCAAATGCCGTGCATCATCAAGCTTCAGATGATCCAAAAGGATATGATATTTGTATTGTTCTGTTTCCTCTGAAGGTAATAGATTTTTTAGTGCCATATTCAGCATTGCAAATTCTTGAGGATCGTTTCTTTTGAAACATGGAAAGGAAGGTCTCTCAATTGCGGCTAGTCTTGAATTCCCAGTTACTGTGGAAGGCTGAACATAGGCGGCTACTACCGGTTGACTCACCATTGAATCTCCTGATTGGATCATACCCGTAGGTCCAAACGATGTCTGAGGTCTAAACACAGGAACATTACCAGTAGCGGTCACGTCTGAAGTGCCCATGAATGGTCCAAACTGTGCTGGAGGTATTGATGGAACTTGACTATTTAATGATGGTATGGCCATCGGAAAGACATGACTTGGATAAACAAAAGAACCATAAGGGGGATATAATGCAAGAGGAGGAAAGGGTACTGGATAATTTGGAAACATCCATGGGGAAATTCCATTGCCTTGCCCTTGACTAGGAACAGGCCCACCGCTTCTTGTTACATGCAGATGATTGGCTGGATAGACTGGATACGATGGCTGTTGGATTAAGGAGCAAGGCGGAACATTGCCAAACTGAGTTGGATTTCTACTCATTCCAGGAAGATTCTCAGAGGACTGGGACTGAGAGTGAACATGCCGTGTAACAACAGGTTCCGTTAACGTTTGTGCCTCAGGCAGCCATAGAGAGCAAGGCTCTAATGATCCTTCTTGTGGCAATGGTGTAGGCAGCTTAGATCTTGGTGGAGGAGGGAGAGTACTTTGTCTGCTGAGTTGAGGAGGTGATGGAGGTGGATCAATATCATGTCGATTTGCCTCATGTTGTCTTAGGCATTCACCCAATTCATGAACAAGAGATGCTCTAGAATTTTCATCCTCTTGATTATGTTTAACAACAGGAGATGTTGTCCTGGAACTCTGTTTTGAACTGATCGAAAAGGAAGAGTTTCGACTTCTTGTTCTCATTCTCTGGCTCAGTTCTGACAACATTTCTTTTATTTGCTGTACATCTGCAGCAAGATCCCTCACCTCAGCCTGAGTTTCAGATATGGCAGCTCTTGGTGATACTTCCCGAAGCACATGATCAGAAGTGGTTTGTCCCTGGGTGCAAGCTGGTTTTCTTGACTGAGTCAGTAAGTAATCCTGATGCCATCTGGGGGAGTTTGATATCCGTTTAGGTCTTTTAGAATCATCTTGATCCATCCTAGCAGCCTCTCCGGCTCGAAGGACCATGTAAAGTTTTGAATGTTTGGTTCAGGAAATGTGCTACCAGGATGGTGTGTCCATTAAAACACAGGGGTCCAGTACTCAGTCCATACTCATTTTATTGCAACAGATCATAGAGTTGTATGGTTTCTATAAACAAATAAACAACAAACAGAATCTTTAACACCACAAAACTTCAATAGTAAATCATTAATCTCATAATCCAATCCTAAACAGTTCAACATCAAACTAGTAAGAACACTGAAACATAAGTAGAGTAATCACATAGAACATCTCAGAATTAGACTCAAACAGAATCTCAAGACATTATGTAACAGATCAAAAGGGCACAAACTTACATTGTCAGGAACACATCAACTCTACAAAAGGGCTCTCATCAGGAGAGAAAGGAAGGACAGTCTACCTCCATTGCATGTGGCACACACAAAACACACCAAACACTAGTGATTAAGTACACCTGAGGAGACTTAGCTCCTCCCCTGACTGGCTACGTCATGTGATCCATAGGAATTCTCAACACATCCTTTTCCCTCTATTTTTGCTCGATTTATTTATTTAACTTTTAGGCTTGCTAGAGTAATTATAAAACTGGTTGCTTGTAATTGTACATGTAAAAAGGTGGTTATTTCTGAGCTATTACAGCAATACTTTTGTTCTTTGTGCAGCAACCACAGCAATGGAAATCAGGAGAATATTTGCAACCATGCATCTGTATTCATATTATCTATGTATGTTTTACTGTAATGACATAAGAAATTAGTATAATTACTGTTCCTTAACAAACTTTCAAAATTCCAACTGGATAAAATCCATTTGAGGAATACATCCAATTCTCCAGTGCGGAACAGAGGATGGCAACTTTTGTCCCTTTCCACATTATTTATTAGAGCTCCATGTTTTTTTTTTGTTTTTTTTTTTTAATTACCCAACTGAGTGTTTTACAGATTTGAAAAACCATTAGAAAAATCAATACTTTGCTTTTAGGTGATGAATGAATAAATGGAAGGTGAAATTTAACCACAGGATGCATTAATAATCACACTGACTGCAGCAGTTTAGATTACACATCTCTCATCTGAGATGGGTTGATCGGATTTTATCAGCTTTATCCGTGTTTATAAGAAAACAAATGAACTTGAGATGCCAGTCAAATTATATAATTATGTAAATAATCAAACACTGACATAAACTATTTGAAAAAGTCTATGGAAGTGTTTCACCTCTTCAGTCCTCATGAAATGCTGCAGTATTGCTCTAGTACTATCTTATTCTCTTCTCTAGTCCATAACAACATAATTGTGCCCATGTTAAGTAAACTCGACACCACAGTTCGTAATTGTTTTACCCTTTAACATCTAACCTCTCTCTTAATGAAGGCTATAAAGTAGTGAACGATACTGTCAGCATACCAAAATTGACTGTGATTTAATGCAATAGAGATATGATTTAATTCAGAGCAGCATTAATTTGCCATTCAGGCAGAAGGAGACAGTGAGGATGGTACGTTTTTCATGGACAATTGGAGACCCACAAGGACAATGAGTAAAAAGCATGCAATTTTTTCAAGCCTCTCATTAATGTGGTAGGGCTAGACTGGTTTAGCCTGGCAAGCCAGACCCACATCAAGATGTTGGGTCTGGGAACTCACCATTGGCAGGACTCAATCCGAGGGGCGAGATAAACGGTTGTTTTTCATATTCCCTCTGCACGCAATAGGATAGCACTACAACCAACCAGAGCGTTTTCCCACCAGCGGAGCTAGTTGATAGGCAAAACTACGAACACATCTTCCTTTTTTAAGAAGGACTTAAGTGCCGTTCTTTGTTCTTTTCCCAAAGAAAAGCTTAACTCCAAGTCCTCCAGAGTCGCGGCCAAAGCCTGTTCGCCAGCAGCAGCAGCCGTTCTTTGTTTTCAAGCAGCAGGGAATTCACACGGAACCGTCACAACTCTGTCGTCATTATGTTAAGCACGCCTACCGAATCTATACACGATGCGATTGGCCTGAATAGAGTTTTTTTTTTTTTTCAGCTCGAAAGTCAACGGAGAGTTGCTACCCTGGCTGCAAAATAAAATTTGCTGCCGCTAGGGTGCGTCTAGATTCCTAGGCTAACACTGATTCCTTTAGGGTGATAGAAGACTATGTTGGGGCTTGGGGCTTGTAATTACCAGCTCATTGTACATCATCCTTTACTTGCGGGTCTGTATTTCATACGTTAAAAATATGAATTTATATTACAATGAACGGATGTTTTATGAAATTATAAACTTTACATCCCTTATTTATTAACAAAAATATTTCAACCCCTAATTTTGTAGAAAGAAGGAAGTGTGCAGTGTTCGAAAAGGAAGGTCAAAGATTTAGTATGACTCCTCTAAACAAAACATATTTCATACAATCTCTTGACTTACAGTATGTTGCAAAAGCCAACATAAACATTGCAAAAAAAAAAAAAAAAAACACACACACACACACAAAAAAAAAAACCTAATGACCTTTCTAGTGATCAGATTTCCCCACAACAATTAAGAGACTAGCAACCAGAAATTAAATCAATGGTTTAATTTGAATATTAAGCCTGGGAAGATTGTGTGTCTTTTAATCATGCCTAAAGCAATGCAGTCAACCTAATAAAACATTGATCCATTTATCTGATCTCCAGTGATTAAATCAGGATGAAAAGGTTTTGCTCTGAAACAACAGCAACATCAGAGGTAATGGGAAAGGAATGGCAGCCATCTACATACATATATTTGGTTAAAAAAGGCAGGAATTAATGATGCACTCCACATAAATAACAACACATGGGAAATGAACATTACCGCAAGGGACATTACTGTAACAAATAGAGTCATTCCTCCACTTCCCACTTAACCTTCCATACTAGCCACATGCTTCATGAGGCAGAAGTGCAAAACATGGCAACCCATCAGTGTCTGCTAAAGCAGGATGAGTGTTTCTCTGAGTCTTTGTACCCTGAGAGTAACAGTCACCAATTATTCATGACCAAACAGTAGAGGTCATTCAAGTGTGTTTTGTGCAAACCTGTAACATGTTACTCGCTCTCACACACTCTCTTTGCGTGTCTTTGCATGTTTTCTAAATTGGAGGTCAGCAGTAAAAGCATCAGGATAAAAGCACTATGGCTTTGACTTTTGGTGCGTCCTCTGGGCAGACACAAACAGAATATTTACCAGTGGGAGAGATGCTGGGGATGGTAGACTGTGAAAGCAAAAGATGTCATTTAAACAGTCAAGGAAAGTATTAATAAACAAAGTTGAATGTGAATATTTTTTGTCTTTTTGTAAAGAAAATTGTGTGTACAGAACATTTGGTTTTATATCTGTTACCTTGACTAAAATCTAATATGTGATATGAGTGTGGCAACTGACATCTGTCATAAAGCATGAATGAAGTGAATTGGGGTCACTCCTCTAGTGTATGACTGTCGTAGGTTGATTACATTGTCAATCAAAGTCAACAGCTGTCTTAAATTTCATATGGCCTTCTTAAGGTCCAATTAATGATCTGTTTTAGAGCAAACATGCAAAAGAATTAGACAGACAGATGGAATGATAGATATAACAGTAGATAAAACAATACAATGTAAGATAGAACAATGGCTAGATAGATAGATAGATAGATAGATAGATAGATAGATAGATAGATAGATAGATAGATAGATAGATAGATAGATAGATAGATCAATCTCTGTGACCTCTGAGTAAGTTCATGTGCTGTTTTATTTGGTGATTTAAACATGCTTTCTCTCATTAACATATATATTAAGTTTTCATTTCCTCTTGTTTCCTCTGTGAAATAGAGCCGGCTGCTATGAGTCACGGGAGCACAGCGCTCGTCTCTTGGGCTGATGATAACCATTTTTCATTTCCCTGTCCTGACAGAAGGCAGTTTCAAGTCATCGGGAGAGAGGTCACACCTCTGATGCAAGACTTCCTTAAAAAGGTTATAGGCCTACTCACTAAAACATTTGTTTGTCTTTGTGTATTTATTTTTTGTGGCATCTCTTAAAGGACAAATAGCAAATAGCAATCTAGTGTGAAGAGTGGCTTGACACGCCAACGGAATACAATTTGTTTTGTTTGATTTCTCATCTTAATAGGATAGTGAATTTCATGGAGGCAAGCTCCAGAGGATTTCTGCTCATATATGTACCGTCATAAGAAATTCTATTAGATGTGAAAGTGCACTGAAAAATGAATGATTTTTTAGAGGGGTGAACTGTTGGACCAGCATGACTGCCAGTCACCTTGTGAGTTCAAGGACTCAGCGAGATATGGAAACATTTGCCTCGTGTTTGAACAGTTCTTGTTGGCTTATGCTCAAATTGCCAGGCCTGACCTTTTTCCCTTCCTGGTAAAAATACATCCACAGGATTGGAGAAGGATGGAAGCTGGGGAATATGTTTTTGATCCCCCAGCAACAGCTCTATCATTCAAAATCTTATCAGAGAAAAGTGTGAATAATGTTCTGGTGTGACATTAACCTGATAAACATGACATTGGTCCACTGAGGCTAAACAGAAAGGTAACGTCTGGGATTTTTCTGCTCATTCTTTGAGCGAGACATGTTTTCCCAAAATCAATAAACAGTGTCATAATTTTAATCTATTTAATTGTTATTCAACCTATTATTGCATGATTAAAAATGAACAATTCTTAATTGTGATGCGACTTCGATCCTTTTTACAGCTTGGGATGAAGACAAGTCATTCATTAAGATCAACCATTTAGCCCTATATATATACTTTGCACCTACTTTCACTGTCCATTTGTTAAAATAGAAAAAAGACCCTATTGAAATCATTTCAG
Source organism: Rutilus rutilus (assembly GCF_951802725.1). Lineage (NCBI taxonomy): Eukaryota > Metazoa > Chordata > Actinopteri > Cypriniformes > Leuciscidae > Rutilus > Rutilus rutilus. The sequence goes on along the minus strand of NC_140230.1, from coordinate 8,521,724 downwards.
AACCTATTTGTTACCCGATATGTGAGCCTGGACCACAAAACCAGTCATATGGGTACATTTTAAAAAAAAATTGAAGCTGAATAAACAAGCTGTCCATTGATGTATGATTTGTTAGGATAGGACAATATTTGGCCGAGATACAACTATTTGAAAATCTGGAATCTGAGGGTGCAAAAAAATCTAAATATTGAGAAAATCACCTTTAAAGTTGTCAAAATGAAGTCCTCGATTTTGCTGCATCCACTCACAAAAACACATTTTTTATATATTTACGGTAGGAAATTTAGAAAATATTTTCATGGAATATGATTTTTACTTAATATCCTAATGTTTTTTGGCATAAAATAAAAATTGATAATTTTGACCCATACAATGTATTGTTGGCTATTGCCACAAGAATACCGTGCGACTTATGACTGGTTTTGTGGTCCAGGGTCACATATGTGAAAGTGACACTTCATCAACAACTCTTTTTGTATTTTGTATTTCATGTATATCACTTTATTAATTTTCTTGAATTATTGAGAAGTTCAAGCATCATTTGATATCAAGATAAATGTCCTCGGTGTGCATGTCATACACCAGGTATTAAAGTCCTGAGATTGTCTTAATGGCATGATATAATGGTCCATATCTCTACTCAGAGGTTTTTCCTCATATTAAATTTATGGTGGTTTTTAGTTTTTACCTCTGACGGCTGTATGGAGCAGGATATGTCTCGTGAATCAGCCCATTATACTATGTATTTAATAATATGTTATTTACTGCCTGTGAATGGTCGGATTGGACTTACGGAGGTTCATTTCACTCTCATTTGTGAAGGAGCATGTGGTCCCAAGTACATAAGTGCAAATTTGCCACTGAAAATGGAAATCAGACCTGATCCAGTGGGCGTGAAGTAAGTCGTCAAATTTCCAAGATTGAGAGCCTGTCATTAAATGTGCAATTTATGGCAGGCATTACAGGCACACTTTCTGATTTCTGTAATGATATAAAGCAACGGACGCAGGCAAACTGAATCTGGGTGAGCGGAAACAAAGGAACCCATTCAGAACCTAGTGCAAATATGTGAATACAAGTCTTAAATTAGACATGGCTTCTAAAAAGCATTGCATGGTCTCTCTGTGGTGTTTAGCCCTGTAGTATCATTAGGAAGAATGTTTAGAAAGGACTTCTGGTTTGACGGACATGTCATTGTCAATAGGCAAAGAGAAGTTGAGCCTCCATCATGAATGTGTTGGTTTATCTGTCATTCCTTTTTCTCGTTGCCCTCCCTTTTCTGACATTATCATCCCAGGAGGAATTGCTCTATTCTTCGAGCTGTCTATTTGTGCTGATGGTTCCTGATCCCCCTCTCTAAATGGAGGTAAGGAAAGGGCAGTAGAGTCACAAACAAAACCCTATTTATACGGTACACAATGCTATCAGGCTAGCCATGCTGATGGAATGACCCTAACAGTGTGGAGGTGAGACATCACCATCAGCAGCCTACGCCACACTCGTCTGGTTCCAGCAGATGTTAGCAACCACCCGTTTGTCGGTGTACGTACTTTTATGAGAGTTATACAGATTTATCCTATTTGCATTACTGATGTAAAACAAAATCTCATTATTTAAATCTTATTACTGAAATATGTAGACACAATAATTTCATTTGTTTGTTTTTTTCAAAGAATTATATTCACATATTACATTCATCAGAAGCTTTAGTAATGTAGACATTTCATTTGATGTGCTATTTATACACTGTTGCATATGCAAAACTCACCTGATTGAAATATGTACACATACACAATAAAGATTACACATACATTTTAGAAGAAAATGGTGGTTGACTATTGGTTACTGTAACAGTGTGGTGTACTCAGGAACAGGCTGAAGACTCAGAAGATGAAATCCAAACTACACTTTAATAATAACACTCAAGAACCAGGTAACAGGCAGGGAAACTCGCATTAACACAACAGTGTAGGTATTAAGGTGACCGGACAAGAAGTGCAGGAGAAGGAATGACTTAAGTAGTGAACACAACAAGGATAATTACTATACAAAAAATATATATGTATTTTGCAGTCTTCCTCTTGTGGGAACGTGTGTAACTGATAAGGCCTATTCTCGATACGCACACTTTGGAATACTAAAGGCATGAAAAGGATGCTCTCAGAGGTGCAGTTATGGAGTTCTCCTTGTGTTGCATGGTAGCCATGACTCTTTCTCGCCGACACTGGCTGCGTTCCAGTCCAAAATTGTCATGCCCTTCACTTGCTAATTTCCCTCCGTCTCGTTCACTCGGATGTACGTCATTGCTTAAGTTGCACGAGTGCCCACTACAGGCGGAAACTGCAATGGGCTGAATTGGAACGTCCTAAGCCCTTGATCGCTTGGAATCAGCTATGGAGTTGATTTATTATTTAATTGTTAATTATTAGTTGTTTGTTGTTGTGGTGGTGATTAGACGAGATCTGTGGTGACATCACAATCGTACTGCAGTGTGGGACATTTAGGTGCCTGAAGTGTACATATGAAGTAGACTCGCTCCTCTGTCAAAATCGAGGGAACGAGGGTCTGTCCATATAAACTTCCCTGGCGGCAGGGATTCCCCCGAGGGGAAGTGCTTAGGGAAGTTCGCAAGTGCATGTCTAAAAGTGGACACGCAGCCACTGTTTGGATTTTCTATAGGCTTGGATGATTGGTAAGCACCAGCTGGATCTGTCCTCAGCTCTGGATTCCAGTTCTGCCACAGGAAAATCAAAGTACTTTAGACTTTGATCCTTTGAACTCCTGTGGCCTTGATACAGCAGGATACTATGGGATTAATATCCTGCCATGATTCAAAACTGAAAATAAAGTTCTGAAAGGTTGAAACTAAGTGTTCGAAAACTCAAAATCGTACAAAAAAAAGTTTTGCAAGATCGAAAAATAAGATTTGCAAGTTTGCAAAATGTAAAAAAAATTAAAATATCTCTGCAAACATTATGTTATTTTTGAGATTTCTTTCTTCAGAACTGCAACGCTTTTTTTACGATGTTGCGGAAACAATTTTTCAGAGTTTCAAATTTGTCAGTGTTCTCCCACTGTATTAGTTTGTTTTCCAGGTTTGAAACCTTGTAAATGGTGATCTGAAAACTGGTGTGCGAATGTGTGAAAAAAAGTTTTGAAACTCTGAAAACTGAGGTTCGAAAGGGCGAAACTTATTACATTACATTACATTTGCACTCCCATTGCAGACAATTTTTTCAGAGCTGCGGTTTACAACACCCACTTTGCGGAGATACGCACACACAGTTGCGAGCTTGCGACTCACGTGATTTGTGGCAGCGTTGTCACGCAGCTCTGCTCTGAAACTCTGAAACTCAGACTGAGCGAAAATTAAGCTTCGCAACTTCGCAACTTAAAAAATGCCTGGAGGGAGGGCCTTCTGCTCTTGGCCAATGCTTTGCTGTCTGCTGACGTACAGTCCAATCACAAGTCGTATTTACTGGAAAGGTGGGATTTGACCGACTGCTCCGCCAATGACGAAATTCTCACTCTCGAAATTCTCATACTCGCTCTCCTCACACAGCGAGCGACTCACTTTCCTAAGCTGGCGACTCACTCTCACTCACCTCACACAGCGAGCAACTCACTTTCATCAGCTGGCGACTCACTCTCCTCTGATGGCGACTCACTCTTCTCACATAGCGAGCGACTCACTTTCATCAGCTGGCGACTCACTCTCCTTAGATGGCGACTCACTCTCCTCACACAGCGAGCGACTCACTTTCCTCAGCGAGCGACTCATTCTCCTCACGCAGCGAGCGACTCAGTCATGTACATTGGCCTAATATTATAATAAAATCTCAAGTACTGTATTGGTGCAATAACTAACTTCAGTAAACTGTTCAATTTTGTGTTGTAAAAATAATTTATTCTGAACCAATAATCTTAAATTGATTCGCATTGCATTTTTTATTTTTTTTTATTTATAAAGGCAATTTCCCCCTAACTGTCATCTTTCAAGTCAAATTCTATACATTTTAAGTCACTATATTGCTTTTACCAATCAAATTGACTAGTATAAAAAAAACGTTTTTTCCCACTGCAGAGAAAACTGCATCAGAGGTGGCATTTATAAAAAGTTTAATATGCAAAACAAGCATAAAAAAAAAAATTAAAAAAAAACTTGCTTTGGTATCAAATATTCAACATGAATGCATGAGGCAAAAAAAAAAAAAAAAAAAAATTGTGTATATTATGTGAATCTTATGTTTGTTTAATGACTGCTGCTGGCCAATAAAAAAGCCAATAAAATTGGAGTTGTATGAATACAATTGGAGTTAAAAAACAAAAAATAATCATAAAACATAATGGGGCATTCATGTTGAATATTCTTTTGAATGGTGTTATCAAATAATAATCTGTTATAATCTGATAGAGAAAAACAACATGAAAATAGGCCTACAGTTAACTAATGTGATCTTTACAAAAACATAATGGTGTATGTAACATTGAAATGTGTTTTACCTATTTTGATACCAATGTGAATCAGCAAAAATGTCACATTTTCAGAATATTCTATTTTAAAGATAATTTATAAAATAAACTTTTAAAAAAGCTGTGCATCCTGTTTGTGTATCCTGTGCTCTTTCGTCATTGGCGGAGCAGTCGGTCAATCCCACCTTTCCAGTAAATACGACTTGTGATTGGACTGTACGTCAGCAGACAGCAAAGCATTGGCCAAGAGCAGAAGGCCCTCCCTCCAGGCTTTTTTTAAGTTGCGAAGTTGCGAAGCTTCATTTTCGCTCAGTCTGAGTTTCAGAGTTTCAGAGCAGAGCTGCGTGACAACGCTGCCACAAATCACGTGAGTCGCAAGCTCGCAACTGTGTGTGCGTATCTCCGCAAAGTGGGTGTTGTAAACTCAGCTCTGAAAAAATAGTCTGCAATGGGAGTGCAAATGTAATGTAATGTAATAAGTTTCGCCCTTTCGAACCTCAGTTTTCAGAGTTTCAAAACTTTTTTTCACCTATTTGCACACCAGTTTTCAGATCACCATTTACAAGGTTTCAAATCTGGAAAACAAACTAATACACTGGGAGAACACTGACAAATTCGAAACTCTGAAAAAATGATTGCACAACACTGTAAAAAAGAGGGTTGCACTTCTGAAGGAGGAAAACTCAAAAACAAAATTATGTTTGCACAGATTTTTTTTTTTTTTACCACTTTGCAAGCCTGCAAAACTATGTTTTCAGAGTTTCAAAACTTTTTTTCACACATTCGCACACCAGTTTTCAGATCACCATTTACAAGGTTTCAAACCTGGAAAACAAACTAATACAGTGGGAGAACACTGACAAATTTGAAACTCTGAAAAATTGTTTGCGCAAAGACGTAAAATTTTTTTTTTGCAGTTCTGAAGAAGGAAATCTCAAAAACATCATAATGTTTGCAGAGACATTTTTATTTTTTTACATTTTGCAAACTTGCAAATCTTATTTTTCGATCTTGCAAAACTTTTTTTGTAAGATTTTGAGTTTTCGAACACTTAGTTTCAACCTTTCAGAACTTTATTTTCAGTTTTGAATCATGGCAGGATATTAATCCCATAGGATACGAGGGAAATGGGAACTGCCCATATGTATAACATGGCCTGTCCAATGAAGCCAGGCATTAATAATCATCGCCTTGACACTGACCAGGCCGGCTCTGTCCTGATATTTGATACCCAGACAGAGTGGTACAGTACTTGCGGTTTATTTGTAATTATGGTACTTGCGGTTTATTTGTAATTATTTTTGAAATTCACTAGCAATTTCTGAGTGAAAAATGGGTAAGTAAAACGAATTTACTGCGTAACTTTCAGTAATTATTGTATACCTATAATGTACATATGTGTAGGTGTAAGGTAACAATATGTAAAGTTTGGGGAATAAAGGGGTAACAACCAGGAAAATTAACAAATTTATACTGTAAGTATTTTAGAACTATAAATACACACAAAAAAAATCAGCAGCAGCAGAGGAATCAACCAACCAACACAATTTCAGATGACAGATGAATACAGAAGGATTAAACCTAACCTTAAATCTAAACTAATTTTAAACGTTTGAACCGGGCTGTCAAGCTCCAAAAAGGCATAAAAGTAGTCCGTACTCCTACTCAGTTTTCCAAGCCATCTGAAGCCATATGATAGTTTTGTGTGTTTCAGTATAGATTTTATTTTAGGTTTTTAGGTTATTTATTAAATGTATTCACTTAAATATACTCTTAAATTCTGCCAAGAAGTTATGAACGCTGGAAGCACTACAGAAGAAACCATGTACATGAAAACATGTTATAGTACTGTAGAGTGAAATGTTGCATGTGTACAAATAAACCTATCAACATTTTTTGCCATTTTAGGAGATATTTTGCAAACACCTACTGTTTGCAATATATGTATATTTAATATTTAATACATGTATGTATATTTAAGTGTCCACAAAGTAAAATGCATAGTTTCCTCATATCACAGTTGTGAAAGGAAATGAAGGTGATTGTTTCAATGTAACTACTTTCATTTTCCTACTTCCTCTGGTGATTCTATCCCTTTACTAGAAAAAATGAAACGTGTAGTGGAGCACCAGCTATTGCATGTAGTAATTTACAGCTGAGTCAAAGACCAAACTTACTTCCTCCAGAGGTCTGCAGGTGAGAACATCTCAGGGCAAGAGAAACTGAAATTACAAATTCCCAGTGAAATGAAATTTGACACCTTTGTCAACGATGGCCCCTCTTATCTTTTTGAGGAAAGACTTGTAAAAATTGAGACAGATGAAAATATTCTTTGCAATCCAGAATTGGTAGAGACATAGACTACGTTTACAAGCTGTTAAAATTAGGGTTATGGTCGGGTTAAGGTCACTATTTGGGTTTCTAAAACATTCGGAATAACCCGTTTACATGCGTGAGCAGAGAGAGTTAATCCTGTATACATGGAATTTGTAATCAATTGGCAATATCCCGATGTAAACGGCGACGCGCGGTTAGCGTCTGGACGTACGGACAACCTTAAGACGCAATGTGCGTCATTTCCGATTCTTCTTCCTATACCCAAAGGCAACAACAACAGCAGCAACACGCGGATAATGAATAGTTCGGGGCAGATAGCGATCGCCTTTGTTTGCGCTTTCCTCCTTGCTCCAAAAGTGTGGTGCTGTGCTGCGTCTCGCCATGTTTACCTCTACTTCTTGTTTACTTCCGGTATACTGCACGCGGGTTTCTGTATGCGCCGTCTCTACTCAAAAGACCAAGATTCCTTGCGAATAGAACATGCGCAGAACACAAATCAATGTTCCTTTTGATGGGGATATGCCGATACGCGTTTACATGACCAAATATTCGGGTTAGAAAAGCGGTACCCCAGGGATAATATCCAGGTTTTTAAAAACCGGGATATGAGCATATCCGGGTTTTTGCCCAGTGTTTACATGGCCGTGCGTGACCGGGTTATTGCTAATATTCCGGTTTTGAACGGGTTATTGGCTGCATGTAAACGTAGTCATAGATGGTAATACATATTTCTAAGCATGGTAAACTGTTGCATGGCATAGGTGATTGCAGAGGACGAAGAACATTAAAAATGACCAATGAGAAGTGCCGTAAACTAAATCATACTTGCCGCGCAATTGTCTGTGACTTCTCTTATAAAACAGCATTGTTTTTTTCAGTGTAAACTCTAAAAATAGATCAATCTAAAAGAATGTTTAAGAGCAAACATGTTGAAGATTAGCCGATGGGCTGTCGATTCTTTAAATGATAAGCTATTTCCTCACAAAAGTGGTTTATTCAGTGTAGTGAAGTCTCTCCTCCATTGACAAACATAAAAAAAGGCCTCTTGTCATTACACTGTTTTTGGCCAAGGTTTCAGACTTGTCTTCAAGTGGCTTATAGGATGTATCCACAACAGCTAGAGAATACCCATAATGCAGTTTGAGTGTTGAGGGAATTAATCCTCGCATAGAATATGGCACCCACAGCTGAATCATCCATCCCTCCATTTTCCAAACTGCTGGACCAATGTGGCTACAGCATAATATCATAAAGGTAGAAATTCCTTTTTAATTGATTATTAAATTTATAGTTTCCATGACTGAGTTCAAGATAAATCTTTTCATCTTACTGGTTACATTTCAAATTACTATTAAACAGCAAGCACATAGGCCAACTACAACAGAAGCTACAGCCCTTCCAGTGCAAACAGTGCCCAAATTCTCTCATTAGTTTTCATTCTGTTACAAGGTTGCAGCAGACATGAAACAGGATCTAAGTGCAGCAGCTTTATTCAAAAACAAACTCAAAACAGAATCTCAGGAACATGAACATAACAATCAACTAAATGCATCATAAAACTGACAGAAACACAAGGCTTAAATAGACAACAAACAGAGGAACTAATGAGACTAATTAATGAGACACACCTGAACTGAAACTCAAATCAAATCAAATCAGTAACCATGGAATCAAACAGGCAGGGGCGGAGAAAGACAGGACTGAACTTATTAACAGATTAACCAAACACAGATAATAACAGAAAGAAAAGAAAAACTGACAACACGACACATTTACTCCTCAAGTGAATTTATTAGTGGACTAATGTGGGGAATAGCGAATGAGGGTAAAGGGGTGTCACATGGACATTCTATTTTGTATCTGGTTTTATTTAAAAACAATATAAAACCATAAAATTATTATAAAAATAAATTGTATTTATTTATTCCTGTTTGCCTGTGTTTTAATTATTCTCCTCTGTTACTTATTGCAACCTTGTGTGTTACTATCCATTAGTTCCCTCATTTGCAACGTGCTCATTCAATCATCTTTGTTTGCCCTTAGTAAAGGGAAACCCGCCTCTGCAGTAGAAAATCAATCCCACTTGCGTCTTAGTGAGATGTTGAGGAGAGAATTGCAATACAGGATCACTGGAATAAAAATAACATTACCTTCCAAAGGATCCTAATACTTTGAATGTGGTTATTTATTTTCAACCCTTTCTCAGTTGAGCATTATTTATTTCTATTCGGTTCATTTCACTGTGGATTATTTGGTAAATCAGTCGCAATTTCGTTCCAGGCTTTGCAAACAGACTTTTACGATATGGACTGGACAGCAATGCCACAACATGTAAGTAACTGTGTTCATTCGTGACCAGTGATTTATGATATGTAATGATTCATGTACAGTCAGATGTTGTTTGTCTATATGTCAATTAATCAAACCACTGACTAAACGGTCAATTTCACATTGTTTCTCTTAGTAGGATGAAAATAATGTTATTTAAACTGTATTTAAATTATATATAGAAAGCGATCAAAGAACGGGGCGTTCACAAACATCGCAAGTTTATCTGTTACTGAATTCTGGGATCTCGCCAAAATCAACGAATCTCTTATTTACATTGTGTTTGCACTGATAGTTACAGTATAATTAAATAATTTGTTAGCAGTGTTGGGTAAGTTACTTTAAAAAAGTAATTAGTTACTAGTTACTTCTCACAAAAAGTAACTGAGTTAGTTACTGGGTTACATCATTACAAAAGTAACTATATTACCTAGGAAAATAACTATTGCGTTACTTTAAAATAAATAAATAAATACATAAATAAATATGTGAAATAACTTGGATACCCCCAATATTAAATATGTTAAATGAATGAAACGGACACTAAATAGAACACATTATTATTATAAAACATTGTACACCAATCTACACTATTTAAAGGGGTCATATAATTTTGTACAAGCTAATATGATTCTTTAGGGTCTAAATTAAAAGTTTGTAATATACTTCAATTAAAAATTCTCATTAGTATTGTAAGAAAACACAAATTTTACCTGGTCAAAAACAGCTCTGTTTTCAGCACGCCGTTTAAGTGCATGTGTCTTTAAATGATAATGAGCTTTGCTCACCCCGCCCCTCTGTTCTGTGCTTACACCGTAACACAATAACACAATAACGCGTTGTTCATTATAAACGTATAGAAAACATGCTGTAATGTACCCTGAGTGTAAACAGCCGCATTCATCGTGAAGCGTGCAGCAAGCGATTTGCAAAGATTAATATAAATATTAATATAAAGGTTAATAAAACGTTACACTCACTTCTTCTTGTGGAGGTGCAGCAGGAACACGAATAGTTGGTACCGATCCTTTTTTCAGGAGCAGCTTCTTAGCAAAACCAGCTTTATACTGACCTCGTTTGTAAAGCAGTCTGGTGTGTGAAATGATTCGCACAAACATGAAAGCATTGACGTTGATCGTGGGGAAAATTCCCTTCGAAAACAAACTCAGCCACTGCGTCTTCAGCGGTTCGGATTTAGGAACATCAAAATGACTGCTGTGTGCCTTATTACACCCAAGAACAGAACACCACAATCGCTTAGACGCCATTCTGCTCATAGACAGTGCTCCAGCATATCAATAATGACCGCGCCGGTCCGTGCGGACTATGATTGACAGCTCGCTCACAAGCGAGGGCGGGTCTGTGCTGAAACGCTGCTGTCAATCAACAATCGTGGGAGGGGCGTCGATTTTTTGACGTCACAAAATCGAACGTCTTGATTTGAGATGGGGGAAAACATATAAGAAGATTTAAAAAAAACACTGGATGGATTTTTATCATTTTATGATGGTTGTGTACAGGCACTGTCAACACACATTTCAGTACAATCAACTTGTAAAAGTGCATGTACCATTATATGACCCCTTTAAATGTTGCTGTGGGACAATGTGAGAGACACATATTAACTTAAATATTAAAATATTATCATTACATATAGTGGAACAACAAAACACAATAGATGGTTTAGAACTTTTATGGTTTAGAACTTAGAAAGTTTATTGCACAGACCACAAATAAGTAAAAATAAACTATGCTTCTTAAGAAATGTGCCAAAAAAAATAAAAATAAAAATAGTAATAAAAAAATATATACATACAGTAGTGCAAATTCAGATTATAAAACTCACACATCTTTACAACTGGTAGACATACTGTATAGCCAACTTGAAGTATTTTCTTCCTCACAAAAGTAAAGCGTTTAACAAAAAGTGCTCTCAATATAATACTGAACAATGTACCATCATAAATAATAATAATAAAATATAATATTTTTGGGTTTATTTTTATAACCTACAGAGAACGTCATAATCAGAGGCTATTTAAGCCGAATTCTAGTCGTGTTTGTCGCACGTGTTCACAACCGGTCAAACAAAGATGTTTTCTTTGAATGTTCCCTGCAGGCTATTTTATTTTATCTATGTAAACTAATTAAAACGTTGGAGATTATACCAATATGCTACAGAGATTATTCTAATGCTGAAATGTGTAATTTATTTATAAACAAACTATATTATGCTCGGACACATTCTCTCTCGCACACTATGAGAGTGCTCTCGGACACACTCGGTCTCTCTCGCGCACTGTCGAGCGCGGTCCCGGACACACTCGGTCTCTCTCGCGCACTGTCAAGCGCGCTCGTGGCGTTTGCCTCGCTTTTGTCCAGTCCGGCGCCTCATAAACACACACACACACACACACACCAGAGAAAAATCTTAGCAGGTCCTATGGCTGAGAGAGAGCCTACTCGGATGAAAATCGCTTCAGTGAGCTCAATTATAGTAACGCCGCATATTATTGTCAGTAATGGCGTTGTAATGGAGGAAACAGTAATTAGTTTGATTACTCGTTACTGAAAAAAATAACGCCATTAGTAACGCTGTATATTTATAATGCCATTATTCCCATCACTGTTTGTTAGTGTGCAGAAATCGAGTGCAATGACGAGATCACTGCATTTATGCACTCAACATGTCTGTGATCGGCTACAATGCTCTTATCACTGCAACTTTCCATGCCACAATCTAAATATAATGCTATAGATCTAAATATAATGCTATAATCAACACTTTTCCTGATTAGATAACTTTGAGAGCTGTAACAGTAAAAAAGTGCTAAAAGTTTTAGAGAGTTCCACATGTAGCTATTTCATATGCAAAGATGTTAGCCAATCACAGCAGTGGGCGTTTACACTGAAGTCTCATACCAGATACGCCCCTTAAAACAGAGCATTCAAATCAGAGGCTAAAATCAGGGTAGGAAAATTTCTTTTTTTTTCTAAATTATGACAATTTTTTATGTAAAAAAAAACATACATTATAAGTGCACCTCAGGAAACATTATAAAACAATGCAGTCCATAACCCCTTTAAAGGGTTAGTTCACCCAAAAATGGAAATTCTGTCAGTAATTACTCACCCTCATGTTGTTCCAACCATGTAAGTCTTTCGTTCATCTTCGGAACACAAATTAAGATATTTTTGATGAAATCTGACAGAATTTTGACTCCTCCATAGGCTTCCAGTGTGACCGAAACTCACCGGCCCAGAATAGTTATTAAAACATCGTTAAAATAGTCCAAGTAACGTCTCGGTTACGTATGTAACCCTCGTTCCCTGAGTAGGGAACGGAGACGTTACGTCGGATGACGACGAATGGGGTTTCGCTTAGAAATCCTATCATCTTCGAGTATTAAAACACGAGCCAATGGCAAAGAAATGCCATGGGTCTGCGGAATTTGCATAGCGTAACTCCGCCCCACCCTGGGGGTATATAAGGAAGTCGCTGGCAAGATGCAGATATGTCTTCGCTGAGGAGCCGAGACTGAACTCAGGCGTTCCAGCGGTACAGCGGAAGTGGCAGGGAGACGTAACGTCTCCGTTCCCTACTCAGGGAACGAGGGTTACATACGTAACCGAGACGTTCCCTTTCGTTGTCACTCCGAGTTACGTCGGATGACGACGAATGGGGTTCCCGTATAATCACGCCACCTCTCGACTGTCTTCCAGTGCCCTGCGTAAGTCTGAGCTCCCTGTCGTGAGACTAGCACGGACGAAGGAGTCCTACTTAACACAGGAATACCAAGGTACACTGGGAAGCATATCCAGTGGAAATATGCAATCATGCCCAACCCGAAGGGGGGGACTTGGAATACACATATGACCCCGAAGGGCTGCATACGGAGTAACACTGGGGTGTCCAGCCGCAGGTGGAATATTTCAACCCCAGGGGTGGCAAGGTGGCTTGCCAAGGGAAAGACACATGCTCAAAGAGGCTTACAGTGGAATACACATGTGGGGGTCGCCCGAAGGGAACCATGCACATGGTGGCACCTAGCCAAGCGCGAAAGCTGCCCGTGGCATAACTCTGGCGTTGACGTCATCAGTGCTGGAGGAGACTCAGGGCTTATGAGGCTCACCTGAGGAAATATCGCACGTATCCCGTCCGTGGAGAGGAATGGCGAGCAAGCGAAGACACCTGAGCAGAATCTAGTACCGGCTAGTTGAAGCGAGTACATGAGAAGAAACTGGCTCTACTCGGAGATTGTAAAATCTCGCAAATGTGTTAGGTGTCGCCCAGCCTGCAGCTCTGCAGATGTCTGTTAGCGAGGCGCCATGCGCTAGAGCCCAAGAGGATGCCACACTCCGAGTGGAGTGGGCCGTCACACCAAGGGGGCACGGTCGACCTTGCTGCTGGTAAGCCAAAGCAATGGCGTCCACTATCCAGTGAGACAACCTTTGTTTGGAGAGAGCCTTTCCCTTCAGCTTCCCACCATGACAGACAAAGAGCTGGTCTGAGGTCCTGAAACACTGCGTTCTGTCTACGTAAGCACGAAGGGCGCGTACTGGACAGAGCAGTGCCAAGGCTGGGTCTGCCTCCTCCAAGGGCAGCGCTTGCAGGTTCACTACCTGATCTCGAAAGGGTGTGGTAGGAACCTTGGGCACATATCCAAGCCGGGGTCTCAGGATCACGTGAGAGTTAGCCGGCCCGAATTCCAGGCACGCTTCGTCAACCGAAAATGCCTGCAGGTCCCCTACCCTCTTGATGGAGGCCAATGCAACCAGGAGCGCTGTCTTCATTGACAGGAACTTAAGCTCCACTGATTGCAAAGGCTCAAATGGAGCCCTCTGCAGGGCAGTCAGAACCACTGCGAGGTCCCAAGAGGGTACGAGGGGAGGGCGAGGAGGATTTAGTCTCCTCGCTCCCCTCAGGAACCTGATGATCAGGTCATGCTTCCCCAGAGACTTACCTTCAACTGCATCGTGATGTGCGGCAATGGCGGCAACATACACTTTCAGGGTGGAGGGAGACAGCCTTCGCTCCAACCCTTCTTGCAGGAAGGAAAGCACGACACTGATCGGGCATTTCGTGGGTTCTTGCTGTTTGGAAGAACACCAGTTGACGAAGAGGTTCCACTTCAACGCATAGGCATGTCTCGTGGACGATGCTCTAGCGGAAGTGATGGTAGCCACCACCGCTGGTGGTAGGGTACTCAAACCTGCCTCGTCCCGTCCAGAAGCCACACGTGGAGGTTCCAAAGACCGGGACGAGGGTGCCAAAGGGTGCCCCGTCCCTGAGAAAGGAGGTCCTTCCTCAGAGGAATTGGCCAGGGAGGTGCTGTCGCAAGGAGTATGAGTTCTGAGAACCAGGTGTGGCTGGGCCAGTATGGGGCAACCAATATAACCTGCTCCTTGTCCTCCCTGATCTTGCGCAGGGTCCGCGCAAGAAGGCTCACTGGGGGAAACGCATACTTGCGTAGGCCCCTCGGCCAGCTGTGCGCCAGTGCATCCGTGCCGAGCGTGCCCTCGGTCAGGGAATAAAACAGGTCGCAATGGGACGAGTCGTGGGAGGCAAACAGGTCTACCTGTGCGTCGCCGAACTGATCCCAAATCAGCTGAACCGACCGGGGATGGAGTCGCCATTCTCCAGCGAGAGGCTGAACTCGAGACAGCTCGTCGGCCGCCTGGTTCAGGTGTCCCGGGATATAAATGGCTCGAAGCGACCTCAGATGCTTCTGACTCCATATAAGGAGGTGGCGGGCGAGTTGCGACATACGGCGGGAGCGTAGACCACCTTGATGGTTGATGTACGCTACTGTTGCGGTATTGTCTGATCGGACTAGTACGTGCTGACCCCTGAGCAACGCATGGAAACGGTGCAGGGCGAGACGTACAGCCAGCAACTCGAGGCAATTGACATGCCAAAGGCGCTGGGGTCCTGTCCAGGAGCCCGCGGCAGCATGACCATTGCACATGGCGCCCCAGCCCGTGGTGGAGGCATCTGTTGTGACAACAACATGCCGGGAAACTCGTTCTAAGGGCACTCCGGCCCGTAGAAAGCTGAGGTTCGACCACGGGGTGAAGGTCTGACGGCAGGCCGGAGTCACTGGGACCCGGAGCTTGCCGTGTTGCCATGCCCACCTCGGGACTCGATCGCGAAGCCAAAGCTGAAGCGGTCTCATATGAAGCAATCCGAGCGGCATTACTGCGGCTGCGGATGCCATATGCCCCAGGAGCCTCTGAAAAAGTTTCAGTGGGACCGCACTCTTGCCCTCGAACTGGCGAAGACAAGTCAGCAGTGACTGCGCGCGCTCGCTCGTAAGCTGCGCGCACATGGCGACCGAGTCGATTTCCATACCGAGAAAAGAGATCCTCTGCACTGGGCAGAGTTTGCTCTTCTCCCAGTTGACCCGAAGGCCCAGACGAGCTAGGTGCCGGAGCACAAGAACCCTGTGTTCGCAAACCTGGTCTCGAGAGTGGGCTAGGATCAGCCAGTCGTCGAGATAGTTCAGGATGCGAACCCCGTGTTCCCGGAGGGGAACAAGGGCTGCCTCGACGACCTTCGTAAAGACGCGAGGAGACAGGGCTAGCCCGAAAGGGAGAACCGCGTACTGGTATGCCCGCCCCTCGAAAGCAAACCGTAGAAACGGTCTGTGTCGAGGTAAAATGGAGACATGGAAGTAGGCGTCCTTCAGGTCGATCGCTGCAAACCAATCCTGTGGCCGCACACACTCGAAAATGCGTTTGGCCGTGAGCATCTTGAACGGCAGCCTGTGGAGGGAGCGGTTCAGGACGCGCAGGTCCAGGATCGGTCGTAACCCACCCGATTTCTTCGGAACAATGAAGTAAGGGCTGTAGAAGCCGGACCTCATTTCGGCTGGAGGGACAATCTCGATCGCACCCTTCGCCAGTAGGGTGGCGACCTCCGCTCTCATGACAGGGGCATTGCCACCGACCATAGTGAAGCGGACTCCGCTGTAGCGGGGAGGAGATCGCGCGAACTGAATCGCGTAGCCGAGCCTGATGGTTCTCGCGACCCAGCGGGACAATCTGGGAAGCTCTAGCCAGGCTTCCAGAAAGTGCACCAGCGGGGTCATACGAACCACAGACGTTCCGTCGGGGGTGCAGCGAGGCGGAATGACCGGCCCAGGCGTGGGTGGCATAGCGGCCCAGTGCGGGGGCACGGTCATTAGCCGCGTCCTGCCAGAGGAGGCCAGGGGAGGACCAGCGTCCCACAGGGGCGTGCTCTGGCAGGGGTCTAGCGACAGAGGGGGACGAGAGGAGCGTGGCCCGTGGGCGGCGCGTGCTCTCATCCGCACACTCCGTGTGCTCAGAGATGGGGTAGTGAGTTCTTTCTTTAACCATTTTAGGGTGCTGCCCGTCGTGGGACGAGCAGCGGGAATGGGAAAACCAAGGATTCTCCCCCGGCCCTCCACCGGGGGAAGGAGCGGCCCTGCAACCGGCTCCTGAACAGAACTCAACGCCATCTCTGAGCAGCCCGTCTCAGGAGCGCCGCTTAGCCTGGCGTTTAGCGGGGCACGGGGCGGGAGAGGGCTGTGGCGCCTTCCTACGGCTTCCTCTCCGACGCGACCCGGAAGCAGCGGACTGCTGGGGCCGATCGGGAGGGGGGGGAACCGTAGGAGGGCGCCCTCAGCGGCGAGCGGGCTGAGGCACCTGTGCCGACGGCTGCGCCGCCGGAGCAGCGGGCCGCCGGGGCAGGACGTGTTTTAAAGCCTCAGTCTGCTTCTGGGCAGTCGAGAACTGCTGGGCGAAGTCCTCGACTGCACCGCCGAACAGGCCAGCCTGGGATATGGGGGTGTCGAGGAACCGGGTCCGCTCGGCCTCCCGCATATCAGCCAGGTTTAGCCATAGGTGTCGCTCCTGGACCACCGAAGTGGCCATCACCTGACCCAGCGAGCGTGCGGTCACCTTCGTCGCTCGGAGAGCAAGGTCGGTGGCGGCACGCAACTCATCAAAGAGTGCTGGGTCAGACCTCCCCTCGTGCATGTCACGCAACATCTGGGCCTGGTAGACCTGCAGAGTCGCCATGGCATGCAGTGAGGAGGCCGCCAGCCCCGCAGCTCTGTAGGCCTTCGCCACAAGGGTGGAGGAGAACCTACAGGCCTTGGAGGGGTGCTTTGGGTCCCCGCGGGAAGAAGCACTCTGAGGACACAACTGCATCGCAACAGAGCGTTCAACCTGGGGAACCCCAGTGTACCCTTTGGCGGCCGCCTGATCAAGGGGAGGCAAGGCGGAGGCGGTCGCCGAGCGATCACGGGAAGACAATGGTGCCTTCCAGGACCTCGTGACCTCCTCATGCACATCCGGGAAAAAAGGCATTGGGGTTGGCCGCCGACGCGGATCAGCAGCCGCACCCAAAAACCAATCGTCCAGCCGCGAACGAACCGGCCCAGGTGGCGGGGACCACTCAAGACCGATCGCCGCGGCTGCCCGGGAAAGCATGGCCGTCATCTCGGGATCAGACTCGGACAATGCTGGGACACCCGAGGGTGGCAGCACAGCCGAATCCTCACTTCCCGAGGACTCCTGCCCACCTTGTGATGCAGCGATCGACATTGAGTCTTCCTCTGGAGCGCCGAATGAAACTCGCGGCAAGTCAGAGGACTGTACAGCGGTTTCCACGCGGACACTCGCGGGTTGCACGGGAACAGAGGGAAGTGTGGAGCGTGGAATAGTCGGCGCTTTGTTCCACACTGTAACCCTCAGATCACCCTGGCCGCCAGCCGAAGTACCAGCCCTCTCGGGACCAGTAGATCGGGGTGCGGATGAGGGGACTCTCACATTAAGATCATTGAGTCTCGATCTCAACCGTGCGATGGGCATGTTCCCGCAGTGGGAACATGACTCATCCACAAACGCTGCCTTGGCGTGATCGACACCCAGACACACAAGACAGCGATTGTGCCCATCAGAGTCAGATACAAATAGACCGCAACCAGAAGTGCACGGGCGAGGCATCTTTAAAAAGACGTGCCGCGTGCAATGCTCTTTTGTGAAAGGAGATTTCTCCGCAGAGTGTTGAAGCGACCAGGGAGAGAACACACAAACTCTGGCAAATCACTGCACAGATCAGCAGGGAATGTGCACTCGCTGGAACTCGCTGTCACACCAACACCTGGAGAGAGGCTCGTCTCGAAGAGATAAAGAGATGAACTCAGGATTTGGCTGTGGAGTGAAGTAGATCAACTTGGCTCCGAAGCGAAAACATATCTGCATCTTGCCAGCGACTTCCTTATATACCCCCAGGGTGGGGCGGAGTTACGCTATGCAAATTCCGCAGACCCATGGCATTTCTTTGCCATTGGCTCGTGTTTTAATACTCGAAGATGATAGGATTTCTAAGCGAAACCCCATTCGTCGTCATCCGACGTAACTCGGAGTGACAACGAAAGGGAACTACAGTGGCACTGCATTAAGTTTATCATGCGACGAGAATACTTTTTGTGCACAAAAACAAACAAAAATAACGACTTTATTCCACTTTTCATTTCCTTCTCTCTGGGCCTCGTAGTGTTTTTGCGTTGCGCGTCTGTGTTGCACGTCATCACGCAACACACACATGACTGGCGTCGACCAATAGTGAGCCTACGTGGTGACGTGTAACACAGACGCGCTGCGCAAAAACACTACGCGAACCAACTAGAGGTCGAGAGAGAAGGAAATGAATAGTGGAATAAAGTCGTTATTTTTGTTTGTTTTTGCGCACAAAAAGTATTCTCGTCGCTTGATATACTTAAGATTGAGCCACTGGAGTCACTTGGACTATATTAACGATCTCTTTAATAACTTTTCTGGGCCAGCAAGTTTCGGTCACATAGAAGCCTATGGAGGAGTGAAACATGGCTCAGATTTCATCAAAGATGAACGAAGGTCTTACGCGGTTGGAACAACATGAGGGTGAGTAATTACTGACAGAATTTTAATTTTTGGGTGAACTAACCCTTTAAATCTTGGGTATTTAAAGGTGCTCTAAGTGATGTTGGGTGACGTCACTTCTTGTTGATGTTTAAAGTGTTGTCAAACAAAACGGAGGCTAGCTAGACCCTCCCTCCTCCTCATCCACGCACTAACCCCCAAACCCCACCCCAAATCTTTCTTGTCGGTTATTGGCTGGAACAGATTGTTATGTTTCGTGGTGCGGGTTAGCCCAGTTTGTTTTTCTTGCTGTTTGTGGAGCCTGGGCTGTCTACAGAGACCGCATTTTTTATGTTGAATGATGTTTGCTGTATGTGACAAAAAAATGTTTGGCCTAAAAAACGTGTGACATCGCTTAGAGCATCTTAAGTAATTTTAAGATAAATAACAACAATAATAACACTGTCCTATTACTTTGCATTTAACAAGTTTTGTTCATAACAGTAGACCTGCTGATGAAGAAATGACAGGGACAAGACCAATAGCAAAAAAGTACACACACACACACACACACAGGACGGGAGGGACAGATATAAGGGAATTAAGAGATGGAAAAGGGAAGAGAAAGTGCAGTTCTAGAGAGAATCTTTAATTGTTTTGCATGACCCCAGCCTAAGGATTTAAACCTTTTTTTTATGTGATGGAAAAATACAAATACCTACAAAAAATAAGATTGTCCTTGGTTTCAAATTTTATTGTGGGTGTATGGGATGGCCTGAATGAGTCTGAGATTTCCCGGCCAGATATTTTGTTCCAGTCCGGCCCTGTTGCACTTTGATTAGCCTATTACGCTATTCATGCCATGAATTCCGTCTCTCATGTTTGTGTGTATTCTGCATCAGCAAATAGTCTGAAATGTATCAAACTGGTATAAATTAAGGGTGGTACTGTACATTTCAGTGTCTGTGATCGTCATGACGGCCAGCCGTTAATACCTAGAATATCAAAATCAACTGCTGGCGGTAGATCCTTATTTAGCACCAAAACTTTGGAACAATCTTCCTAACATTGTCCGGGAAGCAGACACATACTGTCAGTTCAAATCTAGACTAAAAACACATCTCTTTGACCTAGCATATACACATAACACATTATAGACCTCTATAATTCAATGTTAGGCTGCATAGATTAGGTCAGCCAGAACCGGGAACACTTCCCATACATCCCGATACTCGTTACATCATAAGAAGAATGGCGTCTACGCTAATATTAGTCTCTCTGTTTATCCCGAGGTTTACCGCAGTCCGCCCGATCCAGGCCGTATCCAGATCTGATGAAGGACCTGCCCCTGGATACAACGACAACGCAGTCCTGAAGTGTCAACTAGTCTCTCCCCTGTGAAGGCCTCCTTTCCTTCCCTTTACCTCTGTACAGATAAAACGTTGTCGGGATAATTCCGGTTCATGTGGCTACGTGGAAGCGATAAAAATTATTAATTTTAAATTTTAAGGCCAGACATGTAGTTTGTTGAGTGTTGGTTTGTAAAGAAGGACTACACGCCTGCTCACATAGTCGGTAACACTTTATAATAACGTTCAGTTGTAAGTCATCTATAAGTGGTTAGTTAATGATGAGTTAATCATTTACAGAACATTCATAAATGATTAGCAAGTGATATACTAACATTTTATGTATGTTTTGTAAATTCTGTTACAAGTCATTTACAAGTGATTAGTAAATGATTAACTAATTATTTACGAAACATGACTATGCGTTCATAAATGATTAATAAGTGATATGTTAATGATTGTATGTATGTTTTGTAGATTCAGTTATAAGTAATTTACAATTGATTAGTAAATGATTAACTAATCATTTACAAAACATGAATATGCGTTTCATAAATGTTATAATAAATAATGTTTTTTTTTTTTTTGTATGTATATAGCAATTAGAGAGTGCTGAAAGTGTTGTAAATGCCTTGAATAGATCATTTATAACAGGTAAGTGTCACACATTTACAAGTGATGAATAGTTTACACTTTAGATTAGGGGATGCAGAAAGTGTTATAAATCATTTACAACACTTTCTGCATCCCCTAATCTAAAGTGTAACCTATTCATCACTTGTAAATGTGTTACATATACATTCGTAGATAACATTCGTTGATCTTATGCCTTTTTGATTCTTGAAGTGGTAATCTACGAATGAAGTGTAAGACATTTACAAGTGATGAATAGGTTACACTTTAGATTAGGGGATGCAGAAAGTGTTGTAAATGATTTATAACACTTTCTGCATCCCCTAATCTAAAGTGTAAACTATTCATCACTTGTAAATGTGTTACATATACATTCGTAGATAACATTCGTTGATCTTATGCCTTTTTGATTCTTGAAGTGGTTATCTACGAATGATGTGAAAGACATTTACAAGTGATGAATAGTTTACACTTTAGATTAGGGGATGCAGAAAGTGTTGTAAATGATTTATTCATGCATTTACACATCTATAACACGTCTTTAACCACTGTGCACCTGATGTGAGCAAAACATACAAATTTTTTTTACATCATTTATTAAACATTTATGAAACGCATAGTCATGATTTGTAAATGATTAGTTAATCATTAACTAATCAATTGTAAATGACTT
Organism: Rutilus rutilus; assembly: GCF_951802725.1. NCBI lineage: Eukaryota > Metazoa > Chordata > Actinopteri > Cypriniformes > Leuciscidae > Rutilus > Rutilus rutilus. Next base: position 8,500,061 of record NC_140230.1, on the reverse strand, counting down.
ATAACTGAATCTACAAAACATACATAAAATAATTAACATATCATTTATTAATCATTTATGAATGCATAGTCATGTTTCATAAATGATTATTTAATCATTTACTAATCACTTGTAAATGACTTGAAACTAAATTTACAAAACATACATAAAATGGTAGTATATCACTTACTAATCATTTATGAATGTTTTGTAAATGATTAGTTCATCATTAACTAAAGACTTATTAATGACTTACAACTGAACGTTATTATAAAGTGTTACCGCTGGACAATAACTTTATTCTAGAGCTGCTATAAAGCCAAAACAATCTCTGTTACTTTAATTTCCTATTATCACTGTAAAAAGCTGCTTTGAAACAATCTACTTTGTTAAAAGCGCTATATAAATGAAGGTGACTTGACTTAACTTCCTTTTTTTTAAATATAGGAAATAATAAATACAATATGGAAAAATATACAATCTTCTCACTTTCCCAAAACACTTCATACTTGCAATTTAAAGTTTGTGTTCTTTGAATTCAGTCAAAGGCCAATCTGTGGTGTTCAGATCCTCTATTGGTCATACATATTCTTGTCATGCAAATTCAGGTCAGAGTTCACCATACTTGAACTTTCAGATGCAGTGAAATACAAAACTTGTCTGCAGTTACTAGACGTTTGCTCCATAGACTTTCATTCTGCATGCGGGAGACCGGACACAGAAGCTCAAACTAAGAAGTTATGCATTTAATTGTCATCTAGAGTCATCTAGTTTTGCTCACCACTAAAGTAAGTTCATCTGCACATTGCACTTTGTTATAGGAATAGCCTCTTGTTACTTTAAGTTTAATAAAAAGGTTCTTTCTTGCCTAAGCCACATAGGGGAATCATTTAAATTGTCCTATTAACGCATCAATTTCCAAATCCAAAAGTAGCTGTTACTGTGCGCAAGAGTCTCGAATAAATGTTTAACTCTAAACGGGCACTTCAGTACAGCAGTACAGCTACATCGTCAAATAGCATGCGCCTGCTTCCCAGAAAATAACTCCTCCCCGTTTGAATTTAATGCTGCGCCACACTATAAGTGAAAGTGAAAGTGCCAGTGCCGCGAGCCTACGTGTCGGTGAGTTAAAAAAAAACACTGTTCATCTATTGAATCATTATTGGTTTAATCTATGATAGATTATTAAACTACTATCCCCGCTGATGTTTTTATGTTAACCTGCAGCACTTTGGAACACACTGCAGGAAAACGACATACGAAATAACATTCAGTAGCCTAATATGTTTTTAAATAGGCCAACAATGTTGGTTATGTGTAGGCCTAAGACGTGTTAGATCTTTCGATTGACGTGCATTTTGTAAAGATTCAATAAGTAGGCAACATATTGATAACCTTTATGCTGTAAATGATACAGAAAGAGGTGACCAGTAGCCTACCCTCTTGTATACAATGTTCAATAAATTAACCGAATAATTTAGATGCAAGTATATGCAGAGAGGGGTTGTGTTGGTGGACCGTAAACGGTTTATTGATTTTATTAAGTTATATGCCAAAACGATTTATACAAAATGTAAAATAGTTTTTTCTTCATGCATGTCGCATTGAGAGACCAGAAATGATTGCATAGGGTTATAACCAACAGTTTAACTTGGCCTACTTAGTTTAAGTGGCGCGTTAAAGTTAGTTTCGCTATTAGTTTTCCCGCTCTTCTGTTCAGAGCTGTCTTACAAATATATAGGCATAAATACCACAGGTAGTTTAAACAATATATTTAACAACTGTATATGGGCACAACAACATATACTCAAAACTGCCAACGCCTTTTATAGCTGAATATTTATAATTCGCTAAAATATAGAAAAGGGACTTTTAAAACCAACTCCGTTAAAATGTAAACCAAAACCAACTGCGTTAAAATGTTGGCATGGTCCAAGTGCCAGATCTACAGATGAGGTTTTGCCAATACCTCTATTTTTACACGTACTTATACTCATTTATTTTAGAAAGAAAATTTAGGCCTACTATACTTTACCTAATTTATATTTTCACATCCCAAAATTGTTGGTTCCTTGTGGTCAGACGGACTCAGGGGACAATTTAGCAAATATCTCACAGGCCTACATAATATTTTGGAGAAAAATCACTAAATTTGCATAATGTCACATTTCAAAGGAAGTTGTTCCTAGTTGCCACATTACTGCAGGTGAGCTTTTTCCAACATCTTTCTATATATTTTTTTACATTACAGTTTTTCCCCCAGTTTTTCCCCCCTTTTCTTTTGTAACATTTCTTTACAAAACAAGAATGACAGTTCTCTACTGTTAAGAATTCATGTAGTTTATGTTACAGTCCATGATTACATTACAGTACAAAAATATTCCAATTCTATAGATGGTAAAGAAATTGAAAGTAACTATACAGTGAGTTCAGCTACATAATTGTTTTGATAGTTTTCCATTTTCTTTTTAGATTTAGAATATTTTTCTAAATTAAATTATGGTTGAAATGTATCAAATTGCTTATTTTGCTTATTTTACTTTGTATTATTAGAATGTGTATGTTAAAACGTTTAAGTAATTAGATTGTTTTTAGATTTTGAATATATTTCAATATGATATTATTTTTGAAATGTATCAAATTGCTGTCTTATTCAGCTTTGTATTATTAGAATGTGTATGTTAAAACATAAGTCATTTGAATGAAATGTTTTTTTTATGAAGGTAATATGATGTCATAAAGAATCGCATGTGCAGGGTAAGATTTGTAAGATTGCAAGCGTAAATTAAATTTGCATGCGCAAGAGAAGATTTGTAAAGATGTAAATCACCTTTCAAGTGTAAGAAAAAATATTTGCAGCATTTTACTGTTATTCGTAAGTGTAATGAATGTATTGTGAAACTGCAGCTTCGTGCTAACGCAAAATAAATAGGATCTGTATTCTTCTGACTTCCATTTTTCCGCGCTTACACTTTTGGCACGTTTTTTTCGCACAAATACGGCCAAAAGCATTGCAAGCCTGTGAACAGCAATTTGCAACCGAAAACAACAGAGTCAGGAACTGCAAAACAGATTAATTGCGTAAAACCAAACTTTGTGTAAAAAATAAGCTGTTTCAAATGTCTAAATAGCTTGTTGTGTGCATGGGGCAAAAAAGTTCCCGGAATAACCCGATTTGTACAGTTGCGTCTTTCTTTTACATGCGCTTCCAGTTTTGGCACGATTCTCTCACTCACTGAGTTTTGCAAGAGCGAAGAGGAGGACGGGTCCACCTTCTTCATGTTCTTCAACTGTACAAATCGGGTTATTTCGGGAAATGTTTTGCCCCATGCACACAACAAGCCATTTAGACATTTCCAACAGTTTATTTTTTTCACACGAAGTTTGATTTTACGCAATTAATCTGTTTTGCAGTTCCTGACTCTGTTGTATTCGGTTGCAAATTGCTGTTCACAGGCTTGCAGTGCTTTTGGCCGTATTTGTGCGAAAAAAAACGTGCCAAAAGTGTAAGCGCGGAAAAAATGGAAGTCAGAAGAATACAGATCCTATTTATTTTGCATTAGCATGAAGCTGCAGTTTCAAAAAAACATGAATTACACTTACGAATAACAGTAAAATGCTGCAAATATTTTTTTCTTACACTTGAAAGGCGATTTACACCTTTACAAATCTTCTCTTGCGCATGCAAATTCAATTTACGTTTGCAATCTTATGTACACTTTCACAAATCTTATCCTGCGCATGCGATTCTTTATGACTTCATATTACCTTCATAGTTTTTGTTGTTTTGTATGTTGGTTTCAAACAGGAGGATACCAAAATACGAACTTACAGTCAGAGTTCCATACACAAAATGGCAGCCAAAAAATGTAACATTTGTGTCTTGACAGGAGTCCATTAATTAAAAAAAATGAGTGCTGGAGAGAATGATGATGGCTCTGTCCCTATGAGCAGTCCAGAAGAAGACCTTCACTCTGAACGGTGAGGACAATGAGAAAGTCACATACATTTCAAGATCAATTATGCTTTGTATTGATTTGAAGAGTTCAGATGCAAAAGCCTCTAAGTGCCATCTGACATTTTCTTCTAGAATGATCATTTTTATTAAGCTTGTATATTTAAGTTCAGTAATTTCACTTAAATGGCGATGAAAATTACCTTTTAATTGTCATTTAAGTGAAATTACTGAACTTAAATATACAAGCTTGATAAAAATGATAATAGATGAAAATGATTCTAGAAGAAAATTTCAGATGGCACTTAGAGGCTTTTGCATCTGAACACTTCATTTATTGACATTTATTTTAAAGATTGATTTTCACAAATGAGAGATGAATTAGAGACACTAATTTGTATGTAGGTGTAAGTGCTAGTGTGAATGTGTGCATGTTAGGGGTGTAACGGTACATGTATTTGTCCCGAACCGAAAGGTACGGATATCACGGTTCGGTGCATGCAGTCACACGATAAATACAGTCTGTCACAGGCGATCCACACTTCCATCCAGAAGGGGGCGTGCGGTAATGCAACACTATTTGCTATCAGTAAAAAGCGTTGAAGATGAAGAGATGATCAGTTGGTATGTTTACTTGTATTGTATCAACCAGTGTTTCAACTGCGGAAAGACTTCAATAAAAACAGCTTGAGAATAATATCTCACGTAGCATTACATTTACCTCAGGCATTTAGTGTCGACAGCAGGTTAGTTCGCTAGAGAAATGAACTCTAGAGAGAAGCATTTTGTATATGCACTATATTAGCTTACTCATTATATTTACTTAACCTGTTAGTAATGTCTTGATCATTTAATGTTTTCATGACAAATTTATTTAAACATACAAGTTATGACAGTAACTGTGTAAATGATTATGTTTCAAAAATGAATTGGAGTAGAAAATGTACTTTATAATTATATTTAGAAGTTCATGCAAAACCTGCCTCTTGTGCAATTTACATGTTTTTATTTTTTATTTGAGTGTTTTATTTAAAATAAGTGATTATTATTATTATTATATTTAAAAATAAATGGCAACTAAATTTAACAATTTGTGCTCTTTTGTTAATTTTAACCTTTAATATTATAGTAATGTGTAAGGGCTCCCTTTATTATCTACAACATCAGCTAAGATACATTTTTTATCCCTAAGGAATTTTTATAATAATTTAATTTATTTCAACACAGAGGCACATTTGTTAAGAAAAACAAAACACCATTAATAAAAAAAAAGAAAGAAGCAATTTTGTGTTTTCTCCCCCCTGCTGTAAAGAACCGTGACTTCTAAATCGAAGTGTGTACCGAACCGTCATGTTTGTGTACCGGTACACCCCTAGTGTGTTGGTCCTTGGATGGACTGGTCATTCAGAGTGTTTCCCTGCCTTTGACCCGAGACACGGGGATTGGCTCCTGCATACCTGTGACTCTACAGAGGACAAACGGTTTGGTAAATGGATGGATGGATGGATGTACACATTTTTCAAGCAAAACATCTGACTAAAAGAAGTTTGAAATGCTAAAACAATAGAGTAATCAACACAGTCAGTATTGTGTTTGTAAGTGTTTGTTTGTGGTAAGTGGATGATGTTGCTAGTTAATGTGATTCTTTACACCTGTGGTTCCTCTGTTGGACACCTGTTTGAATTTGAGGAGAACGTCTCGGTTATGTATGTAACCCTCGTTCCCTGAAGGAGGGAACAGAGACGTAGTCGGACGTACCGTACTGATTGGGATCACGCTTAGGGAGCCTGTCATCTTCGAATATTGTTAAAACGAGCCAATGCACATTGGTGTGCGTGAATTGCATCTCGCACTCCGCCCCGCAGCGCGGGTATAAACACGGAAGCGGATGTACACAGCACTTGTTTTCCGCTGAGGAGCCGAGTGGAGGTCGGGAGTCAGCGGTGGTCCAACAATAGTGGCGACGGGACTACGTCTCCGGTCCCTCCTTCAGGGAACGAGGGTTACATACGTAACCGAGACGTTCCCTTTCAGTTTGGTCAAGTCCGACGTAGTCAGACGTACAGTACTGATTGGGATCCCCATGAAAACGCCACTAGTGCTGCCACATTCCAGTGCCTAGACAAAAGCCTCCTGATCCTCCCGAATATTGAGGCGGAGATGGGACAGGGCTTAGGCCAGGAAAGTCACTGCTGTTCCACAAGACCACTGGGAAAGTGTTAACCTTTCATTGGAAGGCATACACTGTGGAAGCCACATCCTGCCTGTAGGGAAGTAACATTTGGAGAATAACACATATGGACTGAGCAAATAGGGCAGTACAACATATGGAATGTCACTGAGGTGGCTCCAGCCAATAACGGGGGAGACGCAACCGGTCAGTGACGGCAGAGCAGGCTCTGCCAAGGGAAGACATGGGCTTACCGGAAGGAGCCGTACCGTAGAAGAGTACACACATGGGATACCCGTAGGGATCGCAACATCTGGACCCAGCCTAGCACAAGTTCCACCAGTGCATACGAGTGGTAGGCCTAACATCGGATGCTCCGCCACATCCAACGCTGAAGGGATGTGGAGGAACTCAACAGGGTTCGGCTAACGGGCAACTCAACTGGAGCAAATGGTGCACGTATCCAGTCTATAGGAGGGGAATGGTGCACAGCAAGCCGACACCACAAATCGGGCTAACAGTGAAGCTGGCTTCATGTGAAGGGAGCCCATGAAAAGCCACCGGCTCGACACATAGGCTATTTTCCTAGCGAATGTGCTGGTGTCGCCCAGCCCGCAGCTCTAAAAAAATCTGTCAGTGAGGCACTCTGTGTCAACACCCAGAAAGGAGCTAACTCTCTCTTTGGAGGAGCTCACTACCCAGGTGGGCAAGGTGCACCTTGGGTATAAACACACCAAGATGATGGCAACCACTTTGCAGTGAGCCAACCTCAGCATGGAAACAGCCTTCTCTTCTGCTGGTTTTTGTAACAGACAAGAGCTGGATGAGGTCCTGAGGCTTTGCATTCTGTCCTGTAAAACTGCAAGGCGGAAGGAACAGGGAAAAACCCGGCTCCTCCGGGGCAGCGCTTGCAGGCTCACCACCTGGTCCCGTCTTAAGAGAGAGGTTGGAACTTTGGGCATGTATCCATTCTGGGGTCTCAGATATTGTGAGAGTTGGCCGGCCTGAATTCCAGGCACGATTCGTTGACCGAAAATGTGTGCAGGTCCCCTACCTTCTCGATAGAGGCAAGCAGGAGAACTGTTTCTTTAAAGGTGCCCTTGCATGGATTATTTTATTATTTTAGAATGTTTCCTGGGGTGCCCTTATAATGTTAGTATGTTTTTTAGATCAAAATTTGTTATAATTTAGAAATAAAAGGCATTTTTCCTAGCCTGATATTAGCCTCAGATTTGAACACTCTGTTTGAAGGGGCGTGTCTGCTGTGAGACTGCAGTGTAAACACCCACTGCTGTGATTGGCTGCTGTGATACTTCAGTGTAAGCCTGTTGATCACGTGAATGAAGATCTTATCATTGCAACGCAGTTTCTGCACTCTCACTAATAATTTCTCCAATGCAAACATGATGTACGTACAGTAAGAGCTTCGTTGTGCAGCGTAACAGCGTCATTGATTTCATAACGAGTTTTGGCAAGTGTCCAGATAAACTCGCGCTGTGTGATTGACAGCTTGGGCGACTGGAAAGGGATCGTTTTTTGATCGCTATCTGTATATTAATCACAGTTTAAATAAGATTATTTTCATCCTACTAAGAGAAACGACGTGAAGTTGATAGTTTAGTCACTGGCTTGATTTACTGATGCATAAACAGTATTGAACGACTTTGAGAGAAAGATTATCTGTCTGAACTTGAACAATTACACATCAGACATTCACATAACCCACTGGTTCTTCAGAGGCTCGGATGAAGGAACTAAAAAAATACCTTTGTGTTCGTTTGTACATCCAAACACTGAGCAACTGCCATGCTTCGCTCGTTTGCAAGCCATGATGTCTCTCGAGGAAAAATGATTCGGACGATGATTCGGCTGCGCAGTTCCGCCTGGCCTTGAACATGGGCTGGCATATGCAAATTTTTGGAGGCGTACATATTAATGATCCCGACTGTTGCGTCACAGTCAGTGTTATGTGGAGATTCGCCTATTTTTCAGGGGTGTTTTTCAAAAACGAGATTTAAATAAGAAGGAGAAAACAATGGGGTTTGAGACTGTATGTCATGTCCATGTACTGAACTCTTGTTATTTAACCCTCTGGGCTCTGAGGTGTTTTCTGGCCCTGGAGGTGTTCTGACATGCTCTGACATTTGTGCTTATTTCTGTTACTTGTGACATTTTTATGGCTAAAGTAGGGCTGGGCGATATGGACATTTTTTTTTTATCACGATATGTTTTTCCATATTGATCGATCTCGATTCTTATCACGATATGTAGTTTTTGCAGATGCTGCCAGTGTAAGGGACATCCTGAAGCTTGAAGAAACAAGAGATTTACTGAAACTAGAATAAAGTTTAATAACATAAAAAAAATAAACAATATGCCTTCCAATAATGGGCAAAAAATATTTTTGTTAAGGTCTTCATGCAGCCAAAGGATTCACATTACACTCCGACACATTCAAGTGCTAAACAAAGACAAAATAAATGCAAAAAGTAAACCACTATAATACTATTATACTGGTTTAACTCCCAGAGATTTTTTGGAGGTATTGAAAAATGCAAAAATAAAAGGTTGTGCACATCATTTGTAATTGCAAACATGAGTCATCTCCCTTTATACAATAATACAAACTTTTACTTACTGAAACATTGTATATAAACTAACAGCTGTGACAACTATCACATCAAATTGCTTTGGCTGGACAGTGAACATCTCAAGTACAAAAAGAGTAAACATGGCCCTGGCACAAATACTACCTGAAAGATTAAGGTAGATCTCTAGAATTGTTTTATAAGTAGAATGAAATCTGAGCCAAAATTGCACAAACATGTAAACATAGTAAACCAAGGGCTGGGCAATATATCGCATGACATTGTTAGGCGCATCTCGTCAGTAAAGCCGGTTCCTTGATTAGTAGTAAATCGCCATCACCTGCTTTCAGATGGAGCCGTAGTTAACTGACAAGCTGAGCCATATCGCATTAATTATCACGGACGTATTGCCTGCGATAATTAATGCGATATGGCTCAGCTTGTCAGTTAACTACGGCTCTGTGTTGTAAATGCCGCTCCATCTGAAAGCAGGTGATGGCGATTTACTACTAATCAAGGAACCGGCTTTACTGACAAGATGCGCCTAACAATGTCATGCGATATATCGCCCAGCCCTCTACATCTTGTGCACTAGTGAACATCATTTACCCCATTATAGGTTTTTTGCAAGAAAGACAAGTCTGTCCACCACATCTGGCTTTAAAGCTGCCCTATGGCAGGACACAATATTGCCACTTGTACTAAAAGCACGCTCCGGCTGGTACCAACCGCCGGCATATTTTGCAGACCGGCTTCGCCTGCTCCTGGTCGCTTTTGCCATATCCAAACCACGTCCACACAATTGACGTCGTGTTACCTTTTTTTTCAACAATGTCTTCGGTCTCGAGTGATGTAGAAATGTCACCTACACGTTCGGCATTATTTTCGCTGTCCTCAACTTCAGTTTCGCTAATTTTTTCTCCTTTTTCCAACTTTTTTCCCTCTCCCTCTCTCTCAGTCTCCTTCTGTTTACTGTAGCCACACTGCTCTCTGAGAAGTGGGCGTGTCCTACCGGCATACGGCAGCCGGCAGACTGATACTGTTGTTGTTGCGCTTACTTGTTCATGTGATATCGAATAATATGTCCCAAACATCGAAATCGTTCAAAATTTTATCGCGATCCCGTATCGAGATCGAATTATCGCCCAGCCCTAGGCTAAAGTCTGATTACACTGTATTCAGCACAAACTCTGCTACAATAGTATATCAGCAGCATGTATGTAAAAGTTTGTAGTTTTGAGATAATGACATTTATGCGTGGTTTGTGAAAATACCAAAAAAAATTGTCACTGAAAAAAGGTCATGAAACCCATACTGATTATTTCTTCACAAGACTTTTGAAAATTGTATCACGTAGCCTAGAATATTTGCTCCAAAACTATGTGAAAATCACCCTGACTGCTCATTCAGATAAGACAATATATTGATTTAAAATTTGTAAGATGTGTTTTGTGTAAGAAAGCTTTATGCGAGGAGGCGTGATCACATCATTAATATGTATTGTTTTCACACCTGAGAAAGACAAAGACCCTCCCTAATGGCCCTATTAGGAGCTATCAGGCCCTGTCATTCTGAGCAACATTGCACAAAGAATGAGGAGATTTAAAAAAGAATCGCTGTTTGATTGTTTGGATTTATTTACAACACAACATAATCCAAAGATACACAACAAATGACAAAAAAGCACATTTTTGAAAAAATGACCCAAAGACAGAGACATTTCTGACATTCCTAAAAACATTGTACATACCTTTCATTTCCAAGGTGTTTGATTTTCACTTTACCATGTTCATATACAGAGACTCATGTGAATGTTGAAGTCAGCAGGACTCAGTGGCATCTGGTCACTGAAAAAAAAAAGTGAACATACTGATATCAAGAGAAATATATGCCTGCACGATTTGGGGAATACATTTTAGATTTTTCTGGTTAAAATTGCTTTTTAAAATTCACAGAATACACACACACACACACATGTTTCCAACAATATATAATATAATGAACACCAGGTTTGTTGTGCCTTGTTAGGCATAGGCTACGTGCAGTGCTGCATAAAATAATAATAGCAATAACCTATAGCAGCCTATAAATCTTCCAAAAGATTTCAGTAACAACTACGCTAGAGAATAATATATTGATTATCATATGTTACTTCAAATGTTTCCATTTGTTATGATGATATGAAATGAGATAATAGTAAAAACATGAAGCCTGGTGCGTTTTGCTTTTCAAACGCGATCACGCTCCAAAATATGAAACATTCACACGCGATCGTGCTCCAAAATATGAAACATTCAAATGCACAGCAACAGTAAACACGGGTCTAAATATTATAATATTCACCATATATTAGGGCTGAACGATATTCTGTTTTAACATCGACATCGCGATGTGCGAATGAGCGATAGTCACATCGCCGGAACATGCGATGTGAAGGGTAACGTTAGTAGCACACAGTAAACACGAGATTGTTGTATGGCTTTTTGCTGGGGTGACATACGCGTTCCGCGTGCCTGCACAGTGATTGGTTCGCTGTGCCGCAGCTCACCGCTCACAGCCAACATTCACTGGCAATCCTATAGCTAAAAATGCGCTACGAAGAGGATCCGCTGCAAAAAAGTCAAAATTCAGTCAGCTATTTGGGACTAGCCTATTTCGTCTACAAAAAGGAGGATGTTGACCAAAAAGAGGTAGGCTACTTTGCTGGAGTGTTATAAAGTTGTGGATGTTTTTTTTTTTTTTAAGTCGTTTATTTTTCGTGTTCGCATTTATGAGGAAAAAACAATGTTATTAAGGACGCGACCGTTATGAAAGCGGCAATAAAAGACTGCTTTAAAACTTTCACAGATACCTCAAACAGAAAGCACAAAGCCTTTCTTTAAAACGAATTTCGTTTCGTATTAATTGTATCTTAATTTTAATCAGTATTTCATTATCCAATTTCCTGGATTTAATAAATAAATATTAAATAGCAGCCAGCGCCTGAACTGGAGATTATAAGCTATCATCCATGAACCGCAACTCAGCATAAAAGGTAGCCTACTCGCCTCACACACCTAATAATAATAATAATAATAATAATAATAAAATAGAAATCTCTACTTTTAAACAGAACCATTAAAAAAATAATAATAATAGCCTAATCTGTATGAAAAGTGCATTTCTCCCGATCACTGCTGCGAAGATCGCGAGTCAGTATTGTCAACTTAATCTTTACAGAAAACACTTGTTTATTAATAAACAATTAAAATGTCACATCGCAATATTTTACATATTATTAATCATTACTTTTGCTGGTTATAGGTGCCGTTTACATGAACGCGTCACTGAATCAGCACAGAAAACATAATTTTTCGGGTCCTAGAACCTGAAGAACGTTAGGTCCTGTGAAGAACGTTCACCGAATTCTGAGAGAAATATGTTTCTGGAATAAAATATTAAGTGGCCTTTTTTTTACTTGTAATGAAGCTTGCTTATTAGTGAAATTATTAATAACATGGAATGGTAATTATTGACTTTAGCCTGGATTGATGGCTCGCAATATCGCGATATATATCGTTGGGAAAAAAAATATCGCAATGTAATTTTTTTCCAATATCGTGCAGCCCTACCATATATCTAGCAACAGTTCAACTGCAATGTGAAGTTTATGCAACAATAACATAAACTAATAAGTAAGAATTTCTTACCTTACATCTTTCTTGTCTTCAAATCGCGTTCTTCTTCTTCTGAGGTAAATCCAATGTAAGCTCACTGCGTGTCTTCCAAACTCGACGAAAAGCAGAGACTTGTGTGGTGTTTTGTTTTTTGAGGTAATGAGTGCGATCGCGTTCCACGTGGAGATTTGCATGTAGACAAGTATTCGCTGAGTTTTGTTTCAGTTTATAGAAGTGCTCAAGAAAAAAAAGTTCACCGCGAGGGAGAGGCAGAAAGCACACCCTGTTTATTTTCTTTATTTGACAAAAACACAATGTTTTGATTTGATTGTAAGTGGACACATACAAAAGTAGAAATATCACAGATTCTTTTTTCATATTTCTTTTTTTCTGTATGACCATAAATGACGGCGTATTTTAAGTTTATGTTGCTGCTATGTGAAAAAAATCCAGCAAAACGCGTGGGCACGTTTGTCGACCCCAGAGGGTTAACTATGCCAAGATAAATTCAATTTCAAATTCTAGGGCACCTTTAAAAACAGGATTTTTAACTCAGCTGCCTGCAGTGACTCAAGGGGAGGTCTCTGAGTGCAGTGGCACCAGAGATAGGTCCCAGGAAGGTATAGAGGGAGCGCAAGGCGGATTCAGTCTCGTTGCTCCCCTCAGGAACCCGGCAATGAAGTCGTGCTTCCCTAAGGATTAGATCCACTGCATCATGATGTGTGTTAAAATAAAGGCAACATACATTTTGAGCGTGGAGGGTGACAGCCCTCGCTCCGACCCATCTTGCAGGAAAGAAGCACAGAAGTGATCGAAACACCTTCGGGGGTCTTCCGTGGGAAGAACACCAACAACGAACAGGTTCCACTTCAGGTCATAAGCAAGCCTCTACTTTTTAGAGGGAGCTCTCGCAGAAGTGATGGTATCTACGGTCATTTTAAAGTAGATAGCTGAACCTCCGCAAAAAAACATGGAGTTTCCAGAGGTCTGGTGCGGGTGCCAATGGTGCCCCGTCCCTGAGATGTCTCAGAGGAAAGGGTCAAGAAGGGGCTATTGAGAGGAGCATAAGTTCGGGGGAACGAGGTCCAGTAGGGCCATTACGGGGCAACTAAGAGACCTGCCCCTTCTTCTTCCTGACTAGCACAATGTTGTGCAAGAAGGCTCACTGGGGAAGCACATTTTGCATAGGCCCCGTGGTCAGCTGTATGCCAGTGTCTCTTTGTTTCAGGGAGTAAACTAAGAGTTCGGAGAGGCAACAGATGTAACTGCGGCCCCGAAGTCATCCCAAAACAGCTGGACCGCCTGGGGATGGAGTCACCACTGTCATCGGCTACAGGCTGGCATGAGGCCTTGTGGGTGGCACGATTTAGCAGGTCGGAACTTAAAAGTGGAAGAACCAATCTCAGAAGCTTCTGACTCCATAGGAGGAGGTGGCGGGCGAGTTGTGACATGCGAGGGAAGTGTATGAGCAACGGTCGCTATACTGAGCAGTGCAAGCTTTCTGAGCAGCTGCATCAAGCAAGGGAACTGCTAACAACTCGAAGCAATGGATGCCAATGCAGAGGGAGGTTCGCCCAGACACCCCCGTTTACTACATGCCTGTTATACGTGACCCCTCGGCTGGTGTTTAGCAGACACTTGTTCTAGGAGCGTTTTGGCCCGGAGAAGCAAAAGGTCTGAACACGGTTGAGAGTTTGGCGGCAGGCTAGGTGTCGTTAACACACGGAGCGTGCCACTCTGCCACGGCCACCTCGGGACATGAAGCCAGTGCTGAAGCGGTCAACATATGGAGGAAGCTGGTTATATGCGGCTGCGTCTACCATATGCCCCAGAAGCCTCTGAACATTTAAGTGGAACCCCTTCTCACTTCTATGTAGCACCGTTCCTGGTGAGGAACGTGTAGACCAAGTCCACCTCCAAACCGGAAAAGAGATCCTCAGTCCATGGCCGAGTTTACTATTCTTTAGTTGACCTGAAGACCCAGCTGGCTATGTAGCACTCAAAGGGAGGGTCTTGTACTGAGACTTTGACCCCTCAACGCAAGGACACAGGCATGGCCTACGTTGCGGAAGGGTAGAGATCTGAAGTATGCGTCCTTCAGGTCGAACGCTGCAGACCAATCTTGGGGATGAAGCATTGGGATTGCATTTCTGTGTTTGTAACTTGAAAGGAAGCTTGAAAAAGGGCCCTAATCAAGACACAGATCCAAGATGGTCGTAACTCACCTTTACTTGAGTACAATGAAGTACGGGCAACTTTATATGGCCAGCAGCCATATCACCCTGTAGCCCAAGACTGGTTGCCCACTGAAGCTAAGCAGGGCTGAGCCTGGTTAGTACCTGGATGGGAGACCTCCTGAGAAAACCAGGTTGCTGCTGGAAGAGGTGTTAGTGAGGCCAGCAGGGGGTGCTCACCCTGTGGTCTGTGTGGGTCCTAACGCCCCAGTGTAGTGACAGGGACACTATACTGTCAAAAGAGCACCGTCCTTCGGATGAGACGTTAAACCGAGGTCCTGACTCTCTGTGCTCATTAAAAATCCCATGGCATTTCTCGTAAAGAGTAGGGGTGTAACCCCGGTGTCCTGGCCACATTCCACCATTGGCCCTTACCAATCATGGCCTCCTAATAATCCCCTTACATTGAATTGGCTCTATATCTCTCTCTCCTCTCTCCACCTACGTCTACGTCGAACGTGACCGAACTGAAAGGGAACTGACTTCAAACATACACTAACAATCATCAAAACACAAGCTGATTGAAACACACTTAGACTTTAACAGTTATGAAGAATAATGATGCGTGTGAAGAGATAAGATCGTGCAGCATTTGAGACACACAAGAGACTTGCTTTGTCATTTTTTACAGCATAGCTACATATAGCACCATTGCTTTAATGTTACACTTACAGGCAGACACCAGTACATGTGACCCTTAGCTTATACACGGTAAATTATTTGGGTAACACTTTACTTAAAGCATTTATGTATAATGCATTATGAAGGCAGTCATTATGTGCATTATATCTTTAATAAATAATTGTAACCATAGTTAAAATGCATCATAATATTTGCATATTCCTTGTGAAATTGGTTGTTTATCATATGTTTAAATGCTATATACTTTCAAAAGGTGTAACAATGAATAGATAAGTTTTGTATGTGTTATAATTGTGGTTAAATTTATTAATGAAACCATAGAATGCATTATAAGGTGCATTACAACAAGGCATAAATGAATGCATTAAAAATACTTTTATAATGCATTATATATAAAGGCTTTAAATATAGTGTTACTATCTGTTTAAAGGGCATGGAGATACAATATATTATTTATTACATTTTATTGAGTTATAGAAAAAAACTTAGTAGTGGTTTATTTGTGACAAATATTCAGTCCACAGTTTTTTTCCCCCCTACTTAGAACCAACCAGGAGGGATCAGACTCACCAACATCACATCTGTCTCTGGAGAGTGACAGATCAATCCCTCTACCACTGAACTTCAGTGGTGAAGCACAGAGAAATACAGAAAGGTTTGATCTAATGAAAAGTTTACAGTTAACTTGTGTGTGTGTGTGTGTGTGTGTGTGTGTATATATATATATATATATATATATATACAGTGCAATGCATAAGTGAATACACCCATGCTAAAGTTTACTAAAAAGAGGAATAAAAAATCATATTTTGGAAATTGAACTTAATGCCTTAATTTAAAAAATTAGGAAAAATCCAACCTTTAAGGACACCAATTTTCTTTGTGAGTGAATAATGTATCGTAAATAAATAAATGTTCTTCCTTAAAATACATGGTGCATAAGTGAGTACACCCCTATGTTAAATTCCCATAGAGGCAGGCAGATTTTTTTTTTTTTTTTTTTTTTTTTTTTTTTTAGGATACTATGCATCCTGATAAAGTTCCCTTGGCCTTTGGAATTAAAACAGTCCCACATCATCACATAGCCTTCACCATACCTAGAGATTGGCATGGTTTTATTTCAGTTAGCCTAATAGCTAGTTTGATTTGCATTGAGAGATGATCTTATGGAAAGTACCCCATGCCAATCTCTAGGTATGGTGAAGGCTATGTGATGATGTGGGGCTATTTTAATTCCAAAGGCCACGGGAACTTTATCAGGATGCATAGTATCCTAAAAATAAATAAAAATAAAAATACTTAAAAATAAAAATCTGCCAGCCTCTATGGGAATTTAACATAGGGGTGTACTCACTTATGCACCATGTACTTTAAGGAAGAACATTTATTTATTTACGATACATTATTCATTCACAAAGAAAATTGGTGTCCTTAAAGGTTGGATTTTTCCAAATTTTTTAAATAAAGGCATTAAGTTCAATTTCCAAAATATGATTTTTTATTCCTCTTTTTAGTCAACTTTAGCATGGGTGTATTCACTTATGCATTGCACTATATATATATATATATATATATATATATATATATATATATATGAAGAGTTTGGTTCCATCACAGCGTACCATTCCACGCATTGTTAACAGTAACGGTGGCGCTTTGAATACACCTGGCTTCCTAGTTTTCCTTATCTACTTTTGATCAACAAACAAACAAACAAAAGATATGAATAATTTTGACGGCATTGATGTGCCTGTGGTGGTTTCTGAAGTAGGGAAGAAACGCAAGCCATTGAAATCTAATCATTTACGTGAGGAGATTAAGAAGATGAGGCACTCGGGAGGAGGAAAAATGCTAGCTGTTGCTTGTTCTCACACGACTGAATCAAACTTTTAAAAAACTTTCAGATTGTTTTACTCAAAGTCAACAAAAAACGAGCAGGACCAAGCCATTTTACAGCTGATCGCCGTCAAAAAAGTTCAGGAGGTATTTCCTAGCGATGGCTGATTGAATGTATTTTTTAGTCCAGTGCCTGTATATAAGATTAGTATTGACCGAGTTCAGAGGCTGTCATATGTGGATCAACTTACTTTGTTGTGTATTTTCAACAATTTCAGTATGAAAAATAACTTTTATTCAATGGATTAATTGCATTTTTTTTTTTTTTTACGTGTCATAAATTTATTGCATTTTGGGGGGAAAAAATATCCGGTTTTATAATAAATATTTGAAAATCAAAATCTGGATTAGAATTTTTTTATGTTATTATAACCTAAAGGTGCTATGTGAAAGTTTGAAACAGAAAATAGTGGTTTTCATCTTGCCACTTTCTTGGTAAAGAAAACATTTTTACTCAAATTAATCAAAATGGATTTATCTCGTTTTGGAACCAAACTCTTCATATATATATATATATATATATCTATACCTGAAAGACCATATGTATGGTCTTTCATGTGTAACGATAAACATACTCATTTGCATGTGTGGAAGATTATCTGACTGTGTTTAAATCATAGATCCAAACATGAGAGATCAGACTCGACTACATCACATCTGTCTCTGAAGAGTGACAGATCAATTCCTCTACCACTGAATTTCAGTGATGAAGCACAGAGAAATACAGAAAGGTTTGATCTAATGTAACATTTACAGTAAATATAACATGGAAGTGGAAAAGTATAAACTGTCTTTCATGTGTAAAGAAGATAAACATACTTGTTTACCTTTGATAAACGTTCTGTGTTTTACTTGTAGCACCAAACAGGAGGAATCAGACTCACCAACATCACATCTGTCTCTGAAGAGTGACAGATCAATCCCTCTACCACTGAACTTCAGCAGTGGAGCACAGAAAAATATAAAAAGGTTTTGTCTAATTAAACATTTACAAAGTTAGCATGAAAATGAGAAAACATGCTGAAATAGTTTTAAAATGCCTAGATAATCCAAAATAGACAAAATATTAATAATTAATATTCAATATTAATTTAAGTTAACTGATTAATGTTGAATATTCCTGCAGGAGGTTGTCTGTGGAAGAGACCCAAGACCAGGTGGAGTGCAGACCTGCTAAAAGAGTCTGTCAGCAGCATTACGGAGCTCCAGTGGTGTTCTGTAAGACAGATAACATGCACATCTGTAGCATCTGTATGGGGCAAGAGCACCAAGGCCACAGTAAATTCTACATTGTGGTTAGTTTTCCATTGAAATATCTTTTCAGTTATTCAACAGACAATTTAATTTTAAAACAAATTATATAATTTATGGTTGATAAACATTTTTCTATTGGGTACTCTTTTATTTTACCACAGAAATCGAATGTGCCAGGCAGTCAAACCATACTTTATGATATTATGGGGGACATGGTAACAGAATTCTTCAAAACCTTCAAAAGAAAACTATCTGAGGATTACCCAGAATGCTTAGGGAATCAGCCAGAGAAGCTCAGTCCCTCTGATGCTGCTGAGAAAATGGTGGAGAGCTTTGGAGGAGAGGCAGCACTGAGGATCGCATGTCACTTCGTGGCAAATGGTAGGATTATTATTTAATTGAAGTTTAAATTAAGATTTTTTATTTTTTTTTCTTCATTTCATCTAAACATCTCTTACTTTTGTCTAGCTAATCCACTTCAAAAAATCACAGATGCCAATAAAGCAAAGCTTAAGAAAAAATGTCAACATTTAATCGAAGGAAATTCATCTCAAGGTAAACAATGCTTTTTGAAGGATATCTACACCGATCTTTACATGACAGATGGTGGAAGTGGAGTGATAAATAATGAACATGAGGTTCTGAGGATTGAGATGATTTCACAAAGCAGAAACACGCAAGGAACTTCATTTGCATGTAATGACATCTTCAAGACACTGCCAGGACAAAGAAAACAAATCAGAACAGTCCTGACGATGGGCATAGCTGGCATTGGAAAGCATGTGTCGGTGCAGAAGTTCATTCTAGACTGGGCGGATGGAAAATCAAACCTAGATATCAATGTTATCATCCATCTACCATTCCGTGACCTCTTCCAGAAAAAGGGGAACTGTAGTCTGCTACAGCTGGTTCAACAATATGCTCCTGAGGTGAAAGAAGAAAATCTTTCAAAACTGAAAGTGCTTTTTATTTTAGATGGTTTAGAAGTCTGTCAGTATCCTCTTGATTTCCATAAGAATGACTACTGCTCTGATATATATGAGAAAGTTCCTTTGGATGTGCTGCTTACAAACCTCATCAAGGGTAATTTGCTTCCCTCTGCTCTCCTCTGGATAACTACAAGACCTTCAACAGCCAATAGGATCCCTCCTGAGTGTGTCCACCAGGTCAACGAGATTCATGGGTTCAATGACCATCAAAAGGACGCATACTTCAAGAAGAAAATCAGTGATCAGAAGCTGGCAAGTGAAATCATAGCACACATCAAATCATGTCAGAGCCTCTACATCATGTGCCACATGCCCATCTTCTGCTGGATTTCTGCCACTGTGCTAGAAAATATGATGAGTGATCGAAACTCTGATGAAATACCCAGAACTCTAACTGAGATGTTCACTCACTTCCTGCTCATTCAGATCAGTCTCAAGCATAAGAAGTTCAATGGAGCTGATGCCAATAATCCAAAGAAACTGTCTGAATTTGACAAAACATTGATTCTGAAACTGGGAGAACTGGCTTTCAAGCAAATGGAGAAGCACAATTTTATTTTCCAAGAAGAGGATCTAAAAAATGGTGGCATTGATGCGAGTAAAGCCTCAGAGTACTCAGTGTTCACAGAGATTTTCAGAGAAGAGCTGGGATTGTACAGGGAGAAGGTCTATAGCTTTGTACATGTGAGCTACCAAGAGTATCTGGCAGCGATATATGCGCACTTTGCATGTGTTAATGATGGGGAAAATGTTCTTAACAAAGACAAATCCACAAATCTTTCTGATGTACATCAGAGTGCAGTGGACAAAGCTTTAGAGAGCGAAAATGGACATCTTGACCTTTTCCTTCGCTTCCTTTTGGGTCTTTCTGTTGACCATAACTGCAATCTCCTGGAAGACCTTCTAACCAAAGGCAGCTCATGTAAACCCTGTGAAGATAAAAACTTGATAGTGTGTTACATCAAAGAGAAGATCAAACAGGAACAATCACAAGAGAGAATCACCAATCTGTTCCACTGTTTAAATGAGCTGAATGACAACACTCTTGTTAAAGAAATTCAGACTGCCATGAAATCAGGAACACTCTTGGGTAGAGAGCTGGAGCCAGAGCAATGGTCAGCACTGGCTTATGTCTTGTTGAATTCTGGGGAGGTATTAGATGAGTTTGACATGAAGAAGTTCAACACATCAACAGAAAACCAGATAAGACTGCTGCCTGTGCTCAAAATCTGCAAAATGGCCAGGTCTGTTTTTATTATCCATACTGTATACAAATTGTTTATAATATGTTGTACACTGCTACACCGCCATATATTTAAAATATCATTAAAAGGCTTTCCAGCCTAGTGAACTGAGACTTTAATAACAACCTTATTTTGTTAGAACGTTTTTGTTGCATTGTCACATTTAAATGCACACAGTAACAATATGAATGGTTTGTCTGAAGAACTTAAAAAAACAAAAAAAAAACGGAAAAATGCACTCTTGTTTACAGACTAGATTGTTGTAATCTCTCATCTGAGTCCTGTGGAAGAATCGCCTCAGCTTTACAGTCAGTCAACTCACCCTTGAGAGAGCTGGATCTGAGCAACAATAAACTAAGCAAGCCTGGAGCGATGGTCCTCTTTTCTGGACTAGCAAGTCCACTTTGTCAATTACAAAAACTGAAGTAAGTAGTCCAAATAGTCAATATGTATGAGGTATCTCTTAGAAACCCTGTTCTTGTCAGAATCGCAGACTGGCGACTGGTGTCATATAATTATCAATTACAAAACAATTTGATATGTATTCTCTAGAAGCCAGGCTAAACAAGTAAACATTGTTATTGTCCTTAATCACATCTTATACACCAAAAATATACACATCAACAGTAACCTTAATAAATCATTAGAAACATAACCTGGATAAATGCACTTCATTATTTAGACTATGAATATCTGTTGATTATTTGATATGAGATGTTGTGATTGTAAATCCCTTCTACATACATCCAGAATACTCAGAATTTCTTGCACTTAATTTTTTTTTTCACAGTTGGTAGGACACATTTCTCAACTCTTAGGTCACTTTTTCAAAACTCTTAACAGTTCTCATAATGAACTTTCAACTCAGCAGTTGAGTACAGCAGGTAATTTCACATTCAGAGTGCATTCAAACTATCAAAACACTTCATGTCTCAGATTCTTCATAAGACGAGTAAAGGTTGTCACCCATCAAAAACACTTTGTCACTCATGAGGCATCGACCTAAAACACTATCAATCGTTAGCATTATACAATATTTTCTTTTGTGAAATGTATTCAAAACAAGGATAACAGCTCTCTCCTGATAAGAATTCACTACAATATATGTAACATGGTCCATGTTTAAATTACAGTACGAAATTATTCTTAATTAGACTCCTATTGTATAGATGGTAATTGAATTGAAAGACTTAACAGCTGTGTCAGCTACATCTAATTGTTTTGATAGTATTTTATTTTTTTATTACACTTTATGTTGATGGTCCCCATTAGACATTCTGTTGACTGTAAGTAATGTTGTACCTACATGTCAACTAACTTCTCGGTTATGTATGTAACATACCTCCCTGAGTAGGGAACGGAGACGTTACGTCGTGACGACAAATGGGGTTTCGCATAGAAAGCCTCTCACCTTCGAGTATACAAAATGAGCCAATGGCAAGAAAATGCCATGGGTCTGTGGAATTTGCATAGCGTTACTCCGCCCCACCTTGTGGGTATATAAGGAAGTACGCTGGCAACATGCAGTTATGTTTCCGCTTCGGAGCCAAAAGTTTTTTTTCACTCACACAAGCCATTCTGAATTATCTTCACTCTACGAGACGAGCGGCTCTCCAGTGTGTTGGTGCAACAGCAGGTTCCAGCGAGATCACATTGCCTGCTGCTGATCTGTGCTGTGATCTTCCGACAGTGTGTGTGCTTCTCCCTGGGCGCTTCAACACTCTGCTGAGCTTTTTTCTCTCTCTAAAAGAGCTGCACGTGGCACGTCTTTTTCAAGATGGTTCGCCAGTGTGTTTTCTGGATGTGGGTGCGTGATCCATCTGCTTAACGGTCACGAGCGCTGTTTGGCGTGTTGGGCTTAATCAATGGATGAGTCATGTTTTCATTGCGGGAACATGACCATTGTGATGTTTAGATCGAGACTCAATGATCTCCGTGTGGGTAGAGTCCCCTCTGCCACACCCCAATCTATCTCTTCCTCGAGAGGGGATACTTTGGCTGGTGGCCAGGGTGATCTGAGAGTTATGATGTGGCACAATAACCGACGAGTCATTCCTCGGGCCACGCCCCCCTCCACATCGCAAACAGTGGAGTTTCCGTGTGTGCCTGTTTCCTCTCAGGGACCCAGTGTTTTCATTCGGGGCTCTGGCGGATGTCACTCACAGCATCACAAGGCGGGCTTGATTCCTCTGGAAATGAGGATTCGACTGTGTTGCCTCCCTCGGGAGTGCCAGCGTTAGCTGAGTCAGATCCAGAGCTGACGGCCATGCTTTCCCGGGCAGCTGAAAGCATCGGTTGGAGTGGCCGATTCCAAGCATCTTTCATACTCGAAGGTGAGAGGCTTTCTAAGTGAAACGTACTCGGTTACTAACGTAACCTCGGTTCTCTCTAGAAGAGGGAACGAGTACTGCGTTTTATCAAAACGCTACGGGAAAAGTCTCTTTTCACGATACACTGAAGCAAAAAATTATCCTTTAATTTTCATATATGTAAAACGCGTTGCGGCAGCAGCAGACAGCTGAAGCAAGACGGCTTGTCCGCTCATTGGCTGCTCTGCGGCAACTGCATAAGCCTATCGAGCGCGGGCTGATGCAACATCAGACCAATGAGGGCGCTTCGCGCCCTCCTCGCCACTTCCCGCCGAGACGGGCGTGGCTTACCTCTATAAAAGAAGCTCGAGAAGGCTGATTCACTTGATTTTGATCGCCGAAGCGAACCAGAGTGAACCAAACGCACGGCAAGGGAACGCAGTACTCGTTCCCTCTTCTAGAGAGAACCGAGGTTACGTTAGTAACCGAGTACGTTCTCTTACGAGAGTTCTCTCGTACTGCGTTTTATCAAAACGCTACGGGAACCCCTTGCAAAACGCCGTGCGTGCTGGGATAAAAACACTGATCACCGGAAGCTATTTCAGGCATACAGTGCATAACCACCAGATAGACTCACACAGAGTCAGGGAATAAGGGGGGGGGGGGGGGGGGGAGCCTTAATTCCCTATATTGTAGCGTCCGCAGACTTAACATGACCTCACAGGGAGAGTCTAAAGACAGGAGGGGTTTCCTCCGTCCTTATATAGACATGTCCACAGACACGAATATGACATCACATAGCCAGGGTAGGGAGCCTGCACTAATGTGGGAAAACGTGGGTCTTACACAGTTCTGCCCAGTTTAGTCGGTAGCGCATTGCGCCTGTAAATAGATTACACCGACAAAAGCTTAGCCTGTAAGGCGGGAACTTCTAGGTTATAAAACCTGATAAATGTAGACGGAGAGGCCCAGCCTGCCGCCGTACATATATCCTGTAAGGAAATCCCGCTGGACCAAGCCCACGAGGAGGCAACGCCTCTCGTAGAGTGCGCTCTGACTCCCAACGGGCATTGAATGCCCTTGGCAGTATAAGCCAGCGCTATGGCGTCAACTATCCATATGGATAGACTCTGTTTCGAAACAGCCGTTCCTTTGGAACGTCCGCTGAACGAGACAAAGAGCTGCTCTGTCTGTCTGAAGGCAGCAGAGCGGGACATATAAGTTCTTAAAGCCCATACAGGGCAAAGAAAACTCGAGTCCCCTTCCTCGCTCGACGCCGGCAGGGCAGCCAGGGAAATGACCTGAGCCCGAAAAGGCGTGTTGAGGGATTTCGGCACATAGCCGTGCTTAGGTTTGAGTATGACTTTAGAGTCATTAGGACCAAACTCCAAGCACGTCGGGCTCACGGAGAGCGCGTGCAGATCGCCTATGCGCTTCACTGAAGCGAGAGCCATCAAAAACACTGTTTTAAAAGACAAATGTTTGAGGCTGATTGATTGGATAGGCTCGAAAGGGGCACCTTTCATGGCCGCCAGGACCATAGAAAGGTCCCACATAGGGACTGAAGGAGGTCTGAGTGGATTCAGTCTCCTAGCTCGCCTGAGGAAGCGGATGACTAAATCATTCCTCCCCAGTGACTGACCCAGCGTTGAACCGGAGAACGCTGAAATAGCCGCCACATACACTTTGAGCGTGGAAGGGGATCTGCCCTTATCCAACAGCTCTTGTAGGAAGGAGAGAACCTCCGCTACCTCACATTCGAGGGGTGAAAGGCTCCGAGCTGTACACCAGCCGGAGAAAACCGACCACTTTGAAGCGTAGAGCCGCCTGGTCGACGGCGCTCTAGCCTCCGTGATGGTATTCATGACTCCCTCTGCGAGACCAACGGGTATCCGTTGAGCGCCCACACATGAAGGGACCACAGTTCCGGGTGTGGGTGCCAGATCGAGCCCCTGGCCTGCGAGAGGAGATCTCTCCTCAACGGCACTGGCCATGGAGCGATGTCTGCTAACTGCATCAGAACTGGGAACCATGGCTGATTCTTCCAGAACGGTGCTACAAGCAGCACTGGGCATTTTGTTTTCCTGACCCGTTCCAACACCTGTGGCAGGAGGGAGACGGGGGGAAAAGCGTATAGCGGGCAGCGCGGCCACCTTTGGGACAGCGCGCTGTCGGTCTTTGAAAAGAATGCGGGGCAGTGAGCGTTTTCGTGGGACGCGAATAGGTCCACCTCCGCTTTGCCAAATCTCTCCCACAACAGCCGGACTGTTTGTGGGTGTAGAGACCATTCGCCTGTAGGAACGTTGTTCCTGGACAGTCTGTCCGGGCCCACATTCAGAAGCCCGGGCACATGTACTGCTCTCAGCGAGCATAAGTTGTGCTGAGCCCATAATAGGAGGCGTTTCGCCAGCCTGTACAGGGATATGGAATTCAGACCGCCCTGGCGATTTATGTAGGACACCACTGCCATGTTGTCCGAACGGACTATGACGTGTTGGCCCTTGATGTGGGGACAAAAACGCGTCAGCGCGTTGTACACTGCCAGCATTTCTAGGCAGTTTATGTGTTGGAGCTTTTCTCGTTCCGACCATAGGCCGAAGAACGGTCTGCCCTCGAGCAGCGCTCCCCATCCCGAGGTGGATGCGTCCGTAGACACCATCCTCACCCTCGAGGAAGTCCCCAGGCTTACACCTGATTGGTACCAGTCGTTCGCCATCCAAGGCACCAGGGCTGTGACACAGTCCTGATCGACCCTGAGGCGTAAATGACCGGACATCCAGGCTCTGCGCGGTACCCGCGCTTTCAACCAGAACTGCAGCGGGCGCATGCGGAGCAAGCCCAGCCGGAGAACTGACGATGCTGAGGCCATGAGACCCAGCATCCTTTGAAATTTCCTGAGCGGGGTGAAAACGCCACTCACAGTCGATGACAGCGCGGCTGTCGCCACAGCGCGTGCTGAACATTCAGCGCGCGGCGAAGTCCGCCGCGCGCTGAATGTTCAGCACGCGCTGTGGCGACAGCCGCGCTGTCATCGACTGTGAGTCCAGAACTATACCCAGAAACGGAATCGTTTGACTGGGGTTCAGTGAACTCTTCGCCCAATTGACCGTGATACCAAGATTCTCGAGGTGATCGAGTAAAATGGCTCTGTGCTCTATGAGCTGAGATCGTGATTGGGCTAGGATCAACCAGTCGTCCAAATAGTTCAGCACTCGCATGCCTCTGAGTCTGAGAGGAGCGAGCGCTGCGTCCATGCATTTCGTAAATGTACGAGGTGCCAGGGCAAGCCGAAAGGCAGGACTGTATACTGGTATGTCTGACCCTCGAAGGAGAATCTCAAGAATCGCCTGTGATGTGACGCTATCTGTATTTGAAAGTACGCGTCCTTCAGATCTATCGACATGAACCAGTCTTCCCGGCGAATATGCGCGAGAATTTTGCTGGTTGTGAGCATTTTGAAACGGCGTTTCACTAATACTCTGTTCAGTCGCCTGAGATCCAGAATGGGTCTGATACCGCCGTCCTTTTTGGGGACTAGAAAGTATCTGCTGTATATCCCCTGCTCGCTTTGAGCTCGGGGAACAAGCTCTATCGCCCCTTTGCTTATCAGTTCGATATTTCGTCGCGAAGTAGATGTGCTACATTCAGCGGTACCGAAGTTTCGACGCGCGCTGTGAAGTGCGGAGGGCGTCGATGAAACTGTAGCGAGAAGCCTTTCTTTATAATGCCTAAGATCCGTTTATCACGACTCGTCGCGGAACCAGAGCGCTTCGGTAGGAAGTGCTTGAAGGCTTGGGACGCTTTCTGGGCTTCAGTAAATCTCTCTACGAACTCGGAGAGAGAAGAACCAAAGAGGCCAGCGGGAGACAGCGGGGCGTCGAGAAACGCGGTGCGCTCGGAATCGGCCATCTCCGTGAGCGTCAGCCATAAGTGCCTCTCAGCGACAGTGGCGGAAGCCATACAGCGTCCCATGGCTTGTGCGGCAGCCTTGGTGGCTCGGAGCGTGAGGTCCGAAGCACTCCTCAAATCCGCAATGCAGACAGCATCAGGCCCAACCTCGTCCCATTTACGGAGGAGATCACCCTGGAATATTTGTAATGTAGCCATGGTGTGCAGCGCTGACGCGGCTTGCCCGGCGGCGGAGAATATTCGCGCGAGCAGCGTCGACGTCATGCGGCAGGCTTTTGAAGGCAACACCGGTTTAGTCCGCCGTCCAGCAGAGGGCGGGCACAGATGGGTCGCTATAGCCTGTTCCACCGGCGGCATAGAGAGGTAGCCTCAGTCATTCGCCTTGTCCAGAGAGGAGAACGCAGGCGATACAGATGAGCGCGTTCGCGCAGAGTAGGGCGCGTTCCAGGCCTTCGCAACTTCTTCATGTAACTCAGGAAGAAAAGGAGCGGGCTTAGATTCCGGAGAAGCGCGCTCACCAGGGAGGAAGCTACCATCAAGCCGGGTGCGAGAGGGGGGCTCCGGTGCAGACCACTCGAGGCCGAGGCTCGCCGCGGCCAAAGCGAGTACTCGCATGAGCTCCGTCTCAATGTTGGCTCTGTTTGAGGGCTTCGGGGCAGGAGGCGCGAGATCCTCAGAGCTCGCCCAATCCTCGCTGCCTGAAGCCAGGAGAGAACAGGAATCCTTTTCCCCCGACGCGGCCTCTGAAACAACTTCCTCTGATGAAGCGGCGGCAGACTGCGGGCGCTGAGCATCAGGAAGTGAAGCGGGCGAGGCCGGTGAAGCGGGCGAGGCCGGTGAAGCTGGCGGGCGAACCGGCGAGCTTGGTCGGGCTGGAGAGGGTTCCGGGACCCGCTGCGAGCGGCGCTTCTTACGGCGCGGCATCGCGGCGGAGAATGCAGGCTTCGAAAAGGATGCCAGGCGGGTCCTCAGAGCCACCATAGGCAGAAGCTCGCAGTGAGGGCAGCCGCCGTCAGCGAGCGCGAGCGCTGCATGGTCCTCACCGAGGCAGGAAACACAGATGACGTGGTCGTCTCCCTCGGCGAGTGGGGCTCTGCACGAGCCGCAGGATATAGGCATCTTTAGAAAGACGCCGCTCTTTTAGGGGGTGAGTGCTACGAGAACACTACACACACACGCAAAACAGAGCAACAGTAAAGGATATGGGCGTCGGAAAGCGCAGCAGGTACGGCTGTAGAAGGCGGCGTTGGCCAGCGGCTTCGAGGGCTCGTCCCGCTGAAGTGCTTGCTTCAGACGACGCTGCTTCCGTGATCCAGCGATGCGATGCGTGCGCTTCGCTGAAGAGATTAAAATCAAGTGAATCAGCCTTCTCGAGCTTCTTTTATAGAGGTAAGCCACGCCCGTCTCGGCGGGAAGTGGCGAGGAGGGCGCGAAGCGCCCTCATTGGTCTGATGTTGCATCAGCCCGCGCTCGATAGGCTTATGCAGTTGCCGCAGAGCAGCCAATGAGTGGACAAGCCGTCTTGCTTCAGCTGTCTGCTGCTGTTTTACATATATGAAAATTAAAGGATAATTTTTTGCTTCAGTGTATCGTGAAAAGAGACTTTTCCCGTAGCGTTTTGATAAAACGCAGTACGAGAGAACTCTCGTAAGAGAACCATGAGTTACTCGTAACTCGTAGTGACCACGAAAGGGAACTCTTATTGGAGTATTATTTGAGTATTACAGTTTTTTTTTAAGTTTTTTTTTTTTTTTATAGTATTTCAGATTCAGAATATATTTCAATATGGTAACATTCAAGACTAATGAATAAGGAAAACCAACAAAGGACTACAAAGGACTACAGCACAGCACAAGGAACAGGAAACATTTTAATTGTCTAGGGGCAAATGCAGGCAACATGTAACAGTTGACATGTACAGTTGGTGCTTAAAGTCAACAGAATGTGTAAAGGGGACCATCAAAATAAAGTGTTAACCATTTTTTAGATTCAGACAGTGGCATAGCAGATGGGCACGCAGGACACACAATGTTTCCGCAATAAGGTTTTGAAAAAGTGACCTAAATATTGAGAAAATGGTCCTAGCAATTGGAAAATAAAACTCTATTATTAGACAAAAATTATGATTCCTCATAGTGTTGATGCAATTACTTCACCAAGTAGAATACATTGGATAAATGTGAGTTGATGGTTCCTGCTAATTCATTAGTTGTGGTGTCTTTTATTTCTGCATCTCAGGCTGGCTGGCTGTGATTTCCCATCAGAATTCTGTACAAATCTAGCCTCAGCACTCGAATCAACAAATTTACTCTTGAGAGAACTGAATCTGAGCTACAATACGATAACTAAAAACGGAGTAAAACAACTCTGTGCTGGACTTATTAGTCAAAATTGTAAACTTCAGAAACTCAAGTAAGTATCGCCTTATTTGTGAGTGTGTTTAGATTTAACATTAGCTAATTTGGTATGTGATGTAATTTACCTCTTTCTACAGGTTAAACCAATGTGGTCTCACAAAGGCAAGCTGTAAACTTCTAGCATCAGTTCTGAAATCATCTTACTCAGACCTAAAGGAGCTGGAGCTGAAAAACAATGATCTGGGGGATTTGGGAGTAAATCAGCTCTCAACAGGACTACATGATCCACAGTGTACATTAGAGAAACTGAGGTAAGCACAACTATGATGACATAATCGCTGTGTTATAATATTAGAACCAAAGGTCACCAACAGTTATTTTATTAGTGGTCCTCCTTGCAGGCATCACTATTATTATGGTGTATCGTTCGGGTGAGGGAACTAAAGCATTAAACATTAAAGTTTAAGCCATTAAACTTTATGCTGTGAACATGAATGATACATCTTGTTAAGAGGTATGCTGTTTCTTAATGACCTGACATACAACTAAACAGGCAAAGACCTCATAGACAATTCCCACGGTCTTACATTGAAGGGGGTAGCCAAGGCAAATCTAGAGACCTGAATATCAGTGACTCTTTTTGCATGACTGCAAACAGATAGAAATTGCCCAGAACCGAAAACTCAAGCAACCACACAACAATGGAATAAAACCCACTCAAAACATCCTGGCAACCACTTACAACACCCTAGTATCATGACAGCGAGTTTTGCACAGGCGAATGCCATTACAGTATCTTCATGAAAATGTATAGAATATAGTTGTTAATTCTTACAAGTCTGGGACTGTGTGGCAAAGTGTAAAAGACATTTGACAGTGATTTGTCATGATCTTGGGTTAATATCTGTTTTTATATACTTAAATATTTAAATCAGATGCTCTAGAAACATTGTTTTTTTTGCAATATTACCTGCAGTCTGTCGGGGTGTATGATCACAGAGGTGGGCTGCAGTTCACTGGCCTCAGCTCTCAACTCAAATGGTGGTCATCTGAGAGAACTGGATCTGAGCTACAACCACCCTGGAGACTTAGGGGTGAAACTGCTCTCTGATAAAAAAGATGATCCAACCTGTAAACTGGAGAAACTAAAGTATGTACTTATTTTTCTATTATGTAATACACTACGAGTTGGAATCTTGATTAAGAGGACATCATGGCATGACACTATTATCATACGTCATGATCATAAGATTCTACAATACTACAAGCCTCTGTATTTCAAATGCTGCTCTTTTAACAGTTGATTATATTTTAAATCAGTGTTTGTATATTCCCCCAGTGTTGAGAAAGGAGGAGAGTGTCGAATTCATCCAGGTCTGATAAAATGTAGGTATCTCATGCAAAGACACAAAATTAAACTGTTAATCCTATTTTGAATAATAATGTGACATAATCACATAATCAACATTTATACTATGTAGGCTAGCTGTTGAATGCTTCATTCGTCAACCAATCAGAATCTTCTAAGGTGTGCGATTATTTTCAGGGACACGCACAGTGAAATACGGACACACTATCGCACAGTGTTGTCAGCGCTGTTCTGACGATTTTATCAGTAAAATAGTTTAACAACTTAAAAGCTACATGACATTTCTCACTAGCTAGGTAATAACGGTGCTGTTCTTGAAGCAGATAAATGTACAGTTTCGCTATTAGTAGAGTACTGCCGAACACTGTTGAGAGACACACAAACTTGGGAATTTCATACAAGCTTAATCTCTCTCTCTGGGCCTGTTTACACCTGGTCACTTCATGCGTTTTTACTGATCAGATTTATCTGAGTTCACGTCACTGAAAGCAACAGATACAAGCTGCATTTTATTGCATTGTTGCATTTTTCTCCTTAGTTGCTCCTTAGTCACCAAGTAGTTGACTAATAGAGGGCTCCGGTGCTATTTGCAAGGCAATTTGGGGCTGATAAAAATAGGCGAACAAAAATAATTCAGAACTCCAACAGTAAAAGAAAAGTTAGTTAAAACTTTATTGCACTGAATACAAAAGGATCAAAAAAGATGATGGCAAGGAAAATGACAAGATTAGGGATAACATTAGGGTATTATTCAGTCCCTCCAGGATTCCGCAATCGCAGAATTTAACGCAAAATCAAGCCAACTCCGCAAAATTCAGAGGAGCTTGCAATTTTTCTAAAATGCCGCAGATTTCCCGCAGAATTTGGGCCAAGAGACGTCATGTGACGTCATCACAGTGCACATTTAGCCAAAGGAAAGTCCACTTCAAAATAGGCTATGTGCGTTGAACTTGAATTGATCTGAACTTTTGTTTGCGCCGTTGCTTCAGCAATGCATCTGTCTGTCTGTCAGTCAGTCAGTCAGTCAACCACCGCAACCCGCTCCCGCTGTAAGCGCACATCTCTCACAAACACAAACACACACATCAAAAATAAACCATGTTAAACTTAATTTGAACCCATACAATTCACTTTGTTTGTTAAACACTTTTCAGAATACATGCATTCTATTTTCCAGCATGACTTGTTTACTCTAAATAACAAATAACACTGTAATGTTCTCTTATGTCACCTTTCATAACTCTTTTATATCATTACTGAGCAAATCACGTCGTCTGAGTTTATTAACTCTGCCACCGCGGCATACTATTTGCACGAAATGGCGGACACCCGCGAACTCCACGTGCGTTACTGAACCCGCGTCACTTAAACTATAAATTTAGCCATCAAAATCACGCAATAACTAAATAAACATCGCTGTGAATAATGTATTTTCATATCTGTGCACAATACAGACTCGCGTTTCACATACAAGCTTTCATTACTGTTGTTTCTGATCATGTTCTATTCACGAGTAATGACAATACAGTTTTTGTGCTCAAAACTTACTTCACACAACAAAATACTCAAGATAACGGTTCATGAACCCCTTTTATCTGTAATAAACTGAGTTAATCTTACCTGCAAGACAGATATCAGATTCAATGTCAATCACAAGTGGAGCGTCTCAATAGGCTCTATGCACGATCGCTTCCGCGTTTTGTCTCAGCCCGCCCAGTTACATCCGGTGCTGCGTCAGAAGCAGTTTTTGCATTAGGGTGGAGATAATGGCAAATTACACTCGCTGTTTACAAAAACTTCCAGCGGTTAACGTGAATGAAGTTAACAATATTGTGAGGCAGTTAAACTGTCACACATATGAGTAAAAAAGAGAAGTTCTTTAAATTATAAATTACGAGCTACATCAACAACTTTGAGGGTGAGTATTCTCTCATATCGCGCGAAATCCGACTAGCGAATAGTGAATTGTCCTATAGAATGCGCTATGCGGAAGTAAAGACGCCGGCTGAGATCCTACCGGAAATACGTCAGCAGCGTTCGTGCATAGAGCATAGACAGTATATAAACTGGACACAGCGACCCCATTGGATTCAACGGAGGCAAGTGAAGTCAATTAGAAGCACTAACTTCCTGATGGTCGAGCATACTGCGCAGACTCACACTGAGCTTGACGACGTAGATGTGACGTGAGCAACCCGTCTTTCTTCTAGCAGCTGTGCCAAGCGAAATCTGAATCATTCCCTTCCGAAACTTGCAGAGACGGAGAGTGTGAGTAGGAGGTGTCCATGAGCTAGGAGCAGGAGCAACTTTTGCTAAGTATTCTGATTAATTACTTTGCCATTTTGCCTCCACGTCCCCCCGATTGCCCGCGAGCTTCTCCTCCTGTCCATACGGTAATCTCTCTACTGTGCGACAGAGAGTCGCGTTGGTATGACGCAATCATTAGCCTATTTTTACAAAAACTGCTTCTATGGGGCCATAGCGTAAGATACAAGGTAATGGAGCCTTTTATACATTTTCGTGTTTCTTTAGAAATAAATAATGGACAAATGGAGTCTTTAAACGCCTCAGATGTAAAGTTATTCGCTGTCAAAGTGACGCCAAAATGAATGGGAGTCAATGGGATGCTAACAGCAGGTGATGGTCTGATAGCCAATGGCGGCACCCGGGGAAGCTTCAACATAATATGAAACGCTGCCCCCCTGGCATAGAGCCTATTCTGTGTGTTAGCTATCTGCTCGTCTCTGCATTAACGCGTTCTGGAGCAGATCTTAGCGAGAGCTCCCCCTAGCGGTTTGGATAATTTACACCGCTGTATACACATAAATCAATACCCTTCTTGCAGATCTCTTATTAAAGTAACCAAACAGGAGTCTAAGACAGGCTTTAAACACAAGCACAAACATTTAGTCTGAATAGATTACTCTGAATATAAATGTATGCTAATCTCTCACTTTCGTTTTTAATGACTTATTCGCACTAGTGCCACATATGCTACATAAAAGAGGCTCGCGCACTCTGTAAACAACACCAAAATGGACAAGGAGCAAGTAAATTCAGTAATATAGCGGTTTCCAGGGTAAATATCAAAAAAAAAAAAAATTTTTTGAATGGAACCTTTTTACCTTTACACAAAATATAAAAGTAAAAAGTTTTCACATGTTTTGTTTTGTCATATTTAATAAACCAGGATTTGATGGCCCATGTATGATATAGTGAGAAAATGGAGGAGAAAAACAGCTCAAAATAGCACTTTGGTACAGTTGTTATATGTCCAGAAATTTTCATCAATGAGATCTTTATAACAGTATAGCAGACTACTTACATAAAATGCATATAAATATAATTTGTTACTCTATATCTCCAAGTAATATGCCTTGGTAAGATGACATTTAAATGCTTAGTTTTAAGATGAAAGCTCTATCATTTTTTATCGTTGGGGCAAAACAATGTAATGTAATAGGCCTACAATGATGACTGAGAGATGGACAAAAAAGCATTCCTCAAAAGCTTGTTGAATCATATTTGATACATTTAAATCTACAGGGGGAGCATCCCCCCAGAGGGCCTGACAGCCATCACCCCATAGTTTCACAAAATCCTGTGGAATAATAAAAAAAAAAGTTTGGTGTTACCAACTAATTGGTACTAACTAATTTAATTTGGTGTTAATTATAGTTATTATCAGTGTTCTCCTTTTAGAAATTAGAGAGCCCAATGGTTTTTGAGGTCAGAAAAGTAATAAAAATGTTAGATTCTGCTAGCCTGGGTTTCCCCATGCTGCCTTGCGCGCAGCGCGATTTTATTCACGCTGCTAGGCAGTCTGGATTCCATGGACCAGATTTTCGCCTCAGCGAGGGGACCAATCACAGAACGGGGAGGGAGCAGCAAGACGATGACGACGTCTATGCGACACACCGAAGCAGTTTGTTTATATCTATGGATCCAACATGGCAGCAGACGCAAAGTTACCTTTCGATGCAGCCTTAGATAGTGTTCTAAGTAGTTTAGAAGGCAAGTTTAGAACGTCTTCTTCCTCGTCAAATTTCTGTCACTCTACATACGTCATCTGGTATAATTGAAATGATTGGCTATGAGCTACGTACAGGCGCATTTGATAGACATTCGTAGCGCCCAATAAACGGCTCTGGGCATTCGTAAACCACGCCTCAAATACGAGAAAATGAACATGTGGTTCCCAGACCACGTCTCAATGAGACTAGGTCTGACGTTAGCCAGGCTAAGATTCTGCCAGACAAAAACTACACAAGAAATGTTGCAAATATTGCCACAAATTTTGAGAAAAGCCGCCGCAAAAACCTGAAGGGACTGATAATTCAACATATAGGGCCCTATTTTAACGATCTAAGCGCATGGTCTAAGGCGCATAGTGCAAGTGCACTTAGGGCGTTACCGAATCCACTTTTGCTAGTTTAATGACGGGAAAAATGGTTGGCGCGCGCCGAGCTCATGGTCTAAAAGGGTTGTCCCTATTCTCTTAATGAGTAATGGGTGTATTTTGGGCGTAACGTGAAATAAACCAACCAGAGTGTCATCTCCCATTCCCTTTAAAAGCCAGTTGCACTCACACCATGGCGGATTGCTATTTACATGACGGAATTTGCAAGCGAAAAGACTGAACGCTTCCCCAGAGAGGAAACGGATCTGCTCGTGTGCGAGGTTAAAGCGCACAAGCAGACCATCTACAGGACATGCCGAATTCGACTATATCTTTATGTACACAATATTAATCTTTACTTTGTAATCCTTCTATTTTTAATATTTGGCTAGTTTGTGTGCTGCTGCACGTGTGTGTACCCTGTGTGTGTGTATTAAGCAGAGTGGACGCGCGTTGTGGACCCGCCTATAGGCACACATTACTAACGTGCTCTTTAAATAACAAAAAAATAATAATTGCGCCATTGACTTTAGACCAGGTTTCAGGTGTTCAATGCCTATTTCAGTTGCCTCAAAATAGCAACGTGCCAACAATGCGCCTGAACACACATCGTTTTCAGACCAGCACGCCCATGGGCGCACAAATGCATTTGCTATTTAAACAACATGGCGCAGGACGTGAAAATGATAACTGCGTCGGACTGAAACAGGCAAAAAACACTTGCATCGCGCTTGCCGCTGCATTGCACTGGGTGTAAGATAGGGCCCTTAGTCTAGAAGAACAATAAACATCATGGTTACATAGTGCACACAATGCCTCTACGATTTCTCTCAATATAGGGACAGGAGAGCTGTCAGTCAATAAACGGGAAAACAAAGTAAAGTGCTGCGTTACTTAATGAAAAAGTTCCTCTGATTTTTGTTGTAAATTAAAAAATAATGCATTACTTCACTAGTTACTTAAAAAGTATCTGATTATGTAACTTGCGTTACTTGTAATCCATTACCCTCAAAACTGGTTGCCACTAACAAATGACAACAAATCCCCTGTTTTCTGCAGATGCCTATCAGCTCACAGTGGATCCAAACACAGTACATCCACGTCTGAAACTCTCCGAAAGAAACCAGAGAATATCGGAAACTACAGAGGAGCAGAAATATCCTGAGCATCCTGAAAGATTCAAACTGTATCCCCAGGCCTTATGCACAGAGGCTCTGAATTGTCGCTGTTATTTTGAGGTGGAGTGTGAGGGTGGAGTTGGTGTGGGTGTGGCTTATAAGACCTCAGATAGAAAAGAGAGTATAATGGGAGTTAATAACACTTTCCCTTCTCTCCTCTGTCAGAATGGCAAATCAAAACTCTGGCAGAATAATGAGATTACTTGTGCATTCCCAGTGATTACTCAGTCCAAAAGAGTTGGAGTTTATGTGGACTTGGAATTTGGAAGTCTGTCATATTACAGTATTAGTGATGGATGCAGGCACCTACACACGCACCGCACTAAATTCAAAGGCCCCTTATATACAGGGTTTACTCTTCTGCCTGACTCCTCAGTGACTCTGTGTAAGCTGAAATAAACCTTAAAGGGGGGGGGTGAAATGCTATTTCATGCTGTAGCAACAATGACATACAGACATCTGCGTTTCAAATTAAGTGAATCATGAGGGTGTCGAACACATCTTCTTTGTCCTTAGGAAGACAGCTCTGGTTAATTATTCCCTACGGGGGTAT
Source organism: Rutilus rutilus (assembly GCF_951802725.1). NCBI lineage: Eukaryota > Metazoa > Chordata > Actinopteri > Cypriniformes > Leuciscidae > Rutilus > Rutilus rutilus. The sequence continues at coordinate 8,463,380 of NC_140230.1, read as the reverse complement.
TTCACCCGCGCCCGTGTGACTGGTATCCCCCCAGTTCAGTGTGAACTCCCCGTGACTTTATAGACTCGTGACATTCCAACGCACACACACAAACACACTCTGGACTTTGAAACACAGTTCCACACATGTGATCCAATAGCAATGTTTTTGATATGTATTTTTATGTGTGTTTATTTGGCCAGATAATGTATGAGATACCTATGCAACGTTATTATGATAATCAAAATCACTATGCTAGTGATTATGAGGAAATTATGTAACCCTGTATTTCTTTCATGCAAAAACGTCATTCGAGGTGTCAATGTAATGGGAAAAACATGTCGGAGTCGAATCTTGACTGCAAAGTACAATAATATGCATTTATTCCAGGAAATACCATATTTCTAAATATGAATGCTATTTTCGATCTCTCAAATGACAGTCAAAGTAGGCGTTTCTTCACGAACAAAGAAACTTTCTTCCCGCCTCAGATCAGAAGATCTGATTTGCTGTTGTCCCAAAAAGAAGGCGTAAACAGATGTCTTTTAAAAAGAAGAGACCTCTTCTTCTCGCTCTCTCTCTCAACTCTCAACTCTCTTGCTCTCTCGCTCTGACCTTCCTCTCCTCCACGCGCAGCGCTTCTCCTCCCAACGGAACCAGCTGGACAGGCCTTGGCCTCTCTCTCTGGGACGCATGCCTTGCGTCATGTAGAAGCTGCCGTTCTTTTGCAACTAAGTTCCTACTAGCCTTTCCCCTCTAAAAGGGAAATGATCTGAACTTTCTCGGTAACGTTAAATTCAAGTGAGCCTTTACTTCGTCTTGCGAAACGACACTGAAAGACGACGCTAGACGCAAACCCCGCACACGCGTGCCTTGTGCCTCGCCTTTTACAGCATCGAACTGAAAGAGTACCAAGTCTTGCAAGTATTGATCTCTCTAACAGGTGATTCCTGGTGTCTAGCTCTTGGTCTGTGAATTAAGTTACCCTCTATCTCTTCTATTCTTTCTTTCTTTCTTTCTTTCTTTCTTTCTTTCTTTCTTTCTTTCTTTCTTTCTTTCTTTCTTTCTTTCTTTCTTTCTTTCTTTCTTTCTTTCTTTCTTTCTTTCTTTCTTTCTTTCATGTCATTCATTCCGATCACGTCATGTTCCTGTTTGTTTAAATGTTTGTTTGTTTTTATTGTTTGCATTTTACGTACGTTTATATTTGTAGCTTATATAATCTCTAGTGTGTGCCATTTTATTAATAAACCCATTTATACTTTTAACTGTCTCTGTGTTTGAAAATCCACCTTATAAGTCAATGAAATCAAAGATCCAAGCTACAAGCTCGATATTATAGACTACCTTGAGTAGTTTTTAATTCATAAACTCAGAAAGTTTGATGTTCGTGGCCAGAAGATAAAACTTTCTTGGAGTTGGTAAATACGGTAAATTGATAAAGTAAATGTATATGCGATTTATGAATTATGACCATGAGTTATGATTATTAATATTTCCAAAATTCCCTATATCCTTGAGCTAATTCGCATTTACCCAGAGTCGTTTACGTTACAATGCATACTGAGTTTTTTACACTAGCTGTTAAAGAGTTGGATTCCCATGCTAAACATACGTTTGATGGAGTATTTCTGTAGCAAAAATACTTCCGGTTTGTCACAAGTTTCGGAAAGTTTTTTTCGAGTATGGGCATGTGTGACGTCAGATGGGGCGTAATTTCCTTATACGGGTCCTAAGGGCACTTCTCCCGGAAAGGCGCGTGCGCACCCGTAGACCAGAGCAAGAGAGCGAAAGCAGTACGCCCATCGAAGCGCTGTGCTCGGCTTTAGGGAAGTTCAGTTCGACGCCGGATTTGCAGATCGTCTAATGCTTAAGGATGGAGCAGTCCCAATGATTAAGGTTCACGGTCGTGCGTTGGAACCGCAGGCGGTGAGTAAAACTGCTTCAAATGTCTGTGTGTTGTTAGCTATCGGCGCGTAAGCACCGCCCACACGGCACGCCTCCACCCGCTTGTTTTTTTTCCGGAAAGACTCGGTACAGCCTATCTTTCTTTTATAAATATAATAAAACTAAAGACTTTTTGGAGATATGAAGGATGCAATACTACTCTATAGGTACTCAAGATTAACATGAGATTGACTGAAACTGTTTTATAGCATTTTTTATCACAAACACTAATAGTAGATATATGGTAGTGGCTCTTAACGGGGGGCATTCAGGTGTTAATGGGGGGCGTTCACGAGTTTAAATATATAACGCAAATTTTTGTTCATTTTCTTTTATTCATTTTAAGCATTTGGTAATTCATTTGTAATGAACACTTTAAGTGGGCTATTTAAAAAGTGTTAGGACTATGTATATGTTAAATTATGTTGTAAAACATATGCGCAGAATGTGATGTCATATTTTGTGTGCACGCGCGTGTCTATGGTGCGTGTGAAAGAATTCGTGTTTCGTTTCGTTTTGTGTTTTACTTTTTGTTTTCTTAGCATTTTGTATTAGTCGTATCTCCGGCTTCTTGCCCTGTCTTAGTCTCGGGCTCATTCATTTCTATCTACGAGTGAAATGGACTTAGCCTGAATTTCCGGCAACTCTGCTTACAAGTAAACTGTAAACTGTCTGCCCCTGCTTTAAGGTGATTTGATTCTTTACTGGCTCTCAAAGGTTAACTGTTTGTGATATTTTGCCATTCTGTGATCTGCTCTTTCTTTCTTTATTTACTTACGTTATTCTGTTTATATATATATATATATATATATATATATATATATATATATATATATATATTAGGGCTGTCACGATGTTAGATTTTTCACACCACGGTTATTGTGGCCAAAAGAATTCACGATATCGATATATCGCGATATCTATAGAATCTATGGGGGGGGTACTCAATCTATGGCAAATTTTTGTGAAGGAAGACAAGCATGTGAAGTTTATCTGGTTTCAAACTGAAGCCAAACACTGTCTGAAGGTTTCCTGAAGAACTGAAAAGCTCTTAAACCTGTTGTTGCACTGGCGTCAATAAAGTCATGCAGATAGCAGATTTGAATTAAAAAATCAAGTGCAAATACAAATACAAAAATAAGATGAGTAAAGAAAACGGGGTTCTTAATTTTAATAATCACCCTTTATTAAATATATGAACACAGAAACCCCCTGTTAACAGTTAATAACGTTTCCCATTCCATGATGACTAGTAAAATAATAGCCGCGTCGCGTCTATGACAACTCGAGGTATTGCACACCGGACACGCACTTTCTCAGTTTATGGCCAGCAATATCATTATGTTTAAGGACATTATGGAATTGAGATAATGTTATGTTATGATTATACTGTACAATTAAATACAATAGTTGCCGAGTCTGTGATCTGAACACTTTTTTCTGCGCTCTGCGTCGCGGCAGGATTTTGAACAAGGTCCTGAGCCGTTGCTGGGCGACGCGGACAGACGCCGAATAGAACCGCGCTGTGCTTCTCGTCCGGTGTGTGTACACTCATACAGAATGTGTTCGAATTTTAAAGACGTGGCGCTGCGCTTCTCGTCCAGTGTGCGACCACCTCTAAGGTGCTGTTTTCTTTGAAGCCGAAGAACTCTGTTGTTAATACTGGCGAGCTCAGCTTACTTTTTTCGGGTGTGGACAGAGTGTTTCACTCTAGCTGCGCGGGCGCGGACGAGCGCTGCGTCTAGAAAACGCCAATATCGCCAATACCGGTATATTGTATTGCTCTAAATTAACACGATGTCGATATTTCATGCTTTGAATATCACGATTATCGTCAATACCGGTATATTGTGACACCCCTAATATATATATATATATATATATATTCTTATTCTTGTATATTCTATATATTCTTAAATGTAGTTGTGTGTTTTATAGTTTCATTTATTAAAAACCCATTATACACTTGATTGTCTCTGTCTGCTGCTCACCGAACAAAGCCTCTTAATTACCAGTCACCCCCAATTTTGGCAAGTGATGCATACATGACATACCCAAAATAAAAAGGTTGCTGCTCATAAGTCATTCTGAATAGACACATAACCAACATATATTTAGAAAGCCAACCCTTGAAAGTTTACAGTTCAAGACTCAAAATTAACCAAATTAATTGTGGTCATGCTTCATTTCAATTCTGAGGATGATATCTCTAAAATTATGCATTTTATGAAGCCTATTGTGAGACCATGTCAGGAGAAAGCTCCTGCAGCAGGTGTATTAGCACAACAAGTAGCCTCAAGCTACATGACACAATTTAATTTATTAATATTACACTTTTATTTAAAGCTCACTTTAAAACACCATCGAGTATTTGATTCATATTCCGGTCGCAGTTTAAAATGGTTTCAAGTCATAAAAAGATTTTGAAATATGTTATATTTAGCATTTTAGATGAAGCTATAGGCTATGCTTACCTATACCTTTATTCTTTATTCATATAAAAATACCCCAAATCGCACGAAAATCACCCACAAAACACATCTACTTCAAACGTGCATTTATTAGCTTCTTGTTTCAGGTGAAGAGATGTCACTTTCGCTTTGTTATCACGGATGTCCAGAATCAGGAATATGCTGTATATTATATGTATTTGAGCACAAATAAACCGGAGAAGACGAGAATGAATGTTGTGTGAGTGATGATTTCTATTCAAAATAATGATCGTTACAGATTAATTATTTTGCACTCCTGGCATAAATTAAGAAATGAATGTCACTGCAAACCAGTTTAATCATAAACAGTGGTCAGATATCGAAGCTGGAGTCTTAAACCTTCCTTATGATGCTGAGTTTGTCCAGATCAAGTAAGAGTGTGATGTTTTGACGAGTAATGAATTTTGAACAACAATAATCCAGGATCACCAGTGATCCCTGACGGGTAAGGGGTTAAATGTGTGATCTTAAGCTACAAGCTTTGTATTGTTGATTAGCCTACAAGTTAGTAATGTTATAGAAAAGGAAAGTTATTCTTCATGACCAGAAGAATAGCCTTTCTTGAGAGTGTGGTGGATTTTTAATAGATAAAATAGTAAACTGTATATTAAACTAACCATGTTTGTAACATCTAACCTTACTTCTCTTTTTAGGCCTAACATGATAACACTTGTACTAAAACATTCTGTCCTGTGTTTTTGAATGTTGTATGTTGTGTTGCCATACCCCTTTTACTTGGGTTGTGTGAGTGCATTTGACAAATTTGGGAATTGAAACTAGACAGATGTTTAAAATTTGAATCTTGTGATTAACAATGAAGTAATCATTAAAACAAAGTTTGCTTTACCTGGTAACAGAAGGGTTTGTCGTCTATGAAAACCAATCAAATTGTGGGGAAATTATGTAATGCAGCATGACATGTTTGCCATACCTCCTTATTCTATAAAAACTGTTGTATTCTTTTAGCTGGTGGGATTCTCAATGGAATTTGTCTGAGATCCTCTGGCCTTGCTTCTTCTTGGGGAAGATTCTCTGAGAACTGCTCGAGAGATCCTCCGGCCGTGATTAAACATTTGAAGGACATTTGCTAAAGTCTGTTTGTCGATTATTCCTGTGCAACTGAAAGCTAGTTAGGGAAGCAAGTTAGTTAGGTAGACTACTGTATATATTAAACGTTGATTGGAGACGGCCCCGGTAGATTTAGGTCAGATGAGATAGGACTTAGTTAGGTTTAGGGAAGATAAGAAGAATAATCCTCCTTGAGAGTTGATAAGAAAATTGTATGGTCGGTTCGGTGGACGAACGAATTATTCGATGTGAAATTAATTCTGTAGGTATTCTGAAATTTGATCTATAGCCTATCTGTATATTCATAATTGATTGTAATTCGTTGTGGTTAATTATATAGATACAAATATATGGGCTATGTATTCCCTTTTGGGCGATTTAAAATGTGTAGGTAATAACTGATCAAAACCAGTATGATTAATTATTAATTATATATTCCCCTCATTTGAGATGATTCGCTACAGCGTTGATGAAATTCTCTGACCAGATATAAATGAAAGGCAAGTTCTATAAAGTTCATTGATTCAATGATTGCAGTACATTTATGTATTTATGTACTTATTTTAGTTTTTTGTGTGAAAACTCATTGTTATAAAACTAAACTGATCATTAAAAAACTTCGAAGAACACGATTAAAGAACACGAAAAACATGTTAAGTATTTTCATTCATGTATTTGTGTATCCAGCTGAATTTATTATTAAATCAACAGAGAACACATTTGATGTTAGTATTTATTTTTGATAAATGCCAGACTAGAATACAATGCAGTGCTTCATTATGCAGTGAATACTGAAATGTTTTACCAACATTAGAGTGTGTTTAGTTTGCTGTGTTAATTGTTTTGAGGGCAACTACATTAATTTGGAGAAATGTCAAATCGATTGAGAAAAACATACTCGGTTACTAACGTAACCTCGGTTCTCTCTAGTAGAGGGAACGAGTACTGCGTCTTAGCTAAGACGCTGCGGGAAAAGTCTCTTTTCACGAATATTGAAACAAAAAATTATCCTTAATTTTATAATATTTGTAAAACGCATTTGCAGCAGTATACAGCCACAGGCAAGACGGCTCGCTTGCTCATTGGCTGCTCTACGGCAAATGCATAAGCCTATCGAGCGCAGGCTGATGCAACATCAGACCAATGAGGCCACTTCCCGCCGACATGGGCGTGGCCTAGCCCTATAAAGGTAGCTCGAAAAGGCTGACTCACTTGATTTATTTCATCGAAGAAGCGAACCAGAGTGAATCGTACGCACGGCAAGGAACGCAGTACTCGTTCCCTCTACTAGAGAGAACCGAGGTTATGTTAGTAACCGAGTACGTTCTCTTACGAGAGTTCTCTCGTACTGCGTCTTAGCTAAGACGCTGCGGGAACCCAATGTAAGACGCCGTGCGTGCAGGGATTAACAACCATAAACCTGGAGGCGAAGCCCAGGATTTACAGTGCACAATCACCAGAGGGACTCACAGAGAGTCCTAGAACAGGAGGAGGAACTCTCCGTCCCGATATATAGCAGCGTCCGCAGACGCAATATTATGACATCACTTAGACAAGGCAAACCTTGACTAATGTGGGAATATGCCCATAATACTGCCCATAAGATAGTTAGCAACGCACTGCGCTTGCATTCTCAGTGTTCAAGTCAGACTACTGATTCAGTTACACCGACAACAGCTTAGCCTGTAAGGCGGGAACCTCAAGGTTATAAAACCTGATAAATGTAGACGGCGAGGCCCAACCTGCCGCCATACATATATCCTGTAAGGATATCCCACTAGACCAGGCCCACGACGAGGCAACGCCTCTCGTGGAGTGCGCTCTGACACCCAGTGGGCACTGAAGACCCCTGGAAGTGTAAGCTAACGCTATGGCATCAACTATCCATCTGGATAGGCTTTGTTTCGAAACAGCCATTCCCTTGGAACGTCCACTGAACGAGACAAACAGTTGCTCAGTCTGTCTGAAGACAGCAGAGCGAGACACATAGGCTCTTAAAGCCCTGACAGGGCAAAGAGAGCTCAAGTCTCCTTCCTCTTCTAACACCGGCAGGGCAGACAGGGATATAACCTGAGCCCGAAACGGTGTGTTGAGGGATTTTGGCACATAACCGTGCCTAGGTTTGAGTATGACTCTCGAGTCACTAGGCCCAAACTCCAAACACGACGGGCTCACAGAGAGCGCGTGCAGGTCACCTATGCGCTTCACTGAAGCAAGAGCCAGCAAGAACACTGTCTTAAATGACAGATGTCTGAGGCTAATCGTCTGGATGGGCTCGAAAGGGGAACCTTTCATTGCCTCCAGAACCGTAGAGAGGTCCCATACAGGGACCGATGGGGGTCTGGGAGGGTTCAGTCTCCTAGCTCCCCTGAGGAAGCGGATGACCAAATCATTCCTTCCTATCGACTGACCGAGCGTTGTTTCCGCGAACGCTGCGATAGCCGCCACATATACTTTGAGCGTGGAGGGGGCTCTGCCCTTATCCAACAGCTCTTGAAGGAAGGAGAGAACCTCCGTCACCTCACAGTCGAGGGGTGAACATCCCCGAGCTATACACCAGCTGGAGAATACCGACCACTTTGAGGCATAGAGCCGTCGAGTCGACGGTGCTCTAGCCTGAGTGATAGTATTTAGCACTCCTACTGAAAGATCAGCGGGTAACCGTTGAGAGCCCACACGTGTAGGGACCACAACTCCGGTTGAGGGTGCCAAATCGAGCCCCTGGCCTGCGAGAGAAGGTCCCTTCTCAATGGCACCGGCCATGGGGCAGTGTCTGCTAAATGCATCAGCTCTGGAAGCCAAGGTTGGTTCCTCCAGAGTGGTGCTACAAGCAGCACTGAGCATTTCGTTTCCCTCACCCGTTCTATCACCTCTGGAAGGAGGGAGACGGGGGGAAAAGCATAGAGCGGGCAGCGTGGCCACCTCTGGGACAGCGCGCTTTCGTTCTTGGAAAAGAACGCGGGGCAGTGAGCGTTTTCGCTGGACGCGAAGAGGTCCACTTTCGCTCTGCCAAATCTCTCCCACAGCAGCTGGACTGTCTGTGGGTGTAGAGACCATTCGCCCGCGGGAATGTTGTTCCTGGACAGTCTGTCTGGACCCAGATTCTGTAACCCAGGCACATGAGCTGCTTTCAGCGAGCGCAAGTTGTGCTGAGCCCACACCAGGAGGCGTTCCGCCAACCTGTACAGATCTCGGGATCTGAGACCGCCCTGGCGATTTATGTAGGACACCACAGACATGTTGTCCGAACGGACTAAGACGTGATGGTCCTTGATATGGGGACGAAAACGCATCAGCGCGTTTTCCACTGCCAGCATTTCCAGACAGTTGATATGTCGGAGCTTTTCTCGTTCTGACCACAGGCCACATAACGGTCTGCCCTCGAGCAGCGCTCCCCATCCCGAGGTGGAGGCGTCCGTCGACACCACTCTCACTCTCGAGGAAGTCCCCAGGCTTGCACCTGATTGGTACCAGCCGTTCGCTGTCCAAGGTTCTAGAGCTGTAACATAGCTCTGGTTGACCTTGAGGCGCAGCCGACCGGAAGTCCACGCTCTGCGCGGTACCCGCGCTTTCAGCCAGAACTGCAAGGGGCGCATGCGGAGCAGGCCCAGCTGAAGAACTGGTGATGCTGAGGCCATGAGACCTAGCATCTTCTGAAATGCCTTGAGCGGGAAGGACGCGCCGCAGCGGAGAGATCTCGCTGCGCGCTGAATGCCGAGCGCGCGCCGTGACGACAGCCGCGCCGTCATAGACTGTGAGTCCAGAACTATACCCAAAAACGAAATCGTTTGACTGGGGTTCAGTGAACTCTTCGTCCAGTTGACTCTGAGACCAAGTTTCTCGAGGTGATCGAGTAACATGGTCCTGTGTTCCACGAGCTCTGATCGTGATTGAGCCAGAATCAGCCAGTCGTCCAAATAGTTCAGCACTCGCATGCCTCTGAGTCTGAGAGGAGCGAGCGCTGCGTCCATGCACTTCGTAAATGTGCGAGGTGCCAGGGACAGGCCGAATGGCAGGACTGTATACTGGTATGTCTGGCCCTCGAAGGCGAATCTCAAGTATTGCCTGTGACGTGATGCTATCTGTATTTGAAAATACGCGTCCTTCAGATCTATTGACATGAACCAGTCTCCTCTGCGAATATGCGCGAGGATTTTCCTGGTCGTAAGCATTCTGAAACTGCGTTTCACTAATGCTTTGTTCAGCTGTCTCAGATCCAGTATGGGTCTGAAGCCCCCGTCTTTCTTGGGCACCAGAAAGTATCTGCTGTACAGCCCCCGTTCGCTTTGAGCTTGAGATACAGGCTCTACAGCCCCTTTGCTCATCAGTTTTAAAATTTCGGCTCGAAGTAGGTGTGCTACTTCCGAATTCACCGTAGTTTCGACACGCGCCGTAAAGCGGGGAGGGCGTCGATAAAACTGTAGCGAGTAGCCTCTCTTTATAATGCCTAGCACCCATCCCAAAACCCTTGGAAGCGCTGCCCATGCATCTGCATGAATGGCTAAGGGTTGGATGCGAAGCACACTCTGTTGACTGGGCAACGAGAGCGCTTCGGTGTGCTGTAACATAGGCGTTATGTCTGTGACATTCGAGGCGGGGGGCGCACTGATCACAGCGGGCAGAACGCTCGTCCTCGACCCTGCTACGGCGCTTAGCCGAGTGAGGGAGGGCTGAGCGAGTCCTGTGGGACTCGTACCGTCTGTGAGTAAGTGTGGGCTGGAAGCGTGCACATTTACTGCTTTTGGCGCGTTGTCTGTCTGAGCAGAACGAACGTGCACGGGTTTCGTTTTTACTGAAACCGCATGACGTGTGTGACATAGTGTTTGTGGGCACTGAGGAGTGGGCACGTTTACTATGTAGTGCGCGCGATCGACCTGAGTCGATTTTATGGGCGCGAGCCCTGTGTGAAGGGCTGTGCTTGTGTGTACGGATGGGCACTGAATAGTGGGCATCAGCACTACATTTATAGCACCATCGGCCGTGGCCGGGACACCAGAAAATACTCTCTTTTCGGGATATACTGTATCTGGGTAGCCGTAAAAACGGCTTTTGTGTGCAGGCAAGCGGGCAACTGTACAGGCTTGCGCGTTGCATAGGACGCTGAGACAGTCGCAATTCCTGGGACTGAAACAGCGGCGCGCTTGGGTGGGAGCCCGGCCGCAGCGGGACTCGTACACCGGCGCTTTCCTAGGCGTGCTAGGATGTGTTCGGAGCTTCCGGTTTCACCACAATCCTCTGCCGTGGTCCACGCGGCGCGGGGCGACGGCTGGTAGAGCGAGAGCGGGGTCTCGAGCTGCGTTGCTGTCGTGATGACGCAGCAGGAGGAGGGGGCTGTGGCTGAGAGCTCCGCTGGGTCGGTTTAGCACGACTTGCTGCAGAACTGGAGCGCTTCGGCAGGAAGTGCTTAAAGGCTTGCAACGCTTTCTGGTCCTCGGCGAATCTCTCTATAAACTCGTTGACAGAGGATCCAAAGAGGCCAGCGGGATTCAGCGGGGCGTCGAGGAACGCGGTCCGTTCAGACTCGGCCATGTCTGAAAACGTCAGCCAGAGATGTCTCTCAGCCACAGTGGCGGAAGCCATAACTCGTCCCATAGCCTGAGCGGCAGACTTAGTAGCGCGAAGGGTGAGATCCGAAGCGCTCCCTAAATCCGCGAGGCAGATTGCATCAGGTCCCATCTCGTCCAGTTTACGGAGGAGATCACCCTGGAAAATCTGCAGCGTGGCCATGGTGTGTAGTGCAGACGCAGCCTGCCCAGCAGCGATGACGTCATGCGGCAGGCTTTGGATGGCAACACTGGTTTCGTCCGCCGTCCAGCAGAGGGCGGGCAAAGGTGCGTCGCTATCGCCTGTTCCACCGGCGGAAGTGACTGGTAGCCTCTGTTTTTAGCATCATCCAGAGCGGAGAATGCTGGTGAAACAGACGAACGTGTTCGTGCTGAGAAGGGAGCGTTCCAAGCCTTTGCCACCTCTTCATGAAGCTCAGGAAGAAAGGGGGCGGGCTTAGACTCAGGAGAAGTACGCTCACCCGGAAGAAAGCTACCATCCAGCCGGGTCCGAGAGGGAGGTACTGGTGCAGACCACTCGAGGCCGAGACTCATCGTGGCCAGCGTGAGCACTCGCATCAGCTCCTTCTCGATGTTAGCTCGTCTGTTAGGCTTACGAGCAGTAAGTGCGAGATCCTCGGAGCTCGTCCAATCACCGCTGCCCGAAGCTAACAGAGAGCACGCGTCCTCATCCCCCGACGCGGCTCTGAAATCGACTTCCTCTGATGAAGCGGCGGCAGACGGCGGGCGCTGAGCATCAGGAAGTGATTCAGGCGAGGCCGGTGAAGCAGGCGGGCGCACCGGCGAGCTCGGTCAGGTTGTAGAGGGTTCCGGGATCCGCTGAGAGCGGCGCTTTTTACGGCGCGGCAACGCGGCGGGGAGTGCAGGCTCGGAGAATACCGCCAGGCGAGTCCTCAGAGTCACCATAGGCATCAGCTCGCAGTGAGGGCAGCCGCCGTCAGCGAGCGCGAGCGCTGCATGGTCTTCACCCAGACAGGAGACACAGACCACATGAAGGTCTCCCTCGCTGAGTGGGGCTCGGCACGAGCCGCAGGAGGGCATCCTTAAAAAGACGCAAGCTCTTTTACGAGTGTGTGTCGCGGGGCGAACACACACACACACACAAGAACAGTTGGAAAGGATATGAGCGCCGAAAAGCGCAGCAGGTACGGCAGTGGAAGGCGGCGAAGGCCAGCAGCTTCAGATGGCTCGTCCCGCTGAGGTGCTTACACTCAAACGACGCTTGCTTCTTATCGAGATCCAACGATGCGTGAGCTTTGCTGAAGAGATGAAAAAATCAAGTGAGTCAGCCTTTTCGAGCTACCTTTATAGGGCTAGGCCACGCCCGTGTCGGCGGGAAGTGGCCTCATTGGTCTGATGTTGCATCAGCCTGCGCTCGATAGGCTTATGCATTTGCGTAGAGCAGCCAATGAGCAAGCGAGCCGTCTTGCCTGTGGCTGTATACTGCTGCAAATGCGTTTTACAAATATTATAAAATTAAGGATAATTTTTTGCTTCAATATTCGTGAAAAGAGACTTTTCCCGCAGCGTCTTAGCTAAGACGCAGTACGAGAGAACTCTCGTAAGAGAACTGTAACTATGAGACCAGGCTGATTTCTAAAATACTTCAATTTTATTTTCACACAAGTTTACCCAATACCAAAATCATGGATCTTTCTGGTATTATCTGCAAATGCTCAGCATGACAGAAATAAAGACCTAATAGTCAGGGTCCTACCCTGACAGTCTTATCTGTTTTGTCACTGTTTAATGTGTCCTTGTTTGTCTGTGTCTGAGCACATGGCAATAGGCTTGTTCGACTTGAACCGGCGCTGCACAGACCGATCGGTGAATGACATCAAAGTACCGCGAGAGCGAATAGAAAGTAGACGGCTCCTTATGCTTTTGAATTGCTCTCGCGGTACTTTGATGTCATAAACCGATCGGTCTGTGCAGCGCCGGTTCAAGTCGAACAAGCCTTCTGTCTAGGGTTGCCAACTCTCTGAAATGAAAATAAGGAACGGGGTGACACGCCCCCGTGACACGCCCCCGGACACGCCCCCCAAGGAATAATTTAAAAAAAATAACTCCTGAAATGATGACTTCTGGTGAATATTGTGGAAACTAATTGATATATTTAGATAAATATATTTAATACATTGTAGCATATTATAATACAACTTATAGGCCTATAGAATAGCAAAGTGGGCCTAATCAATATACAAGACTGAACCACATAAGTTAGATGTGAAATATAAAGCCTATCATGATCATTTTGCCAATAATGAACCATGGATTTGTTTAGTTTATAATACATTTTATTTTTAACTTAAACAAATACAACATCTAACATTCAAAACTTCTGTAGCCTTGTGCAAACTTATTCAATAGAATTAGACTTCTAGAATGTTCTTTCCAGTGCAAAAAAATATATTTTTAATTTAATTAGACAACATTTTATGGAGGTGTAGTGCAAATATATTTATATAATTATACTTCCATTATAGTTAACTTTCTTTCCAGTGCAAAACAATAATATAAAAACATAAATAAAAAAAGCTAATAAAGAAAATCTAAAATATTGCACTCAAATACTGCATTCAAGCAATACAACACCTGTATGTATGCACATGGAAAATCTCACAGAAATAAATAAACCTCCAGACTAAGCACATTGTGCAGCTATTTTTTCCATGTGTACTTTTTTGATTTCTTTACAATGCTAGGCTAAACTTGTAATATCTCTTTTAATATAATCACTTTCTTATGAACTAATTTGAGTCTTAAAATTACATAGCCTACCATATCAGCTGGAGACGTCTGACGGACAAGGAACCGTGACATCGCTCGGCCGTGTATTCATTGTCCCTCACGCACTCCAGCCACGGGTAGTCATTTTCCCATTCAATTCTATATTTTTGTGCTCTTTTCTTTTTCGCCGGCTGCTCGGAGGAAGTAATTTTTACATTTCCCGCTGTTGTCACTTGTCGTCATCGTTGCTACGATACGTGACTCACAATGACTGAAACGACCAATTAAAAGGGCATTCTCTGATGATGTTCCAAGATGTTAAAAACGCTACGCTGATCATAGACAATCCGGGGGAGAAATTAGTAGCCTATCTACCCCACCGTCGGGGTTTTTTTTCACTGCACTGAATTGATTCTCAAAAATACGGAACAAAGTGCGTTCCGTATCAGTTCAATACGGAACAAGACTTTTATGTGTCAAATACGGAACGATTCCGTATTATACGGAACGGTTGGCAACCCTACTTCTGTCTTTGTTTGTGTTGACCATGTGCTCCTCCCATCCCGCCTCCTTGTTTCCCATTACCACACCCCCTTGTTTAGTCCTTGTCAAGTCCTCATTTGCTTATGTTCACCTGTGCCTCATGTGCTCTGCTCCCTTTATATTGTGCTCCTTTCCTTCATGTCTTTGCCAATTTGTTTTGTTTTGGTCAACGGATTCACATATTGATCGATAATAAAAAATATAGAAGTACAGTATGTGATCATAATAAGTAATCGATATATATATATATATATATATATATATATATATTTTTTTTTTACAATTTATGTTATAGGAAAGTAGCTAAAGTGTTAAATCAATTAAATAAATACTGCCTTCTCGATAATCATTTGCCTTTTATGCATCAGGTGGGGTTGCAAAACGGCAATTTTTTAAAACCTGCTGTTCCGACCTTTGTATACCGCATGCCGTTCTAAGCTTCAAACGTCATCAATCACGTGGTATTGTAATTTTGATACAAGCATTGGTACAGTGTGTGATACAATAGAGCTTTGAAAACTGTGTCGGAGCATCAGAGCCCTGGTATCAACCGTCCCATCACTATGCTCTAGTTCTAGTTGTGTATTTGATTGTTTCTAGGTCTAGTGTATCCTTGTTGCTATTTTTTTTGTCTAGTCTTGTTCAAGTTAGTCATTACCCCTGTGCATCCCAGTCCTGTTTTGTTTTTCTCTTTTGATTTTAATTCTACTTAAGATATCCACAGATTTTCCTGCCCTACTGTTTGAACTGTTTCAGGCCTCACTTCCCCTGTTGTGCCATGTCTACAGTCTTGTCAATAAAATGTCACTGCTCATTCTGGGTCCCTTTTTCTTGCAGAACCGTGACTACTAATGTTCCAAACCTTAAATACTATATATATATATATATATATATATATATATATATATATATATATATATATATATATATATATATATATATATATCCTCAGTATGGGGCTATATATATATATATATATATATATATGAAACAAATGATAAACTTGTTTAGGTAACGGATCACTGAAATATTTAGAAATAGCTGAATCCAATATTAGTTGGAGGCATAGTCAAGTGTTGAAGTTCTTTCCATTACATGGACATACACAGTAAAAAAGGAACTCCTTTAATTGGTTTTGTTCGATGTGCATGCAGAACTCGGAGAAGCAGAGAAAGAAAAATAATATCTGGGTGAGGCATAGTTGATAGAGGTAGAGGAATAATTGAAGGAGGAGAGGAGTAGTTGGATCAGGTCAAGGGAGAAGAAAAGTTCAGGGAGAGAAGAAATAATGTGTGCAGGATGCATGTTTTTCCCCCTTATACATGTGGAACCTATGAAAGCTTATTTCTACCATAGAAAATAAATGACTTTTTATCTCACAATTATGACTTTTTTTTTACCCCTCTCAATTCCTAGTTTATATCTGACAATTCTGAGGGGGAAAAAAAGTCAGAATTGTGAGATGTAAACTCACAATTATCTTATACTTTTTATACTAATTTATTCTATAGTAACCAAAGGCCATGTATGTTGGATTTGTTGTTGATCAATTGCAGAAATTTCATGTTTTCATTTCAGTAAAATCTTCATGAAAAGCTTTCCATTACCACTGTTCCGTATATGCAGAATATGCGTTCTGCATAGGGCACTAACTAAGGGGACACCATCAACACCCCACCCCCTAAAAACAAGTTTAACGGAGGGGGCAACTGAAGTTCTGAATATGGGACCCATTTGACCAGTCAACTTATGATTTTTTTTTTATTTATTTTTTTACTACATTCTATAAAGTAATGACTTATTCACTTTTTGATAGTATTTTTCCAAGAACGCACACGTTCAACAAATATTTAGAATGGTTTACAGTAAAAATAAAATGAATTATAAAATATATATATATATATATATATATGGATTTCATATTGTCTACTACAGGTAGAACTGAAACATGATAAGTAATGCCATTTTCATAATGCCATCAATTGTTAGTATTTTGACAGTCATTGCACTATGATTGACTATATGTTCATGTTGAATATAAAACTAGTGATAAAGTTTTGACAGAATGATTACATTTTGAGTCGGGTTTGTTGTGTTTTTATAGAGTTATGTAGAAAAATATTTTTAGCATTTATTTAATAAAATGTGGTTTGGGGTAGAAAATTAACAATTTGTCTAATTGTGTGATGTAGGTGTGTTGTTGTGTTAAGAGTTTAGAAAAAAGGACTTTAACTATTGATAAAAGCTTGTTAGCAATTGTGTTGTCAGTATATTGACATATAATGTTTCTCAAAGAAATGGGTTACCGCAGCCATATATTGCTTGTGTCATCTGTATGGTGACATACATTTCTCTTGGACGTGCGGCAATATCAGATGTCTGGAAGTGAGGATAGGTGTGGGTGGGATGGCATATCCTTTTACAAATAAAACCATGAAGTCACTTCAAGACGAAAAACAGAAATTCGCAATACCTAGCTGGATGCTTCCAGGAAGTCCTTACTACCTGCTCTACTTATTTATGAAACCCACCACCCGCAAAATGATGGCCCGCAGCGAGCAATACCTGAAGCGAGACGCAGCTAGAGCGTGACACCTGCTGAGCTGCATAATGTGTTATCCATACAAATGCATCACAAGTTTGAAATAACCCGATGAATGGCTCTTGCACACCTCAAACACAGGGCTGGAAGAGCTTCCTCAGTATGGGGCAGAGCAGAAGTATTAAACCAACCCTGCATTCGGCCTTCGGAAAAAACAGTATTTCCCCTGTGTATTAAGTGTGTTTGGTATGTTTGGACACACCTATCTTCACGCAGTCAGCACAGGGTGAGCTTCAGACCCCCAGTATGAGCTGAGCAGGCTGCAATCTTGTAGGGGTTCAGTTGGGCAACAGCCTGGTGTGTGTGAAGTGCCAATAGCAACACAATTACTTACACCAGGAAACTCCATGTTCACACCGATGCTGACTGTGGAGGTTATGCTTTATCTGTAGGCATGCTGCTTTGGCATGCCACAAATCTACACTGGATAAAGAATAAAGACTAGAGCCTGCTTTATTGCAGCTGCTAAATGTTCCAATAAAAAAAAAAAAAAAAACCTTATTGGTCTCTTCTGTACACATCAGAAATAAACATTCTTTATTGGCAAGTATGCTTCCATGAAGTTGCATTGCACAAAATATTCTTTATAGTGGAAAAAGGGTTCTTTTAATTATTAAAATGTTCTTCACACTAAGAAAAAAAAAATATATATATATGTTTTAAGAACTGTACACTGAAAGGTTATTTGAGGAACCAAAATGGTTCTTCTCTGGCATCACAAAAATAAAATAAAAAAATAATAAAAGAAGAGCAATGTCCAGTATTTCAAAAAATATTTGCTAAAGTACTTGCAAGGCAGCAGACGAGTAGTGTTAAAGATTTAGGCAAGTTACATTTTTAGAATTGAATCCTGCATAAATGGAATGCAGTTCTGCCTCTCATGTGAATGTAACACATGTATTAAAGACAATGACAATATGCAAATATATGCAAAAACAAAAAGGAGACAAAAAGAGAAGTTTTGGATGACGTCTGTATAATGAAGTCAAAGGAATTGATTATGGAAGTATAATAATTTGTGTCAGAGGTTTAAATCAAAGACTGAATAACTACAGCACTGTTGCTCAAACACAGTAATGACCTGCTGCCATGTGATGATCAGACATGCTGTTATTCCAACTTGTCTCCCCTTATGCAAAGTCCAAGGTTATTCAAAAACATTTCCTGCACAATCTCTTGTGTTTTCTCATGCACTAGTGGTTTACTGATGTATACTAGTCAAACAGACAACACGCTTAATAAATAAATGCTCTGACACTTCATCTGTGATTCTAAAGGAGGCTGTACCTCACACACTTTAAACAGTTAGGAGATCAGTGTACTGTATAGCAGTATGAGTCTGAGCGACGGCAGCCCTCGGTGGGAGTCACACATGAACTATTATTGAACCTTTCATCGCTGTACTTTAATCTGCATCCATAGGAGTAAGAAGCTTACTATAAGCAATGAGCGTCATTAATCTGGCCCCTATCTGCCCCTCCTGGAGATATTCATTATGACAGTGAGTTATGGCCTGACCAGAGCCAAGGAAGGAAACCTGTCTTACTAGTGGAAACGTCACCTTCACACTATTGATCAGAACAAAGGACAGTGAGAATGTGGGCTCATGGGAAGTAACAATGAAAACAAAGCACCTCGCAAATTATAATGTAGCATTCTTTAACAATCTCTCTCCATGAAAACATGTCTTAATATTAAAGGTACAGCCACACTCTGTAATAACTTTCATTGATTTGATAAGTCTTGAACAGAAATTATAACATCATATAATGCTTAAATGAGTAATTCACTGCTGGCAAAATGGGCTTTCAATAAAACTAGGCTGTCTACGCTGTAGAAAGGCGAACCATTTTTGAAATTGGTGCTAAAGCTGGAAAAAACAGAGAAAAGGGGCTGTTGTCTTCCCTTTTGTCAAATAGGTAAGAAAACGTCAATACCTATAATGCACTGGGCATGTTGGCATCCAAGGGCACTCCCAATCCCAAAATGCTGCGTTCAAGTACAATTTTAGACATGCACTCGCAAACTTCCCGAAGCACTTTCCCTCGGGGTAATCCCCAACACCTTTTGACCAAGGGTAGATCCATAGACCACAATCCACCATGATTGTGACCTCACAGAAGATCACGCTTAATTTACTTCCACCCCACAGAACTCTAGTGTACGATATTTGAGTTATTTTGATATTAAATACTTGTAGCTACCTTAATGCCAGGGACACACTTAACCACTATATAGCTGAAACATTCTAAGACTGAAGCTTTCCTGGAGCAGATTTTAAACAGACTGTGAACACAGACTGAACACAGCTGTCTCTGACTCGGCGCGTTTGGGCATGATCAGTTGTAAGTATCAAATTACATTCACAACTGTGTCCCTGCTTAAGCTGACACTTTTTTACAGTATACTGCATTGATATCATTTTCGTTTTTGTATTTCTGTATTCAATATTTGGGTAACACTTTATAATAACTGCACACTATTAATCATTAATTAAGCATTAGTAAACAGTTAATTCCTAATTTATAAAGCATTAATAGACATTAATAAGCAGTTTATAAATACAGCTATAAATGCTTTATTCTTGATTTAAAAGCATAGCTATGTGTTTAATAATTGTATTGTCATACTTTATTAATGATCAATTTATCATTTCTAAATGAAGTATAGCATTATTTACAAACCAGTTATTTAGGAGTTGCCAGTGATTCATAAGATCACTTAGAAATTGTAAGTAAATGTAGTAAATGCAGGTAGTTATAAAGAATTTAGTAGTGGTCAGTTAACTATTTTTGTGAGCTCATCTAAAGTGAGTACTATTCATACCTTGTAAAGTATTTATAAAGGAGATTTAAAGACTGTTATCTTCTAAACAGAAAAAACAAACAAACAACACAGTGATACAGAACATAGAAATATTAACAGCCTTTAAATCTCATTTATAAATGCTTTACAAGGCATAACTAGTCCTCACTTTAGATGAGCTCACAAAAAATAGTTAACTAACAACTACTAAATGTTTTATAACTACCTGAATTACCGTAGAAATACATGTTAATAAACCATTTATTAACACACTAAGTAACTATTACTATATGTCTGAATAATATGTATGAATGTACATTTAAATAGTTTATTAATCATTTACTTACAATTTCTAAGTGATCTTATGAACCACTGACAACTCCTAAATAACTGTTTTTTAAATAATGCAATACTTCATTTAGAAATGATAAATTGATCATTAATAAAGTATGAAAATACAATTATTAAACACATTATAGATATGCTTTTAAATCAAGCATAAATAATTTATATCTGTATTTATAAACTGCTTATTAATGTCTATAAATGCTTTATAAACAATTAATTAACTGTTTTCTTATTAAACTTGTGATTAATAGCGTGCAGTTATTATAAAGTGTTACCAATATTGGTATATAGAAAAATTGTTAACAGCCAAAACATACATACAGGCCTATAGTATGGTGCGTAAACAATACGCATAAAAAAAAAAATATATATATATATATATATATATATATATATATATAAATAATACATCAGTTCCATTGCAGATTCCAAGTGATCAAGGGCTTAGTTCCATTTAAACACATTGCAAGGGTTCCGCCAGTTGTGGGCACTCGTGCAATGTAAGAAATGACATACATCCGAATGAACGAGACGGAGGGAAGTTAACGAAGGAAGGGCTCAAAAAATTGGACTTAAGCGCAGACTGAGTCAAATACTGCCTTGTTGATTGAGTAGGAAATATTCTTAGCAAACTTTCAGTCATAATGGTGTTATCTTGTATTGTTCCTGGGTGCAACAATTCAAAGAGTAAATCTTTACAGGGAGTGATTTACTTTCAGTTTCCAATGAAGGATCCAGAGAATTGTAAGCAGTGGCTGCAAAGAAATGAAAATATGGAGAGAAAAATTGCTACGGAAAATCTGAAAAATCTCCACGTCTCAGTTTCAAACTGGATGACTAGGAATACAGTGTTTGAGCCCAAATTGAGCGGAATAAATCTGAAAGAAACTTCCAATCTGTCGGTTAATTGGGAATAAAACGACTCCCTAACTCCCCAAAGCAAAACACTGTTGCTTACAGGTACAAAGGCTGTTATAGTGTTCTATTTTTACCATAATGCTGTTTAAAGAGTATACAAAGTGCACTACATATACGGTAGTGAAAGAACAGTTTTGAACACTGATTTTTTTGTTTTGTTTTAGTAATTAATATCTGGATTTCCATCCAAAATGTTTCGCAATCGATTAAATGCTGCCAGGAGACATTGCATAAGTGCAATAGCATCATGATATTTAAAGTAGCCATTCCTATATGTCCATATACCATATACCTGGGAGCGCCTGCGCTTAAAACACTTCTAGAGCAGATAGCGTAGAGATGACTCACTTCAACGGGCAGTTGTGGGTAAAGCGAGTTTGAAGAAACAAGTGTATTGGCAGCCCAATGGGAAAAACATGTAATCAGTTAGGCAAATAAACTCATATCATCACTGCACATATAATATTAACAGATCCAAAACTCTAAATAACCCACCTCTGCCTAACGCATTAAATGCTTATGTGAGTTTATTCACATTTAAAGCATTTCCATCAAAGATTTATTAAACATACTTTCAAAATATGTATCAAAAAAGTTGGATGGAAACCTATTGTAATATTGCTTTGTTTTTTGCAATATATATATATATATATATATATATATATATAGCCCTTCACTATAATATTTGCTAATCACTTTTGAAGGAAAACTGTTTTAAAGTGTACACGGTTTTCTGAATTTACCTGCTACTGCATTTAAGGAATAAATTATTTGTGTTACTAGATTTCAGACTGAGCTAAAAAAGCAAAGCAATCATAAATTAAGATTCTAACACAAATACATCAGTAGCGAATTGTGACGTTCAAGTGAAGCATCATAAATCATCCTAAAACTACATCTAGATTTTCCATAGCCTCCATGCTCACTTTCAACGAGGAAAAGAGAAAAAATAGAGAAGGAACATGATTCTTATGTTCTATCCTCGATTATTCCAGCTTTGGGCAATATGTTTTAATAATGAGCCGCTTCTCTCAGAGAAGTCTGGAGCTTGCCAGTAATGCCTGTTTCACATGTCAACTTGGGCTGGTTTAATCCCAAGCTCATTATAGAAGAGCAGGGCTAGCAGAACACAACACAAGCCCGTGGCGTTGAATTACTTTTCCACAGACCCACATGCTCTTCAGGACCCCTGAGACGTTGCAGCCACACACACGGCTGGGTTCAAGCTTAGTGGGCTTCTTTATTGAGTTTGTTTCCCATTGCGGGGAGCAAATTTACCGGCAGGTCAAAACAGGGCTGAACAGAAGAGCAGCATCTTTTTCCCTTCCTTCATCTGTGCGATTTATAGTATGAACTATGGGGGTGTTAGAGCTTGCAAATTGTGAGGGTCTCTTGTAGTGTAACCTGAGCACTGGAGTACATGAAACCTACAATTAACAACAGAACTTTGCGATGGTTTTCTGACAGCAAATTATTGCAGAAATCACATAATTTCACTGGTATTTTACCTCCTGCAATCTTTACAGCTTGATAAAAAAGGGGACTGGGAGACCACTGTCATCATGTATCGTACATAGCATTCTTGGAGATTTATAGCCGACCATTTGCATGAATCGCTCAGACAGATGACGACATGGAACCGGGGCGCCGCTAAGGGGATCGATTATATAAGTAGTAACAGTACTAATAGTAATGTAATAGAAATTATAAATGTGTAATCTGCCAAAGAGTTATATATGTTTATTTATTTATTTATATAGTGCTTTTTACAAATACAGATTGTTTCAAAGCAGCTTTACAGATATAACAGGAAAATAATGCAACAAAGTTTAATAGTGGAAGAAAATAGTGTCACAGTCCAGCTTAAGTAAGTTCTGTGAGGTTTCATTTTTGTTGTAAAAAAAAAGAATTCTGAATTCTTCTCTGATGCTTTTGAATGGAAGTCGCAGAATGTTGTCCCTTCCGTACAGAGCTGCAATCCTAGCCACCTGCGAAGGTACCCGCTGATCTTCCTCTCCATTTCCTCTACTAATGTGACTGGTACATCATGCACCATCAGAGGCCAGAGAATGCGGTGCAGGATGCCGTATTGGTAAATCCAGGACTTAAATTTTCCTGGCAGCCCTGACTTGTCTACTCTGCTAAGCCAGGTCTCTAACTCCTTGATGGACAACTGGACAGCTGCCACATCTCTAAGGCTCTGATCAAAGAGTTTTCCCAAACTTCTTGACTGGCTTCTCAGTGATGGATGGTATCGTGGTGCCATCCAGGGCAAAATGGAACTTGTCAGATCAATAATATTGTTGAAAATTAGATTAAATGTTACATTTAATGTCCCCAACTAAGCAAGCCAAAAACCAATGGCAACAAAGGTGAAAAGGCGAAAAAAGCGACAGTGGCAAGGAACCAAAACTCCATCAGGTGGCAGAATGGAGAAAAAAAAAAAACTTGGGAGAAACCAGGCTCAGTCGGGGGATCAGTTGTCCTCTGGCCAACAAACGAACAGTGTATGATTATGATTCAGGCAGCATTACAGGTCAGAAGTCAGATTGTATTGGAACAATCAGAATATTATCCAGTTCCATCTGGTTGAAGGTCGGAGTCATCACGCAGGTATAGAGGCGAGTTTGTTGATGATCAGTGCCGATGAGGCCTTACAGAGGAGAGTCTAGTTGACACAATCTCTGCTGACACTTCAGGGCTGCGTTGAGGTTGTGTCTAGGCGCAGGTCCTCCATCTGATCTGGATAAGGCCCGGATCCGGCTGACTACATCAAGCGTTGTGGTCATATCTAGGCGCAGGTCTGATCTGATCTGGATCCAGCTGATTACAGTAAACCTCGGAATAAGCAGAAAGACTAACATTAGCGTAGATGCCATTCTTCTTATGATGTAACAAATACATCGGGTGTTATAGGAAGTGTTCCTGGTTACGGCTGTCCTAATTTATGCAACCTAATAATCATTTAACTGATTTGAATAATAGGAATGTATAATTTTCTATGTGTATGCCAGGTTAAAGAGATGTGTTTTTAGTCTAGATTTAAACTGACAGATTGTGTCTGCTTCCCAGACAATGTTAGGGAGACTGTTCCAGAATTTAGGTGATAAATAGGAAAAGGATCTTTTGATATTCTAGGTATTATCAACTGGCCAGAATTTTGAGATCGCAATAGACGTGAAGGACTATAATGCGTTAATTAATACAATGCTCAATGAAGTGTTGACAGAACCGAGCTAATATGTTCATACTTCCTGGTTCTAGTAATGACTCTAGCTGCTGCATTTTGGACCAGCTGTAGTTTGTTTATTATGCATGCAGGGCAAGCACCCATAAGAGCATTAAAATAATCTAGCCTTGATGTCATGAACGCATTAAATAACTCTTCTGCATTTTTCATTCAAAGCATATGTCGTAATTTAGATATATTTTTAAGATGGAAGAATGCGGTTTTACAGATGCTAGAAATGTGGCTTTCAAATTAAAGATTGTTATCAAAGAGCACACCCAGGTTCCTAACCAACGATGAAGACTTGAAAGAGCAGCCATCAATTGTTAGACAGTATTCTAGGTTAGTATGTGCAGAGGTTTTTGCTCCAATCATTAGAACTCGTTTTTTTTTTTTTTTATTATTAAGTAATAGGAAATTACTAGTCATACAAATTTTTATATCAGCTATGCATTCCGTTAATTATAGATGTCTTCGAGTTTGTGGTAGATTTTTCCCCTACGCACCTGACTCAGGTTGAACCGAGTGTCCTTGACACCTGAAAATATTATACTCAGTTGAGTTCACCTCTGAATGCACGGGTTGACGCCTAAGCGTAGCTATTCTTACTGCATAAATAAAATGCCTAAGAATTATAGTTACCTGACCGCAATCTAACCCTGCCTAAGAGTCTCACAAAGAGTCGAACGACGTCTTGCCCCCTATCGACACTATCACTCTGGAATAAGGTCTTTAGTGTCTCACTAACCGGTCACCTGTAACTTGTTCCACTAACTAACTTGTTGTGCAGCAATAATAACCAACAGACTTTCAGACAATGCCTTTGAATATGCTTTAATTACGGCCGGAGGATCTCAGACAAATTTCAGAGAGAATCCCTTCAGCAAAAAGAATACAACCATTTTTTTAGAATAGAAGCATGGCAAAAATAACATGATACATTACATAATTTCCCTACAATTTGATTGGTTCTTCATATGCAAACCCTTCTTTTACTAGGTAGAAGCAACTTAGATATCAAAAAAAAAAAAAAAAGGAAAAGGTTAGAAGTTCAGTTGATTACTCAATATGTCATGAGACTGTTCTAGACTGTTATATTTTTTATATTGTCTAGCCAGCATCTCAGGACTTTCCACTGGTTTCGACACAAACTTCAGAGTACATTTGTCAGAATGTTAGGCCTAAAGGAGAAGTAAGGTTAGATGTTAGAATTATGATTAATTTGATATACAGTTTAATTATAAATAATCTGCTAGCTACAGCCATGGTAGGTCTCTGACTAAATACTGATACCTAGTGGTCAAAAGTAAGTATTATTAAATTGCAGACAAAGATTTTGGATAGCTAGGTTTACTTGTATGTTTGGTGCGGAATGGGTGCGGTAAATTGGGTTCCATTAACTTACTAGCTTGTTTTGGTTATTGGGAAGGGGTTACCTCCCCCAAATTACACCCTTGGATTTATTAAAACCATTTAAAAATCCTAATATAGCATAGCATAGTGCTATCATTTATAAATCTATGCTTAGGAGAATACCTTGATGTTTTTTTTTTATTATTATTTTTTTTTACCCTGATTTCAAAATAAAAGTTAAAACAGCAACAGCTGTAGCATGTTTGCATGTTTTGACGTCCACATTTTCTTGCTCAAGAAATCACAGTGGCTGTAGCATTTGTATCGTAAAGAAGTGGCCAAATATTAAAGATTAAGTGGACTTTTTAATTAAATGGAGGAAAATGGAGGAAAAAAACTTATGGAGCTTATATTTACAAATAGAGCTATAATTCTTTATAAGCATGGTCTTCATAGAAAGTGCTACCAAAAGTTTTTTTTTTTTAGATCTAGAATTCATTTTATAGAATATAGAAGTTCTAAAGAGCCAGTCAGCAGTAGAAACAGTCAGTGTCCTGAGACACATGCTAAGGACTGCAGATGCTCATTGGCTGGCACAGTCTGAAATATATATATATATATTTTTTTATGCTATTTGAGTATAAGAAACAGCATTTATGGGACAGTTCATGTCCTATTTTTTTGCTGATTTGAAACATTCAAATGTAAGTGTGGCAAGTAGTTTGAGATATCAGGATTACCCAATTTAAGTAGATATGACTTGGACTTAGGCGCCCAAAATAGCAGCCTGCAGGTCACAGAGTGAACAGACTTTCCTTGAAAGCAGGGCTGGACTGGAATTTTGGAATTTTGAAATATGATCATAAACACCACCCATGTTTACGCGCCCTTGGATACCAATTCCCACTCTTCTTAAAACCACTAAAGCCATGTAATGAGTAAGCAGGTATGAGTGAGAGTTATTAAAAAAATAAACTGTATTCCACAGTGATGAATCCTAAAACAAGCTATAAGCTGCATTGGCATAACAATGCATATATGAAATAGATGGAATAAATAATTAACTAAACAAGAATACTGCCAGTTGACTTACTGTTATTGTTAATGAATGGTGGTTAACAAAATAATGTACTCAATTTCAACAAGACAACGTACCAGAGACATAAAAAAAAAAAAAAAAAAAAAAAAAAAAAGCTTAAAGATCTGCTAATTGTCTTAGAAAGTTGTACACAATGTGTAAACTAGCCGTTCTAACGGGAAATACTGACACATTATAGCATGCAATTATTTTATTGCAGTGGTATCACCATCATTTTGCTAACAGCTAGTTTGTCCACCACTTGTGTTTTTGGCTCAGTTTTATCAAGAGGTAATGGGTTCCTACACTCGTTTTGAATGCAGTTCTGCTTATCGCAGGCTCTACACTCACTCCCTCATCTCTCTCCCTCTACTTATCTTCCTCACTGTGTGTGCTGGTGCTGCCACCACCAACACTATCATCATCAGCCAGCCACGGGAGCTGATGAAGGTCCCGCTGCTGCAGAAAGCATGTCTGTATCATTGAATGGCCCGAAAAAGAGTCGCACAAGTCAGAATTCGGCTCAAAATCGGACGAAAATCGCACAGTGTATGCCGCCTTAACCCTACCAGTCTACTAATACTCTAATGAGAGTTAGTAGACATGTAGATGCAATGTTACTTATAGACAACAGAATGTGTTAAAGGGACCATCAAAATAAAGTGAAACCATATTTTATTTAATTGATTAACATAAGAATAACCGGTAACGCTTTAGATTACAGCCCGGAAAGTACTACATAATTAAGATGAATTTACAGCGTAACTTTCGGTAATTATAGTGTACCTATGAAGTACTTCCATGTAAGTATAAGGGAACAATATGCAAAATTTGGGGAATAAAAGGGTAACAACCAGGAGAATTAAAAAAAATATATTTATTACTGTAAGTATTATAGAACTATGGGGTACTTATTCTACTATTATGATACAACAATCTTACATTTGGGACCAATTTAGCGAGAACATACACTGCGTACCTTTTTGTAAAAATTGTGTACCAATACAAACTGTATAGGCTTTTTTTAAATTACAGGGTACATATCTATGCATTTATACAGGTTTTTTTTTTTTTTTTTTTTTTTTTTTTTTTTTATAGCAAAAGTGCAGATGTTTAAGTTTGAGCTTACATGCTTTAAGGCAAGTAAAGCTAAAACTATTGCATTTTTTTTTTAATTCTGGGAAATATACTCCATGTAGTTACAGGGTAAGTGGTGCTTGTTACCCTCTTGTTCCAAGTAGTTACAGGGTAAGTGTGACATTGCGGGCCGTAAATTAAAGTGGTGCTTGTTACCCTCTTGTTCAGTGTAGGCATAGGTTAAATTGGGTCGGAGCGCACTGGAGCGCAGCTCCGCCTCCTCGGGTCCACAACACACCATGCCGGAGCTCAGCTCCGTCTCCTTCAGCACCAAATATTGTTATTCCACTTGAATTATTTTTCATCTCCTGGTAAATACATGGCATATGAGACTGAATAATTAGCAAGACTACACAGAGACACCCAGGCTAGATGGAATTATCAGACGTCATAATGCATTAATCCCTGCGTTCTCTGGTTCAGCACCCCGCCCACCAGCGTTACCATGGAAACCCGCGAGCGGCTAGCAAAATCAGTCTTTTAAATTCAACCGCCCGATGGGCTCATTGTGCTGTCTAATTCTTTATCAAGCATACGTGAGTATTTGATTTAATTTAACTTACCTCAGATAAATAAGATACGTAATTATTCAAACACAACCAACAACTTCATTTTCTAATGTGACTAATGTAGCCTCGCTCGCACTGTTTAGTTTTTCATTTGATTTATCTACTCTCATGCATTCACGCTCTCACGTGACGCCACACATCAATTTTCTCACGCACAGTAAAATCGCAAAGCAAAGAGGTCACGGAGACCAACAGACAAGACAGAGCAGGATACTAATGTTATAAAAAATAATCTCATCTCTCAGATTCTGTCAATTTTATTTCGAAATTCAAGCAATAAATACCGTTTTGGCGCTTGTAAATGTGATGTGACAGATCCCTATAGCGTGAACGGATGATCTCTAGCTAATGAACAATGTTAAAGGACAAGTTCGGTATTTTACACTTGAAGCCCTGTTTACAGATCGTTTCTGATAAAATAGAACGGTTAAGATTAAAATTTGGACACATGCTGCTGGCCTGAGAATTTTAGGTTTCTTTCGCTCCCCCCACCTCCAGAATGGCTGCATATGTGCACTGGAACAATCCTTCCTAAAAACGCATTAAACTTTCGTTTACAAAGACGTGAAACTCACCGAGTGGTCAGGGGTGTTCACTGATATGCTCACACAAAAATCGCTGCAAAAGATGCTTTCCAACAGGTTTTATCGTAGTTGTATCGTAGCGAAAGAAACCTAAAATTCTCGGGACAGCAGCATGTGTCCAAATTTTAATCTTAACCGTTCTATTTTATCAGAAACGATCTGTAAACGGCTTTAAGTGTAAAATACCGAACTTGTCCTTTAAATACAGTTGTTGTTATAATAAATTTAAAAAACGCATTTATGTCTGGGCTGATTTAGGTGAGTTTTTTTTTTTTTTTTGTCTTGAGAAAAATGAATGCCTATCTTGTGTAGCCTACTGTACCTAATATTTATCCAAATGAGTCAATATTGAATCAAATCACAAGCACTGAACTGAATTGAAATCATAAAATTTGTGTCAAGCAATAAAAAAAAGTTGCTTAGGGACCGTTTGGTTATGGAATGGACCACCGGAGGAAAATAGGGGAGGGTCATGCCTTTTTATTCTTCGTTGAGGGGAGGGTCATTCAACTTTTTTTAGTCTAGGGGGAGGGTCACCCAACTTCTGTATTCATGAAAACAGCAACATTTCAAAGTGGCTTGTTTGGTGCATATTTTTTCCATGTAGCTCCATGTAGCTCTCACGATCTCGGCCCCCCATCGCTATCAGATGGGTCTGACAGAACGCCAATGAAATGTTTACCCGGCAAAGCTTTAAAGCACAAGCAAATAATGAACTTTTGTGATTGCAAATAAGTGCAGTGTCCTGTGAGTGTAACTGTACCGCTGCATTAACATGTGATCATGTGAATGTACGTCAAGTTTTACAGTATTGGGACCGAGGCGCCAGAACAGCTGATAGAATGAGCGCTGTAGCACGATACACCATATTTTAGTTTGCATTCTTATTTTGTTTCCACAATAATGTTAGTGAGTAAATCTACTGAAATTGCCACCATAACTGTGGCGTGTGATGTGTAAGATGTAGGGCTACCACATCTTTAAATTACTATTAGTATTATTTGAAGTTAACATAATAAAATACGTAGACCTACACCAAAAAACTAGTTGAGGATAAATTCGTTAAAATTGGGCAATTCCAGCGTTATGGACGTGACATTTGCAGTCAAAACTTGAAATATAAATTCTCAGAAAATGTATTTAATACCAATATATTGAAACGTCTGTTTATATATCCATACTCCCTTAATAAAGGAGTCAAGACATTAGAAAAATATCAGTCTACACATGCGTTTTATATTTAATATGAGGGAAATAAACATGTGACGTGACACAAAAAACTTTAACTTTTAGGTGGCAAAATATTTTTTAGTAATTCTATGAATTACACTGCACAAACCAAAAGTAATATAGCCTACCCACCGGATGAAGAAGGGTCGGCCTCCACAGAACATAAAATATTCTTTTTATTTTATTTTTCGTGTTCGCATTTATGAGGAAAAAAACAATGTTATGGACGTGACAGTTCTCCATTACGGACATGACCGCTTTGAAAGCGGCTTTAAAACTTTCACAGAGACCTCAAACAGAAAGCACAAAGCCTTTCTTTAAAGTGAATTTCGTTTTTTATTAATTGTATCTTAATTTTAATCAATGTTTCATCAATCAATTGCCTGGATTTAATAAATAAGAAGTAAATATAGTAGAAAATAGATAATCATGACACGGAGGCGCCGGCGAGTGAACTGGACTCGTCTCATAAATGAACCGAATCTCAGCGCAAGGTACTTGCCTCACAGACCTGAGAAATATATAGAAAGCTTGAAATGTCTACTTTTAAACAGAACAATTCAAAACGAAAGAAAACTGACTGTTCTCTGCTTATATAATCCGTATGAAATGTGCGTTTCTTCTGGCGCGTTCACTGCTGCGAAGATCGCGAGTCAAAATCGTCAACTTCATCTTTGCAGTCCACACAGAAAACACTTGTTTATTAATAAACAATTCAAATGTCTCCTTGCTATATTTGGCATATTCATAATCATTACTTTTGCCGATTCTTTGTGACAGCTTTTAGATGCTTTATTGGCAGCGCCACCCACATGTTGAACGCGTCACCAACGCGTCACACCGCATCAGCACCAAAAACATGATTTTTTTCAAATCTAAAATCTAAAATCGTGATACGAACCGAATTGTAGGTTTGGTCTATCGTTACAGCCCCTAGTAAGATGAGAAAGCAGGAGTTTATGGTTGTAAAAAAAACAATGGCTATCTGAACATCTTTGCCAAGCGCAAACCAGTACAGAAGTAATCAATACATTATCGGGGAGGGTCTTGCCTTTTTTCACAATCATTTTGGAGGGTCATAGAAAAATGTATTGATGGCGAAGGGAGTGTCATGCATTTTTTGACTACAGATCTCAAAACTCCTCCGGTAGCCCCTTAAATAAAAAACGAACAGTCCCTTATCAGAAATTGTACCATGTTGTTTCATATTTATCAAATATAACAAACTGCCAAAGAAATTGGCCCTGATTCTCTTAAATCAACATAATTTTCTTGTTTAAAAAGATGTTTACATATTTGCCAACCAATATTTTCAAACATGTTCAATTTCATACGTTTTCCGAGGGTGAAATCCGTTGCCTGCTTGTTAACATTAAAGGTAAAAAAAAAAAAAAATTTGTAAAGTATCTTTGTTTGAATAACTACTCAACCTTACCTTACACATTAATACTGGAAAAATAGCCCCTTTGGTGTAAAACACATTAAGTAATTTTATGGCGCGATTTTTAATGATGACCACTGTAAATAAGGGCTCCCCCTCCCTACAAAAGCCAATTTAACCACTGAGTGTAGGTACAGGGTAAGTACAATAAAAAAATACATACAGACAATCTTATAATACTGACTTGGAAACCTTTATAAATTGGTCCCAAATGTGATTGTTGTATCATAATAGTTGAATAAGTACCCCTTAGAACTACAATACTTACAGTAAAAAAAAAAAAAAAAAAGATATTTCTCCTGGTTGTTACCCCTTTATTCCCCAAACTGTTGTTCCCTTATACTTACATTCAAGTACTTTATAGGTACACTATAATTACAGAAAGTTACACTGTAAAATCGCTTTAATTACGCAGTACTTGCCGGGCTGTAATCTAAAGCGTTACCGAATAACCAAATATATATAAAACTTATGGGAATGTGGTGGGCTGCCATTGTCCCGACAATCATCCCTGGCAACACAGAAGGAGCAGTTGATCAGCAACCTATGCACACACCTGATGGTGATCTTCCACTTGTCACGGGGGCCTTATGAACACATGCGGGGGAAGAGGAAGGATGAGTGATTAATGAGAAGGAACCTGAAAGCATAGAAAGAATGCTCAGCTGGTCAAGCTCATTCCCCGCTGTCTGGCTGAAGTTTGTCGTCTTCACTCCACTTTATCCTGCTTTCACAAACTGTTCTGACACGCATGGGTTGGATATGAAGGTAAAAGAGTAGCAAAACTCAAGAGCACGTATATGTGAATTTGAGAACTTGTACAATAAATATTCATACTTGTACGTGAACATTTACACTCACAGCTCCAATGTGAAAACCTGTAAAATAAAAATCTGAAGTTGAATGTTGAAATTTGCACTCGCAGACGATAGTCACAACCTGTATTCTGAATTTGAAGCGGCAGACAAGTGTCACGGATTCACTCAACGACACACCCCAGCCAGCATCAACTCAGCACACCTGGTCCCGATCACAATCACCGGAGTTCTGATTCACAGCACCTGCACCTCATCACTTCACTCACCACGCCAGCTCTGCATTTAAACCCCAGTCAGTTCACAGCTCACTGTCCGGTCTTGTCTTTCGACGCCTGTGACTCCCTGGTTCTAAACCATTCCAGTCTGGTTCCAAGCTTACCTTTATATTCCGCAAGTATTCTCAAGTTCAAGGCTAATCTGTATCTCTGTGTGTATTCTCAAGCAGCATCTGTGTGCAGTGATTGTCCCGGACTCCCAAGACCAAGACCAAATCCCTTTTCATTCAGCGAGCGGTGCATCGCGGATTCTAGCCCAGTGTCCTGAGTGACTGTTTCTGTTTCAAGCATTTCAAGAGACCCTGAGTTCAGCGTTACATTCCTGAGTTTGTCCTCTTAAGCTTACCTGAGGATCTGGAGTTGCATACAGTGTATAAATAAACCTTTGTTACCGTTATCTCTGTGTCCTCGTTCATACAGTGTTGTGACAGAAGACCGGACCACACACCATGCAAGCTCCATCGGCTTTCAAGATCCCCGCTGTATCCACCGATGCTTCTCAGGGCGTCACCGCACTCGCTGCCGCCGCATCCCAGCCACTTTTGGATACTGTCACCGTACAGCAGCAACCTCTTCAAGAAATCATCACTGAATTCCGTCACGCATTACAAAGTTATCGACCTGCCTCAGTAAGTCCCATGGCCAAACCTACTACTTATTCGGGAGAGGAGGAATGCAAGGGATTCCTTCTTCAATGTAAACTCTACATGGAGGTAAACGCTGGTCAGTTCATTTCAGAAAAAGCCAAAATTGCTTTCATAATTTCTCTGCTCACAGGTCGAGTGTTAAACTGGGCTCAAGCTCTCTGGTATTCCAATGCACTCGCGTTACAATCCTTTAACGGATTTATTGAACATTTTAACACAGTGTTCGCTCAATCATCTAATGCCGTATCTGTTCATGACCAGTTGTTTCGCCTACGACAAGGCACTTCCTCTGTTTCAGATTATGCTTTGAAGTTTCGGACGATCGCTGCAAGCAGCGGATGGAACGAGATCGCTTTAATGACAGCTTATCGTCAAGGGCTCAACCCAGATATCTGTTTACAACTGGCCATCTATGACGACTCCATTGGGCTTGAAAAACTCATTCAACGATCGAAACTCATATCCCAACACTGCGCTGCATGTTTCTATAATTCCACTGCACGCTCTCCTCGCATCTCTTCGCCCGTAACCCCTCCAGTACCAGAGCCTATGGAAATCGATACGGGACGTCTAACTACATCGTAACGTAACCGACGTCGTACCAACAACTTATGTCTCTATTGTGGTGCTTCTGAACATTATCGTGTTGAATGCCCCGTCCGTCCCAGCCGTTCGGCGGTGAGTACAGTAGATCTACCATTTCCAGTTTCTAATCTGAAGCACACTCCGGTGTTGATCACCTATCTGAAACATTCTGTTCCAGCGAAAGCTCTGATTGACTCCGGCGCGGCGGGGAACTTCATCTCAGCCTCCCTACTCAACGGTTTGCAAGGCCGCCGTAGACGTTTGAGTCAACCACTGAGCATACACTCCATTCTAGGAAAACCCCTTTGTCAGAGAAGTATCCATCACTGCAGTCCCGAGTTACAACTTTCCATCGGTTGTTTACACCAAGAAAAATGCTCTTTACTGGTACTGGAGGGCTCTACAGCAGATATCGTCCTGGGACGCCCGTGGCTTAGTCTACACTCGCCTGACATCTGCTGGACATCTGGAGAAGTACGTCACTGGAGTGATCACTGTAAAATGCATTGTCTACGTCCTGTCAAGAGGAACCTCTCCGCTTCTTCCATATCAACTGTTCCTGCAATCCATGGTTCAACTTCTGTCGAGAGTCCGGCCACTGATTCTTCTCACCAGATTCCTCCTGAATACCGGGCGTTCCAGGACGTGTTTAGTAAACATCTCGCCACCACTCTTCCACCTCATCGGCCATGGGACGGCGCAATAGACCTGCTGCCTGGGGCTACTCTACCACGTGGAAAAGTTTACCCATTGTCCATCCCAGAGCCGAAGGCCATGGAGTAGTACGTGGAGGAAGCCTTACGCCAAGGATACATTCAGTCATCTACGTCCCCTACCGCCTCCAGCTTCTTCTTCGTCGGAAAGAAAGATGGAGGACTCCGCCCATGTGTCGATTATCGCATCCTTAATGCTTCTACCGTCAAGTATCGATATCCGTTGCCGTTGGTGCCTTCAGCTCTTGAACTACGCTCAGCTCGAATCTTCACCAAACTCGATTTAAGAAGTGCTTATAACCTAATTCGTATCCGTGAAGGAGATGAGTGGAAGACTGCCTTTATCACTCCTGCGGGACACTACGAATATCGGGTCATGCCCTTCGGCCTGTCCAACAGTCCTGCTGTCTTCCAGGGCTTTATGAATGAGATATTTCGAGATATGCTCCACCGGTTTGTAATCATCTACATTGATGACATCTTGATCTACTCCTCCAACCTCGTTGAACATGTCCTGCAGGTGAAGCAAGTCCTCCAACGTCTCCGTGAGTACCAACTGTACCTGAAGTTAGAAAAATGCGAATTCCATCAAGAATCCATGCACTTCCTGGGGTACGTGATTCGTCCAGACGGCATCTCTATGGATCAAAACAAAGTGGAAGCGGTGATCAACTGGCCTAAACCTCAAACCCTGAAAGAGTTGCAACGCTTTCTTGGCTTTGCCAATTTTTACCGCCGGTTAATCCGCGACTACAGTAAAATCTGCGCTCCAGTAACATCCATGGTGAAGAAGGGTACCAATTTTTTGCGCGTTTCGCTTTGGGTGTCAGAAGGCTCGAACCCCAGATCTTATTTAACGAGTCATTGTTGGCTCAGTCTGGTTGATTGGTTTGTGAGGAGAGAAAATTAATTTATTTAATGAACAAATCAAACACAAACATGTAAGGCTTTTATTTGTACACATAACATTGACACTATGGAGTGTGTTGTGGTTGCTTCATCTGCCAGAGCTTCTAACACTTTATTTTACTAACAAAAAGTTTACTAACTTTATTTTAAATAAGCACCAGATGGCGCTGTTCTCAACACTCTCGAAGCTTTGAATCTTTTCCCGGAATAGTCAGGGGAAAGCCTCAGTGATTCATGAGGCTTCATTTCCCCATCCCTAGGATAATCCACAATCGAAATCCAAATGACAGGCAAGGGTCAAAACCACAGGGAAGATAATCCAAACAATAACAGAGTCCAAGATACAGGGAAATCCAGGAAACCAGCCAGAAGGTCAGAACCATCACACATGGAGCATAAGCGTGCTCAGAAATGCAGTGTGACATTTACAAGACTTTGCCATGAGTGAGTAAAAACACAGAGCTTATAAAGGCAAACACAAACGAGTTAATCACATACAGGTGGAAGTAATCAGACCACAATGAGTGTAGGCAATGGGTTATGGGAAATGTAGTTCATGATGAGTTAGCACAAGAGTGCCCTCTGGTGGAGATTATGGGTACTCCAGCTGGCGCATGAGACACCTGCACTCTCACAGCAGAAGCTCAAGAGCACCAACACTCTGGCTTATTCCCTGGCTTATAACTCTTAAAGACTCTTTAAAAAATACATATATATCCCAATGGAAAAAAATAGTTACAGAACTATTGTCACACTGAAATAGTGGACAGGCACTGTTGAGCTCCCTGCAACAGAGAGGAAAAATATTTTTTCACACCGTCACTAGTAAAACACTGACTATAACATATTCACATATTTGTTATTTACATGTTTTTTTACTTAATTAACTTTGATTAAATTTGGTCTCACTTTTGCATAATTTAATTAAATTTTTCTCCAAGTAAATCATTTGGTCACACTGTGTGTTTGTTTTAATGGCAACCTTGAACTGAGATCCAATACTGCAGACAGCTAAGGGCAGGGAATTGTCTTGGGCTGTATCTTGTTAAAGTGTAAAAGCTTTCCGTGTCTGTCCCTGTGGACACAGAATCTCATTGCTCCGGCCCAGGCTCTTATTCTCCACATCAGGACAGGGTGAGCCAGGTCAACAACGAGAAGGTTTAGTAGAGATATGAAGGCAGGATCCCCTGGTACGGTTTGCTGCCATAACAGACTGTAGCTCTGTCAGTGTCCTTCACCTCCAAATACTCGCCAAGAGAGTGTGTGCAAATGTGTAAAGAAAGCTCACACTTCATTTAAGGACTAAACGACTTGAAGTTAACAACAAACCTGTATAACACATTACCTGCCCGTCTTCACGTTTTAAGCGATTTGAGAAAAGCAAACAGACTGTGTGGTCTTTGTTATCAGTCTAGGTAATAAGAAAGAATTATTTGGAAAGACTCTGTGAGAACAAACAAGCCAGGGTGTTTGCAGGCTCTTGCTAATGGTATGTTTCCCAGAGGACATCACTCAAACCAGCACTGGGACACAACCGGCTCACAATGCCATAAATCTCTGCCTTTAAACACCATCATTTCTGCGACCTTGAGCAAAGTTCACGGCACGGTGTGGTCAGTTTCTGTCACAACTTTCTGAGAGGATGTTTCCATACTCTCTGAAAGTCAAATACTCTTTATTATTTCAGTCATGGATGTTCTACACTGGTTCTTTCCCATTGAGATATTGGGGGCAGAATGAACAACTTTGATCAGATGACGGATTTCACCACTAATGCAATTTTCATTCACAAACAGACACTTGCTAGTAGAGTTTCATAGGGAATCACAATTGCTCAAATGCAGCTGAAAAGATTGCACTGTAGGTCCCACAGACTTACATTAAAGGAGTGACCTGAGCCATATATCTAAAGAGAAGATCATGAGACTTTTGAGATTTGAGATTTTTTTTTCACTTGCACCAGTAGGTAATAACCTAGCAACCACATAGCAACACCGATAATAGTCAACAGCATGACGAGTTTTGTACAAGCAAATACAACTTACTTTCTCATCAGAAAATACAAAAAATAACTCCATTGGACTATTATGTTCTTCTGAATATGGGTATGGAAAAATAAGTGTTATAGTTTTTGTTTTCTGTGGTTTTCTTTTTATCCCTAATCACAAAAGGCTGTTATTATTAAACAGTCATGTGAAGCAACGTTTTATTGTGTTTTTTTCACAGTATATCAGCCAATCCCTGCAGCAACAGTCTGAAACATAGTAACGTCTGCAAGTTGAAAGAAAAATAATATTTCATGCATATAGATGTTATTACTGTGTAGCTGTAATTATCCAGCAGTCCTATCACAGTTCATTTCCCACGGCTTCTTTGTCCTGACCGCAGGATGAAAGGACATAATTAATAAAGTATTCAGTGTTTCCACCGTCATCCTCTCCGGACTTCCTTATATTTATGCTGAAGGCAAATCATGTCTACTTCTGTAGGACTTATTCTCAGTGCATAAGTAAATATGTAATCATTGCCAATCTAACATTTACAATTCCCTATGAGGGCTCTGCAGAGTAGCCATCATAAAAGCAGGACTTCTATTTAGCCCTCTAGTCATTGCTGATGTGTTTTTTCACACACACCCCAGTTCAGTGACATCATACGTAAAGTTTCCTGATCAGTTTAAAGGCCCGTTCATGTGGCGAGCGATAACTTTAATGGTAATTGTATTAGCGTCCACTCCACACCAAAGGATGACAACATTGTTTATTCTAAATGTGTGCTGCAGTTTTGTTGTCTGCGCTTTAAATGCTCAAGTTTAAAGGATGAATTCTGATTTAATGTTTTTACTGTTTAACAGATGGAAAAAAAATATATATTCTGAAAGTGATTCCAATTAAATTGTTCCTTTGTGTTGTTATCGTTATAGTTGTTTTCTTACAGTTGGAACACCTATTAAAACTTCAAAGCTATACTGTAGTTATCGTCCTTGTTGTGAATGGGCCTAAACACCGTGGCTCTGTGTCTGAAATGAGTCGTTATTTTATCAATTCCAATTCCAAGTGACAATTCAGCTTTAAGTAAGAATATAGCCTTTTGATGTTTTCTTGCTTACACAATAAAATTGTGGATTAACTATCATATAGAGCATACTGTCACAGTTTATGGTGTAAGTATGGTAATGCATAAATTCTGATGCATGAAGAGATTTTTGTCACACTTTTTATCAGGTGGTCTTAAAGGGATAGTTCTGAATTCTGTCATTAATTACTGACCCTCATGTCGTCCCAAACCCGTAAGACTTTCGTTCATCTTTGGAACACAAATGAAGATCTTTTTGATAAAATCTGAGAGCTTTCTGTCCCTCCAATGGCAGCTATGCAAGTGACACTTTGACACCTCAAAAAATTCATAAAGAGATCGTGAAACAAATCCATATGAATCAAGAGGTTTAGTCCAAATTTTCAGAAGAGACATGATTGCTTTATATGATGAACACATTGAATTTAGGCTTTTATTCAATATAAACATTAATCAGCGAACATAAAACAGAAGCGCAACCTAACCTGCTTGACGCACGAAAACAAACCTCTTGTGGAAGCTCAAACGTGCAGCGTAATACGAGAATGAACCTCATTGGTTCTTGCACATCAAGCAAACATGCTTGAGCTTCCATTTACCACAACTGATGCATGAGTTGATTAATCTTTTTTGTGAATATAAGCCTAAATTCAATCTGTTCATCATATAAAGCGATTGTCTCTTCAGAAAATTTGGACTAAAGCCACTCAATTCATATGGATTAGTTTTACGATCTCTTTATGAACTTTTTGAAGCGTCAAAGTGGTAGTTTTGTAGGTGCCAATGGAGGGACAGAAAGCTCTCAGATTTCATCAAAAAGATCTTCATTTGTATTCCGAAAATGAACAAAAGACTTATGGGTTTGGAACGACATGAGGGTGAGTAATAAGTATCACATTTTTATTTTTAAGTGAACTATCCCTTTAAAGAGTCCAAACACGAAGATGGGTCAAAAGTTCAAATCCAAAGCTATTTAATAAAAGAATAAACTCAGATAATCCAACACAGTGTAACAGCGTGTCTACACACAAACAATAACCGACAATGAACTGAGGAAACACAGGAACTTAAGTATACAATGATAACAAACTCAAATACAAACCTGTAATGACCTGTAATGCTACAAGTAATCATAATCATACACTGTTCGCTCATTGGCTAGAGGAGAACCCGACTGAGCCTGGGTTCTCCCAAGGTTTTTTTCTCCATTCTGTCACCTTGATGGAGTTTTGGTTCCTTGCCACTGTTGCCTTGGCTTTTGGCTTGCTTAGTTGGGGACATTTAATATTCAACATTACTGATCTGCCTTGGTGGACGATGACGCAATTCTCTTCTAGAAACAGACTTGTTGTATTATTTTCATGTTATCACTGTGAAGCTGCTTTGATACAATCTGTATTGTAAAAAACACTATATAAATAAAGGTGACTTGACTTGACTTGACTTGACAAACAGCTGCGATGACCAAATGAATATCCATGGTAAGAACAGGAGATAATGATAAGCAACCTAAAAGGTCATGAGAATGAACAGCAAACTGACAGTTTGCGACACATACATTTTAATAAACACATTGTCACTTAGCCTATAGTGCATTTCTGTTTTTTTTTTTTTTTTTTTTTTTTTTTTTTTTATGACAACTCTCAGGAGATTGGGATGGTAATTGGCATGGTAAAGTTAATGTATTTGGTCTTGGCAGAATAGATCTGGTATACGCTGTTGCTGCTGCAGAGCAAGTACAGAGACTTGCTTCTGCCAGTACATTCACAGACATTGCTGTGAGCATGTAAGACATGCTACTGCTGCACATGTAACATACATGATTTAACACCCGTAGCAGATCTATACAGGTGGAGCTGGGGAAGGTGAAGGGTTTCTGAAAGCACGCTGCATACTGCTACCAGCAACACCCAGTATTTGTTTGAATGTTGAGCCGCAGCTCATTGGACGCTGATGCAACAGCAACCAATCAGCTGTGCCATGTAGATAATGATGTGATCGCTACCTAATAAGTCAAAGACTTATCAGCCTGCGTCATCTAGAGTTTCATGCCAGAAATAGGTATTAATCTAAAAATGCACCAAGCCAATAATGGATGGAGATGAATGGACATAAGAGGATTTGCACAGGTCTGGGACTCTGCTGGGACTCCTGTGAAATATAGGCTGTGTCTGGGTCAGACCAGATGAGTGAGATCCTGCCCATGAAACTCACATTTTATCGATTGTGTGGCTCCAAATGAAACATTCATTCTTCATTTTCTCACAGACATTTCATTTAAGGTACCACTGGCTGTCTTAAAGCTGGCTACAAGATGTAACTTTCAAGACACTGGATAAATCATCTGATTTCTCTTGTATTTTATTCTGTAAAAAAGCTAAATGCATAAAGCTTAAGATATTTTTGCCTTTTAAACAATTAAAGAATTAAAGAAAGCAGGACATAGAGCTGCTGTACAGCTAAAACAAACGTTGTTGCATTATTTTCTTGTTATCACTGTAAAGCTGCATTGAAACAATTGGTATTGTTAAAAGCACTATATAAATAAAGGTCACTTGACTTGACAAAAACTAGGACTGTCAATCGATTCAAATATTAGGATTAATATAAAAATTCCGATTGATCTCATAATTCTTTTTATAGTCAGCATTGTAGTCTACTGCGTCACCATGTCAAATGGATGCTTGTTACACACACATTTACATTAATTCAGACTGCTACTTTATGATACTGTGAATGAATGTGTCAGAAGACACAGAAAACTGGAGCGTGTTACAGATGTTTTAACACTAAAAATGATAAAAAAAAATAAAAAATAAAAAAATTAACCACTCTAGTTGAATGTGGTAGCAGATGCATTAGAATCTAATGATTAGATAATCTGTATCATCTTTATTTGTGTATATCAAACTGTAAAAAATCAATGCAATGCCACCTCAATAGCAGCAACAAAAGTGTTTTGCAATATAACATGAATACAGTAAGTACACTGTACATAACAATATATTTTATGCAAGTACATAAAATGTACCCATCCCGGGTATCGTTAAGGTTTTAACGGTATTACTCTTTCCGATACTGCTTATCGATCCGGTACTTTAACAGTATTCTTATCGGTTCTTTTTGATATATTTTTTTACACTGAACAAAATTATAAACACAACACTTTTGTTTTTGCCCCCATCTTTCATGAGTTGAACTCAAAATCTAAGACATTTTCTATGTACACAAAAGGCCTATTTCTCTCAAATATTGTTCACAAATCTGTCTAAATCTGTGTTAGTGAGCACTTCTCCTTTGCCGAGATAATCCATCCACCTCACAGGTGTGGCATATCAAGATGCTGATTAGACAGCATGATTATTGCACAGGTGGGGAGTTGGGGGGGTATTTCTATATAAAAAACAAAGATTCATGAACTCTCGAACCAAGAACAACCCTTGAACAAAGAGAGTGTAGAACTGTCTGTAGTTGCTCATTTGAGGCTCGCATTGTCATTTGTATCATGACAAACAACATCGCTCCACGAGCCCATCGTTCACTTGTTCCATCCGGTGATTTACTTTGCCTTGTACCAGCGCTCGCTGAACCAAGATCCATAAATGCATGAGGAAGAGATAAGAGAAGAAATGAAAAGTGAATAGTGAAAAACACAGATAGAGAAGAAAGAGTGCATAGAGTAAGAATGAAAGAGAAATGGAGTGAGAGAAGGCAGAGTCTGATGAATAAAACAGCAGCTATAGCTCGCTGAAGCCCAGCGTGAGCTTAGACTTCAGCGTTACCCGTCTGCACAGCAGCTCTATGAAAATCTACAATGGAAGTCAATGGGGTCCATCAACTGTTTGGTTACCGACATTCTTCAGAATATCTTCTTTTGTGTTCAGCAGAAGAAAGAAATTCATACAAGTTTGGGACAACTTGAGGGTGCTGACAGAATGCTGACAGAATTTTCATTTGTGGGTGAACTATCCCTTTAAGAATCAATTTTCTTTTACGGGACACACTGATACTGCATTTAATAATGAGGATTCAAATGGAATTCAGTGTTATAAGTGTTTTACACACTCTCATAAAAATAGGTACAAAAGCTGTCACTGGGGCGGTACCCTTTCAAAAGGTACACCTTTCTACACTAAGTGTGCATATTAGTATGTAAACGGTACATGTTAGAATCTTTTGAAAGGGTACCACCCCAGTGTTTCAATAGTCAACTTTAGACATTCTACTAACTATAAGTAACTTTTCAACTTCATGCCAACTAACTTTCATTAGAGTATTAGTAGACTGTCAGTAGCCTGTTAGGTTAGGGTTAGGGTTCGGGTTAGGAGAATAAGTTTGCCAAGTTACTTATAGTCAGTAGAATGTCTGTTGGGGGAACAAGACAATAAAGTGTTAGCAGATATTAGGCAGACAGTCTACTAATACTCTAAGGACAGTTAGTTGACATGTAGCTCCAAAGTTACTTATAGTTAGTAGAATGTCTAAAGTGGACTATCGAAATAAAGTGTTAAAGTACACAATTTTCAAGTAAAAGTACACATTTTTTAACTAATCAAAAAAGTAATATTCCTGATAAAAACTACTTAATCAAAGTTCTACCAGAAAGACTTGGGAGATAAAATGATATAACAAAAGCTTATATTTATTAACAGCCCAGCAAGCAAATATTTATAAAGTTCTTTGGCGTAGGCCCCGTCCGTAGCTTGCAATCCGAGGGTAGCGGAATCTGCATTTCCAGCCTGAAGATGAAGGCAGGGGCGCAGTCGACCCCCGGGAGGTATGGGAAGGGACCATCCTGGTGGTAGTTGGGAGGATGGAGGGGAAGGGACCATCCTGGTGGTAGTTGGGAGGATGGAGGGGAAGGGACCATCCTGGTGGTGGTGGGGAGGATGGGTGTAATTGTCTGCGTTAGCATCTGCAAACTCAGACATGTGTAAGTATCTTTTATACTGCAAGTATTAGCACATGATTGGTTAGATGTGAAGGTAATTAATGACGTAACGATTGAGTCTTCCTAGCAGAACGTACGCTAAAGCTTTCATTGACGTGAATATTCGTAATTCGTTACTTCACACCCCTGTTTTTGACCATGTATATTTTGCGTTACTACACATTAGGATTTACCCCATTCAACTGAAATAATAAGGATATTAGGATAAGATAAGTAACATATAGGGAAGACTGGGGGGAAGTAATCACAAGGTCTGCATCTCAGATTTACAGGTCCCATTACACAGTTTTGCACATGTGTGTTACGTGTTTAGTCTATAGGCATGCGTGTTTGAATGCGTATGTGCGCATATAGTCTTTCTTTACAAAGTGACATTGCCAACTACTTGTGTGGCATGCATAATACAGCGTTTTTTAGTCCTTTTCGTGGATCCGTGTGGATGAGGATCATTTTGATAATGCTGTCATCTGTACAGAGGGGAAAAAAAACCTTTTCGTTTGTAGTATATCGTTGTCATGTAAACATACCCTAATTTTATTTATCTATACAGCAGCTCTGGAAAAAACAGTGATGTCATCGACCAGCTCAGTGACTGTGCAGAGTTTCTCTCTCTTCTAATAATGAAGCAGCGCATTAATATAGAATGGTGATTGGACTAACTGGAACTATTTGTGCATTAAACAGTTTTAATGCACACCTTCCAGCCAAACAGAATCGGGTGTTCAGACAGACCACGGTATAAAATTGCTTAACCTTAAATTTGATGAAGGTTCCTAGTGTGACAACGGAATCCCTTTACAATGTCTAATTTGTTAAAATTACAATGCATGGTTAAATACAAACTTACTATAAGCAATGTATTTTTACAACATTTATTAACATTTGTAAAAATACAATTGTGCATTGTTTGTAATGTTAACAGATACAGCATTTGGATTAAAAGAAATAGTCATTGTGTGTTAAATGAACTGTATTCTTGGGAAAATCAACAACAAAACAACACTACATTTATAGTTATGACTGAAGTTTTATTTTCATGGGGAAACAAGATACACAGTGTATTTTATCAATTTAGTATTTTATCTCTCACACACATCTATTATCTCTTACACACATTTAAAGGGTTTAGAGGTTTATTTGTTAAATTCAAATTAATGTATTTAAACTTCATAAAAAGGAAAATAAATAATTTCTATACATTCAGTATATAGATTATCTCAGAATAAAGCAATTTCCAAGTAAATAAACACCTAAAGATAATGCATTATGGCTGTGTGATAAACACAAACATATAACCTGGATGATGCTGATATCTGAAGATAGAGAGGATGGATGCTGTTGAATAGACTGG
The DNA here is from genome assembly GCF_951802725.1 of Rutilus rutilus. Classification (NCBI taxonomy): domain Eukaryota; kingdom Metazoa; phylum Chordata; class Actinopteri; order Cypriniformes; family Leuciscidae; genus Rutilus; species Rutilus rutilus. Next base: position 8,418,442 of record NC_140230.1, on the reverse strand, counting down.
GTTACACATGCACAAGTCCATTACTTTCAGGAAACATTGGATTGCTTTGAATCAGATTCCAGTGCTCAGCATAAAAACCTGCTGATCTGAGGCTTTCTCTGCTATGTTAGGAAGCACATGGGCGCCTTCTACAGGAGCAGAGATGAACTGCTTAAGTCAAGCGACTGATTCCTTCAGTGTTGTGTTTACATCAAGCAATCCATTTAAGAAATTAAGTGAATTTCATTTTTGGAAAAAATATGGAGCATGCTAGTCCCAATAAATGATTTATATCTTTGTGCTTGATAAACTTCAGAGGGCCAGATCACTCTGCACTGTTAAAAAAAAAAAAAAAAAAAAGAAAGATTTTTCAGCATCGTATTTAACACAAAGATAAGTGGAGACCAAAAAAAAAAAACTATTTCAACTTTTAAAAAAAAAATCACATTTAATTCAATGTGTTACTTAGCCATGAAATTGAGCCATTTCTGAGTGAAAATTGTTTCAAAGAATTTCTTCTAAAACCATTTCAAAAGATATGAAACATCCTAAACATCCTAATACAGTACATGACCAAGCATGTGCACATCAGTTGTGAAAGCTCTCAGTGTTACTGTATAAAGACTATATAACTGTATTACACTGAAGAGTGTCACTGTTACTGTATAACACTGAAGAGTGTCCCCTGCTTGACCCAAACACAGCAGACACAGTGACAGACACTCAAATACAATTCTCTGAAAGTATTTGTGTAGAAAGTATTCTCTGTGCTCGTGGACATACATGAGGTGCTCGGTATGTCGTCTGAGATAAAGCCAGCGGCACTTGAACAGACTCTTATGGGCATACACGGCTATTTATCTATTCCTCTGTCAGTCTGTAGTCCATGCTTTTTATCATGGCAGAAGGAGGGTGACAGGAACATGTAGAGGAACCACTGCTGAAAACATACATTCCTGTTTCTGTTAATGCTCAGTGCTTAAATTTTACATTGTGACTTTATTGGTCCAACATTATGCTAAATTACGTGACATTAACTGAATAGGAAAACTGACATTGTAAATGCATTATCAGCAAAAAAAAAAAAAGAAAAAAAAAGAAGGAAATATATTGTTTTAGTATGAGACATTGATGCCAACAACAAAAGATATGGAGAGCATTTATCTTTACTTTTTAAAAGTCAATGTCTACATATTTTGTTATTCTAACTATTGTATACAAGATTATATTAGTATGATTAGATGCATTTCATTATTCACATTTATAGCATTTGGCATTTTGGAGTCGTAACCTGACAGTTGATCACAATTGACTATCAGGAATGATGCTGAAAATTAGCCATATTTGCCAGATGTCATAAATGATTTCCAAGGCACCTGGGACATGATCATTGAATTTGTTCCAACAAAATGGAATCAAACAGTAAAGCATGATGTTGATAACTCCAAGGCCATGGTTTCATTTTTCAGGAAGTGCATGAAGTAGTAAAAAGTAAATCTTGAATGCTAAATGTACAAATGTATGCGGGAACAGGCAGTGGCATTTGATTTGCTTCCTTTATGTTTTCAAGCAGAGATCTTTTGTAATTAAATATTTAAGTAATTTAATATTATCAAATATTTTTTCTTGTTATCTTTTGATGTACTGTGCTATTTCATAAATCCAATCAGCAGTACACAAAAATGCACTTGCTAAATGACAGAAAAGAAAAGGCTTGTCCAAATCTTTCAGTTGCATCTCAATGGCACATCTCCCACTGGATCTTGAGCTTGAATAGCTATTGTATGAGATGTATGCTGTAGCCTTGACTCACACAATAACCCGTGAATCTACCGGAGCTCGTCTGGATCTGGATAGGCTCACCTGAAAAGAGAGGCAGGACCATCACAACAGGCCTGTTTGTAAGCACTCAGATGCCTTCCTCAAACATATTCATCCTAAAGGATGAATACAGGTCAATATCAGAAAGTCCTTTTGAGCGAACCGAGCAAAAGAAGTGATGGGAAACAGAAAGAATAGTGTCTGTTTGGCTTGTCATTGATGGAGAGAGAATAGCGATTTTGTCTTCATTTTCGTTTAGCTACTAAGTGCAGGTGAACTAAAAACACTATTTATTCTCTGACAGATACATATGGATCTTTACACCACAGCTAGGAGCTTTTGTTAATAAGAAGCATGACTTCTTGCATTGAAATTCATCAATATGTGTATAATTCTGTTTAAAAGAGGAATGTGTTTTATTGTCCTATTCTTTGAAAATATCGTTCTGAACAACAGCTGTTACTTCTCCGCAAATGTATCTCAGGTGACACTCTGCATTTGTCTTCCTTTGGAAAACATAGCAAAATGTTTCTTTCCCCTGTTGTACAGATAATTTTCCAGTCATTGCATGTGATTTAGGATAATGAAGGATGTTCATTGTTTGAGGGCCGGTAAATTGTCGTTTTTTGCTGCAGATTTATTACCTCATCTTTGGCCAAAACCCAAGAGCTTGAAGGCACTGGATAAAAATAATGCCCGCTAATGGCATCTGGATATTAAATTATGTTAATGCGTCTCAAAACCATTAACAATGTGGCAATTTCTAATAAATTGGGTATCTATTTCTCTTCTAATCCAACCATTTGGCTCTGGAAAGCATGAGAGAGGTGTGTTTAATTTAAAGTTAATTACTTTGCTAATGTTATTTCTTGGCGTTTGGTCTAATGGGGGAGATTACAAACTTTTGAAATGTTCTGGTTTTAATAGGGGACAATTATGTGTGCTTGAAACCAGTACCTGACAGAATCATTAGAGTTTGACAAAGACTCTGATCTATGACACCTCTACTAATAACCCTCCTCTCTAGCTGGTTTAATCTGCACAATATTGTGAATTAAAATGTTTTTTTTTTTTGAAGAAGGGATAAACGATTAAACATCCTGCAAGGTTTAAAGTAAATTACAAAACATCTACAAAATCGTCATCTTCTTACAGATTTGCTTTGCAAACATCAATGACTTAAATGCGTAAAAATATTTATATTCATAATTACAGATTAACATTTACTGCTCTGTAGCATATGTGTTTACTGGGGAAAAACAGATATGTGTTTATGTTTTGGGTGCCAGATCTATTGAGATATTACACGTAATGTACAGCAGGCAATGTCAATTTATGTTTCCAGTCGGCTCAGTTTTTTGTGTATTAAGTGCAATCGTTATGAAAGGGCAGTGCACCGCACCATGAGCTGTTAACACTAGTTTGCAGTTTGCCAATATCACTGTGAACAACTGCAAACAAGCCGTTGGATAAGACCTCGGCATCCTCCGTAAGCTGCTTAGTGCTCCACAACTGCTAAAGAATGTTCCTTTGCTGCCCTTTATGTTCCCCGAGCCCCATTCAAACAGGATATCCTCTTATAGTGGAGATACGTACTTAAAGACTATTGCATATGGGCTCATTGCGCTAATCTGACAACCTGAGAACAAACAGCATGAGACTAAGACAGGACACAACCTAATCCATAGTCACGAGCCATGTGCCAGAAAAATCCTTAACACGGCTCTCCAGTTGGACCAGTAGTGTAGGTGACATTGTTTATCAGTGGGAAGCTTTTGTGTTAATCCTTGTTATTGAATGTTGCTCCGCTGCTATTGAGATTTGGAGAAGCCCACAGATGATAAATGTTCTGTCAGACACAGAGCGAGTTTGCAGTCAGCCTGAGATTAGAGAGAGCGATGCAAGGCCTTTAGTGGGATCATGAAACTTTGAAATTAAGTCCCATGATTTTCATTCATGGAATTGAGTCCCATGAAGATGCTCACCTGAGAGCAACAATCTACGACTTCTCCCAATCACACTGCCCTTTTTCATAATATCAGTCAAATTCATATCAAACAGTACAATACGAAATACGAAAAGAAAAAAAAAATTGGTAAAAGATTAAAAAGATTGTTTTATTTATACCATGTGAGTTTCATTTAATCAGTCAATAGTACTTTTTCCTTTTTTACATTGTACATTGTATTCAAGATTAAAAACTGAAAAACATTATATATAAAAAAAAAAAAAAAAAAAAAAAAAGGTTTGTTGATCTTTGATTCTTTTTTATTGGTATATTCAGGGGTTGGACAATGAAACTGAAACACCTGACCACAATAATTTATAAGTATGGTGTAGGGTCTCATTTTGTGGCCAATACAGCATAGATTTGTCTTGGAATGACAGATACAAGTCTTTCACAGTGGCCAGAGAGATTTTGAGCCATTCCTCTTCCAGAACAGTGGCCAGCAGGTCACTATGTGATGCTGGTGGAGGAAAACATTTTCTGACTTGCTCCTCCAAAATACCCCTAAGTGGCTCAAAAATATTTAGATCTGGTGACTGTGCAGGCCATGGAAGATGTTCAACTTCACTTTCATGCTCATCAAACCACCTCCAGGATGGTTCGGTAGTCCAATGATGCGCCCATGAAGTACAGTAGGGAATGCTATGATATTGCAGACCAAACCATCACTGATGATTCACGCAACAGTCCGTGTGTTAAGCCTCTTTGGGGCTTCTCAATACTGTAACTCCTACGAATGTGGGAAAGACAGTAAAGATGGACTCAGAGAACAAATTGCCCACAGCCCAAGATTTGCACTGTTGGCATTAAAGAAACTGACATTTGGCATTGGCACGAGTGACCAAAAGCTTGCTATAGCAGCCTGACCACGAATATCATGGTCCCGATGAACAGTTTTGGTGGAAACATGAGAGTTGAGGTGCACATTTAATTCTGCAGTGAGTTAGGCAGCTGTGGTTTTATGTGTTCTGGATACAATCTGGGTTAGTACATGGACATCCCTTTCAGACAGCTTCCTCTTGTGTCGACAGTTACTCCTGTTGGATGTGGTTTGTCCATGTGGTGGTATGCTGACATTAACCTGGTTACCTCAGCCAATATACACCAAATACACTAAAAGGTCCTTTTCTATACACCAAAAGGACGTGCACCATCAATTTGTCCTCTTTTGAAGTTGGATATGTCTCCCATTATGTTATATGGATTGCAATATTTTATGTACAGCTTTGGTATTGCTCTGCTAAATCAATCTTCACACTCTGCTTTTACTGATATAATTGCACCAGGCCGTGCATATATAGGCGTGGAACCTCCAACACTATATTGGCCAGAGTTTCAGTTTCATTGTCCAACCCCTATACAGTACATACATTTCTGTGAGATTGTTTTAATTAAATATGGCACACATTAAATATGTGTAACTAGAAGTATTTGCATTCATGTTCTGGTTTAGAATATGTTTTTGAATTTTCACAACTGTGAGCACATGTAGATATATATATATATGTCTATATATGTTATATATTTGTTTGTTTAAAGGTTTCTAGCCAATAGATTGTCCACATGTTTACTTAAGCTTAACCATGATATGCTTTGGTAAGATTAACTCCAGTAGCTTGATGCTGGAAAACCCATAAATCTTCACAGAAATCGGACCGCTCACTTTGTAATGCAAAACAACTATTCACTGTTTCAGAATGCTCCGTAATGGAATTCACAGAGGCTTTTTATGGGACACAGATAGCAGCTCTGATTCCATTGTGATCCTCCAGACTTTATACATGTATATCAGGGTGTATATCACAGCTGTCTAAGCCTCCGCCTGCATGTGTGTGCCTTTCAAATCCAGCCAATATATTACAGCTGGTCTGCGTTCTTCATCCGTCTGCAGTTTTCTCTGTCACCTCTGTATTGAAAGAGAGCCAGATAGCATTATACACCAACATTGGCTGATGGACAGATTGCATTTCGATTTATTTCTCCTAGAATAGGAAGGGATTGTTGGGATGTGAGACAGTTGCATCTTGGAAATCCGTTAAGAGTTCCTTATTCCTGAGGTCTCCGATCTTCAGTCTTTTCCATAAATATTGTTCCGAAATTTAGTTGTCTGTTGTGTTTGTAAACCTTAACTGCCGGCTTATGCAACTTTAGCACACGTGTCTGGCTAATGGCTCATCAAGTCTAAAGTGGAAAGCAGTCAGTTTAGTTTACCAGCATCTATGTCTCAGGGAACTACACCTTAAACTCAGAATGGTATTTCTACTCTAAGCATGCACTTAAGAAAACATTGTTTGGAGAGATGCTGGCAAGCTGAGGTGAAGGGTTTAGAATGATTGCCCTGCCAAAAATTTTATTTTAGAGCGAAAGCATTCGCCTAACCATCAGGTATTTTTCATTTTGCCTGAGCCCAGAGGTGACGCTAGCTTATTACTGCCTGCTGATACTCTACACTGGAAAATGAATGACCTGATAAGGTACAAAATGCAAAGTAGCTGGGGAATATTCTAGCCTATTCATTGCACTGGTTCATATTTGCATCAGAACAAGCCTGTCGCTTTCCTTTCCTCGGGGCTCTTCCTCTCGCTGCTAACCAATAACTGAACGTGTGGCTCCATCAGCGGTACACTGTGTCATATGGAAGTCGGGCATATTGGCTAAAACATTCATATGAGTTCAATGCAAAAGGGCATACAAATTTCAGAAAAAGAGCACAGACAAATTTGGTTTTAACAATATAACAGTAATATTACCTGGCATTGCAAATGGTCACATGATACTGGCTTTACTCAAGCACACACTTCAGTGTTCAACAATGGACTAACTGAATGCCATACATAATACATGTATTAAATCACTTAAAATAATAGCTATACCAAAAATGGACATTTATGTCATTTACTTACCCTCATGTTTTTCCACAAATCAATGAAAGTCTGTTCAAATCAATTTAATTTAAAAGCTTTGTTTTCTATCCCCACAGGCCAAATGTGTCTTTTAGACAAAGGCTTAACAAACAATACAAACACAACAACAATTATAAAATATTACATAAGACCCACACAACTCTTATGAAGACGAATAGACTGAAACTGAGCTACTTAGTACGCTACACTTACTCTTAAATCTTTTTGGTGCAATTTGAATATGTGTATCTTCAAATTTGGAGCACCATGAACAGTTAGAACCAAGGGTTCTTGACTCAAATTTAAAGAACAGTTTATGCAAAAAAAAAAACATTATATGTAAGGAAAAGATGTCTTAAATGATTACATCTTACTTTCATGTTTAACAGGTTTTTTTTTTTTTTTTCTCCTACAGTATGTGTACGAGTCGCTTAATTAATAAAAATAATTGGTAACACTTTATATTACGACCCGCAAACAACTGCGTAAGTAAACCGAAATTACGGTGTACGTTTCTGTAATTATAGTGTACTTCCGTGTAGGTATAAGGGAACAATATGTTAAGTTTTGGGTAATAAAGGGGTAACAAGCAGATATACAACCTGCAAAGAATTTCGTAAGTAAACCGAAATTACGGTGTACGTTTCTGTAATTATAGTGTACCTCCGTGTAGGTATAAGGGAACAATATGTTAAGTTTTGGGTAATAAAGGGGTACAACCAGATATACAAGCAAATTATTTATAATGTAATAATTTTAAAACTAACAGGTACCTATTCTGTTAATATATTCCAGGCAAAAATTGTACGTCTGTTGTATATAAAAGTTTTCTACTGTTCCTATAGTGCCACAGCCCTCAGGAGTCCCCAGTGGAAGTTAATAAAAAGAAGAGCAAGACAAGAAAGAAGAAGAAAAGCAAGAGAAGCAAATAAAGGAGGGGGGGGGGGGATATAATGTGTTACTTTGTTGTTTGAGTATACTGTAGAAAAGACAATGTTTTATTAAGATGAAAAAGTGTTTTGACATTTTTTTGTAAAATAAAAGTCAGAAATTAAATGGGATCCTTTATTGTATATTTACTGCACTTACCCTGTAACTACACAGAACAAGGGGGTAACAAGCGCCACTTTAATTTACAGCCCGCAGGAGTTACACTTACCCTGTAACTACACAGAACAAGGGGGTAACAAGCGCCACTTTAATTTACAGCCCGCAGGAGTTACACTTACCCTGTAAATACACAGTTGAAACGGGTAACAAACACTACTATGTAACAATACGAAACAACACTATTTGCACAGTAATTACAGAGAAAGGTACTCTTATTCAAAAAACAAAACAAAAAAAACTTTTAATTACACAGTATATTTGCCCTGACATTTAAGTGTCATTGCAATACAATGTGAAGTTTAATTTATAACCCACAGATGTCAAAATTACCCTGTAACTACATTGCACAAGAACATATTTTGCCAGAAATGTGATAACAACTTTTATATACAACAGACATACAATTTTTGCCTGGAATATATTAACAGAATAGGTACCTGTTAGTTTTAAAATAATTACATTATAAATAATTTGCTTATATATCTGGTTGTACCCCTTTATTACCCAAAACTTAACGTATTGTTCCCTTATACCTACACGGAGGTACACTATAATTACAGAAACGTACACCGTAATTTCGGTTTACTTACGAAGTTCTTTGCAGGTTGTATATCTGCTTGTTACCCCTTTATTACCCAAAACTTAAATTATTGTTCCCTTATACCTACACGGAAGTACACTATAATTACAGAAACGTACACTGTAATTTCGGTTTACTTACGCAGTTGTTTGCGGGTCGTAATATAAAGTGTTACCAAATAATTAATTCAAACTAAAACCATAAAATGATCCTATGGAAATCCTTTAAATGTTCTATACAGAACCTTTTCTTCTAAGAGTGTATCATAGCACAAGTCATACAGTATGGACTACTTTTATAATGATTGTATGGCGCTTTCTGTGATTTTTGGAGCTTGAGAGACACTAGTCACCACTCACTTTCATTGTATGGAGAAGAACAGGTTGGACCATCTGTTAAACATTTCGAATTCATAGTAAACAAAGTCATACAGGATTGGAACAACATAAGCTGAGTAAATTATGACAATTGTGGAGTAATATAGTGGAATCAAATTCCTCAGCACAAGTGTAATTAAACACTTGTAAAGACAGAGCATGTGATATTCAAACAGTCAACTCTGTGAAAGACTTCAATTAGAGACCATCATGTAAAAGCCTTTGCGTCCACCGAAACCCTCAAGATTTCACTGTGTCCAGAGCAGCAGCCTGTGTGAGTCCACATGATTACATGTGTGGGTTTATTATCTGGAGTTAGGTTATGCCATCTGGGAAATCATTTCCAGAGACACATTTACACTTCAAAAGCCCCACACTCAGTAATATAATGTTGACTGCTTTGATCTGAAATACTGACAAAATCCAGGGAGGGGAAATACCCCTGGACGGAGCAGATTGGGATTTTCTGATGTGTTCTGCATATGGGGTGTTCAGGCTAACAGGGGACAGAAAAGAGTCACACCACGTGACAATAAAATACATAGATGGAAACATGAAAACACATCTACATGTATGGTGAATGCACATCATGAGTAAACTTCTGCTACATTTGGGGCCCTTATTTATGAAATGTTGTGTAGAAACCGTCCTACATATGATCTTACGATCATTTCTCAAATGTGCGTACGTATGATTCAGAAAGCGAACACATACACAAAAAACATGCATATGCCTCTCTTCCAGAAGTGAAATTTACAAATCACAAATGATTTTGAAATTGTGCACAGCTGAATGGTTTCCGATCTCTGCTTTTGCCACCTAATTAATTAAAGGGTTAGTTCACCTAAAAATGAAAATTATGTCATTAATGACTCACCCTCATGTCGTTCCAAGCTCGTAAGACCTCCGTTCATCTTCGGAACACAGTTTAAGATATTTTAGATTTAGTCCGAGAGCTTTCTGTCCCTCCATTGAAAATGTATGTACGGTATACTGTCCATGTCCAGAAAGGAAATAAAGACATCATCAAAGTAGTCCATGTGACTACAGTGGCTCAATCTTAAGTTTATCAAGCGACGAGAATACTTTTTGTGCGCAAAAAGTAAACAAAAATAACGACTTTATTCCACTATTAATTTCCTTCTCTCTGGGCCTCGAGTGAGTTCACGTAGTGTAATTACGCAGCGCTGCTGTGTTGTACGTCACACGCATCACACACATGACCAGCGTCGGCCAATAGTGAGCCTACGTGTGACGAGCGAGCCTAGGTCTTACGGGCTTGGAACGACATGAGGGTGAGTCATTAATGACATAATTTACATTTTTGGGTGAACTAACCCTTTAATGTCATTAATATATAACAGAGCAGAACAATCGTTCTTTGAATGCAGCCTTCAAAGGATGCAGGCTCTGAATTGGGACTCAACTTTTATAAACTATATTCACTTGGTTCTAGCAACGGCGGTACGCACATTCATGAGAGAGTCGACCCGACATATAGGACGTAATGTAAGCTTAGGTGAGAATTTGACGAATGTGGAAGCACAAAGAATAGAGCAAAACAAAATGCCGATCATGAATTAGAAGCCTAAAACAAGAAGTTTTAAAGCAACACTATGGGACTTTTCCTCTGCGGTCCCCCTACAGTTTGGAAGCGGAATTGTCCATTACCACTGTCGTAAATCATTTAGCCTACAGCAGCCCACTGTCGCACGCATGCCCACTGTTTATCCAGCACCGGCTTTGGAATGAACGATGTCCACAGACAAGGTAGAGTATGATGCATGATTTTATGAAAGTATGATGTATTGCAACATCAGAAATGAAGAAAAACAAAATAATGACTATTGTAACGCTTGCCATAAAGCAAGTCAAATTTGTAGTTTTCTTATGTCTCATTAGAACTACAGAAACGCGACCCGATCTGGCAATCTTACATTGTGTGGTTATAGAAGATAAAGGACCGCAAAGCGGAGGCATAAGTGCCTTTCACCCTGTTACGGCTTGATGAACCACTGAAACGATTTTGGAAACATTATTTTAAGTTAAAAAATATCACATAGTGTTGCTTTAAATAAAAATGTTATGATACAAGAGATACAGAGGATTTCGATACAAGAGAAGAGGAGCTATCCAACATAGCAAGCAGTCTTGGCCCAAATGTGGCCTCAGGCTGGCACTACTGGCCTCCTGTCGGCAATGGCATGTATCCTGTCTGCCAGAGCTGGGCCATGTGTGGCAATAATGGCACAGCATGCTGCATGGCAAAACACATGAGGGATGTGGTGGGAGCGCATGTTGGTGGGAGGAGTGTGGCCCAGATCAGTCCATTGATTATCTGGTCCAAATCAGGCTTGTGACCATGGGCCATTTAAATGCACTTTCCCTGGCCCAGCTCTGTTCCACAAAATCCCTTTTTCCTGGGCCCACATACCGCAAAGAATGATGGCTCTGTAGTGGCCCAGATCTGGATTTAAGACTAGGACCACAAATGGGCTATAACTGGCTCGATTCTCAGCCAGTTAATGACCTTTAACTGGACCTGCACTGGGCCTGAATAGGTTTTATTATTGGTACAGATTCTACCTAAGATTTGGATTACAGCACAGGAATTTTATTGTATTTGTGGTGTATTTTACACACCACACCACAAATACAATTCAAAGATTAATTTTAAACAATACTACACTTTAATAAATGTTTTAACTGATTAAAAACTTTGTGATAATTTTACCATTATCGTGAGGTATTTTATTTATTTTGTTCACCATGAAGTACATAATTTTATTATATGTACCAATACTATGACCTATTCAGGTCCAGTGCATGGCCAGTTACGGGTGATTAATTGGCTAAGACTCAGACTAGTTATAGTCCATTTGTGGTCCTAGTCCAAAGGACCGTCATTCTTTGTGGTATGTGGGCAAAGGGAAATGGGGGGTTGTGTGGACCGAAACTGGGCCAGAAAAAATTGCAATGTGGGATTTAAAAGTGAACTGTTAAATATGAATATTTAAGACCTGTAGGGGGCAGTCTAATGCAGTTCAACTTAGCTTAAAAAAGCAGCAAAGAAGAACTTGTTGTTTGTGCATGTGGAGTCCACCTGTGAACCATTTGATTGTACTGCTTATTGCCAAACTCAAACAATTGATCTTTAATTCTCACGCCCTGTTTCCAACTGGTATTAAGATCCGTTTTAGTAGATCTGATCACTAGTAGATGAAGGAGACGCATTACCGTTTACATTTTGTTCACTTTCAACCACTTCTGTCCTGATTTCTTTGATATCAAACGCTCATTGATGCTGTGTTTCAGGTAAGGTGCGTTTAAATGAGAAATGTGTGCCTTCAAAGAATGGATCTCACAAAACCAGAGAGGAAATCAGATGCTACATGTAGTGATGGGCAGATCGAGGCTTCCTGAAACACTGAAACAGTTGAAGCAAATGTGCCATATTGTGTCGAGGCTTCGAAACAATCCGACACCCGTCTCAACGGTGACACCTAGTGGTCACTTGCAGGTGTTGATCTGAAACAACCTTGACAACGAGCCATTAAAAAATGTGTGTTTTTTTTTTATATGTGAAGCTTGTAACCTGTAGGCTCCTCACTGTGCATAGTGTTATTTTGGTCATGAAAAATGAATATTAATAAAAGAAATCAAGCCACAATGTCTCTTTTTTTTTTATAGATTTTTATTCAAAAATATTAATTTCTCTGCTGTGGAAGGACTTAGCCTACTTCTTTTTTTACAGATAATTTCTCCAGCCTTTGAAAAAATCCTCTCACAAGGGACACTTTTGCAAGCATGCAAAGATATTTTTTAGCAAGGACATACAAATGAGGAAAGATTACTGCTCTCTCTTTCCAGTAAGTTAGGGGATCATGAGTTCTGGGCAAAAACGCATCGTTGAGGTATTTTTTCACTTCCACTGGCATCAGCTGTAGCATTGTGTATCATCTGGGTTTCACGGATACGATTATCAAAAAGTTCCCATAAACTGTCCTGTGTTGATGTTGATGATGATGATGATGGGCCTGATGTTGACATTTGTGGCTCTGAATGAAAATGAAAACAGCATTTAGTAACAAATCCTAAACTGACGGCATATATGAAGTATAAATGACATGAATCAGATTACATAACATAACATAACATAACATAACATAGTGAAAAGTTGAACAGTGAAGCTGTTTTTAACATGATTGGCAGTTGTGATTGGGACGTTAGGTTGTAGGGCTTAGGTTGACACAGGCCTATGGACTTTCTAAACAGTGTCCCAACAGTTTGTTATTATATTTCAATTATAATTATATTTCAAAAAATGCATACCTTGCTTAGATGGCCCAGCAGTGTCAGTAGCAGGCCTAGGAACAGGGGGAATGCTACCATCCTCTGCACCCAGCAAAATGGCAGGATGAGTGCTCCTCAAATGGCGCATCATGGATGATGTATTGTTGCAGTAGGCTAGATGCCAATCACAATACATACATCTCACTTTATTTGGGGTTTCTAAATGGAAATGCTCCCACACCACAGATGTACGGCATCTCTTCTGTGGAGCCTCCATTTTTATCTATCTATCTATCTATCTATCTATCTATCTATCTATCTATCTATCTATCTATCTATCTATCTATCTATCTATCTATCTATCTATCTATCTATCTATCTATCTATCTATCTATCTATCTATCTATCTATCTATCTATCTATATATGTGTCTATCTATGTGTCTATATAGGCTATGTATCTATCTATTAATCTATCTATGTATATATATATGTATCTATCTATTAATCTATCTGTATATATATATTTCTATCTATGCATCTATTAATGTGTCACTATATGTCTGTCTCTAGCCTATCAGTCAATGTGTAAATTTAAATGTAAGCCTAAATATAACTAAGCAAATCGCAATATAAATGTCACTATATCGCCAAAAATCCGCTATCTCAAAATCAAACTCCTCTCACAAAAACCCACGAGGTCAAGATGCGTTGACTTCACTTTTATAGATGTGCGATTGTGTGGTCTGTTCCCGACCCCGTCAATCAAACGCTGATTTGGCGGACCATGCCACCTGTCGAAACACTTGTGAAACACTCCGAAGCTTCAATTAGCCGTAGTCACGTGACATGGGTGTTTTGAATCACGCTTCGGATCAATGATTAGAAACATCTGCGCTTCGGGATCTCACAAAGCTTCGGAACGTCAGTTTCACGTCAGCCATCCCTATAGCTACATGTCATCATTTGGACTACTTCGCTACTGCTTTTTGACATTTCTGCAATAATAATAAAAAATAAAAAAGCATTGTCATTGTCTGTCTGGTACATTTCTCTTATAGACTGTGTGTGTGTGTGTGATTTTTTATTCAATTTAATGTAGTTTATTGGCATGATTGTGTTAACATACAATATTACCAAACTATTTTGCAAAACAAATATGGCAAGTACTGTATAAAATATAAAGAAGTATAAATTCTATAAAAAATAACAATTCTGTTTTGGGACTGGGCTAGATTAGGCTCAGGTTTTGGTTTACTTAAGGCTGAGAATCGGTACCAAGAATAAAACCTATTCTGACCCAGTGCATGGCCAGTTGTGGGTTATTAATTGGCTGAGACTCGGGCCAGCTATGTCCATTGTGTGGCCCTTGTCTTTGAAGGCCACTACGGGGCCGTCATTCTTTGCGGTATGTGGGCCGAGGAAAAAGGGTTGTGGAACGGAGCTGGGCCAGATACAATTTGCTATGTGGGATGTCCTACGTTCTATGTCACACATCAGGTAACCCTTCAGACGGAACTCGACTCTCTCATGAATGTGCGTACGGCTGTTGCTGGAAGCCAGTGAATATAGTTTATAAAAGTTGCGTCCCAATTCAGAGGCTGCATCCTTCGAAGGCCACATTCAAAGGACGATTGTTCTGTACCAACCATTGTGTGCAATTTAAAAGGGGACACTCATAAAAAGTGACATCAACATGGGTAAGGCCATTGCCGGTAGTTAGCGATAGTAGCAAAAACCCATTGCTTCACTTCAGAAGGCATTTATTAACCCAATGGAGTCGTATGGATTTCTTTTATGATGGATGGATGCGCTTTTTGGGGCTTCAAAAACACAGGCACTATTTAATGCCATTACATTATAAATTACTTTACACCAAAAGGACTGTCAATTGCACTTAACTTACTGAACCAAGAATATTTCTTTAAGTCTATATTTAGTACTATTACTAGTAGTATATTATGCATTATTCAAACATTAGTGTAATGAAAATCAAACACATTTAAACCTCAATTCTCAGTACAGTGTGTGAAAAGGTCTTTTGTAACACACTAGCATTTGTGGTAAAAATGCTGGAGGAAAACATGGAAGAGGAAACATGTTTGAAAACTTCTATCCGACAGTCAAAGTGGCATTACATCATGAAAGTGTGGACTCAGAGGAAGTTTTCCATTTGGGACAGGGTCTAAATCAGCTCTATGAAGAAGCATTGCTCATGGCATTTGTTTGATGAATAGTAAACTCTCTTCAATACTTCATTCTCCTCTTGTGTTATTAGCCTCAATAGCCTTATTTGTAATCATTTTGGAAACCAATTACGGACTCATTTTCAAAGCAATCTGAATGAGTTTTGGATTTCGACTAATCCATTTGTTCCTGCTGCACATGCAAAGCTTTTATGGCTGGTTACTTTGACGTCTACGTAACTGCTCTTGCTGTTACAATAGAGAGATGGTATTGAAAGTCAATTATAACCATCTACAGTCCCTCTAATTAGACCATGCAGTTATTCATTTGAAATTACTTGACCACTAATTTCACAGGTCAGAGTGTATAATAGGTGACTGCTAGATCTCAGGATTTCTGATTTCCTCTTTAGTCATCCTAATAACTCAAAGCAGACATGGTCTAAGATAATTAATTTGATAATTAAACAATTAAATAATTAATGTGGAAACTAAGCAACCAAGCAGATCATATTTCACACCAAATTATTGCACATATTTAATGTTGATACACCGGTTTATTCGTAGGGTAAGAGGAATCATGACCCTTCTTCATGTTACATATGTTTAAAATACTATGGTTTCATCTTCTTGATGTGCCTCATTTCAGGAAATAAACAACACAAGCGTCAACACACATATTAATGAATGAAGGTATAAGAAAGAGCTCAACTATAAAAGCTATATTTATAGTTACATAAAATAGTTATAATAAGGACTCTCAAATGTCATTTTAGAAGGCACATAAAAATAACAAAAACTGCAAAAAAATACAGAGCAAACATTTTAGGTTTAATGTATTGAACTTTAGTAAAAAAGTAAAAAAGTAAAAAAAAAAAAAAAAAAACACATTAATTTAACAACATAAGATGTGACAAAACCCTATAATGTACATAACTGATAATGTTGTTAAAATGAAAAAACATCAAATGTGAGCTGTTCACATAGGGACTTTTGGGAATGCCAATTTACTGTTTTTCACAAAATATAAGAGGACACTTAACATAATTTTACTATAAAATTACATTAAATGTTACAATTAAATTTTAGATTTAGTACTTTTTTTGTCCATCTACTGCTACTGTGAGGAAACATCTAGGTTGCCTATTTTAACCCTTGTTCCCTGAAGGAGGGAACGGAGACGTTACGTCAGTGACTGATGAATTGGGATCGTGCCTGAGAGCCCTTTCACCTTCGAGTGTTAGCTGAAACAGCCAATGTACATTGGCGAGTGGGATTTGCATCGCGTACCGCGCCCCGTGCTGCGGGTATATAGGAAGCTTGCAGAGACAAACTCACTAAGTTTTCACTGAGGATTCAGTGAATCCACCGCTGAGCGGTGAGCCCAGGGATTGTGGCGACGGGACGTAACGTCTCATTACAATAGGTAACCTAGACGTTCCCATTCATTCTCTAAGGTTACAATAGGTAACCTAGACGTTCCCATTCAGTCAGTCACTACGCGTTACGTCAGTGACTGATGAATTGGGAACCCTAAGAAAAACGCCACAATCGCTGCGCCTTCAGCCGGTGGTGGAGGCATATTTTGAGACAACAACATGCCTGGACACTTGTTCTAAGGGACTCCAGTCCATAGAAAAGCAAGGTCTTACCATGTGCTAAAAGTTTGGCAGAAGGCCAGAGTGATGATCAGTCGGAACGTACCACGGTGCCATCCCCATCTCGGGACTCGGCCATGTAACCAGTGCTTAAGTGGTCTCATATGAAGCAATCCCAGCGGCGTGACTGCGACTGCGGATGCCATATGCCCCAGGAACCTCGGAATTGGTTTCAGTGCCGTCAGGTTGACCGACTCCATACCGAGAAAAGAGATCCTCTGCAACTGCACGCTCCACCTGTGGGATCTCCATGTACCCTTTGATTGGGCCGGCGTGAAAGCCCCCATGGTAATCCTCAGATCACACTCTGAGATCACACTACTAATTTATAGTAATATTTTCAGAATTACTAAGAAGTCTAGTTTCAAATATTATTATTGTGAAGTGTTGGTGCTTAATGTAACAATATATAGTGTAAATGATAATCACGTTTGAGATTTGTGCTGGCTACTGTATACAGGCCACCAAGGCACCATGCAGACTTAATCAAAGAATTTGCTGACTTTCTATCAGAGTTAGTACTGGCTGCAGATAAAGTCCTAATTGTTGGTGATTTTAATATACATGTAGATAACGAAAAAGATGCATTGGGATTGGCATTTAAAGACATTCTTAACTCTATTGGAGTTAGACAACACATGTCAGGACCTACTCATTGTCGTAATCAAACTCTAGATCTAATATTATCACACGGAATCAATGTTGATGCCGTTGAAATTCTGCAGCAGAGCGATGACATCTCAGATCATCATCTAGTCTCGTGTAAACTCCGTGTTACAAATATGTTAGACTTCTTCCACTATGTTATCACTGCCACTAAAGATTGCTTTATTATTAATCTTCCTGATCAGTTTCATCATCTCAGCATCCCAGATAGCTTAGAAGAACACAATATTGCGACAGAAACTTTTAACTCTCTCTTTTCCAGCACTTTAGACACAGTTGCTCCGTTGCGCTTAAAGAAGATTAAAGAAAATAGTCCAACGCTGTGGTGCAACGAGCACACTCAGGCCCTTAAGAAAGCAGCCAGAAAAATGTATTTCGCATTTCATGGAAAGAGAGCTCGATTGCATAGAGAGGCCTTAAAAGCTGCTAGATTTGCTTATTTTTCAACTCTATTAGAAGAAAATAAACAAAACCCTAGGTATTTATTTGAAACAGTGGCTAAACTAACAAAAAATAAAGCTTCAAGCCCAGAAGTTTCCAAGCAGCACAGCAGTAATGACTTTATGAACTTCTTCACTTATTAGATTGATAATATCAGGGAGAAAATTATAACTATGCAACCGTCTACTACAGTATCGGATCAGGGAGTGTATTGTAGTCTCCCTGAGGAAAAATTATATTCATTCATTACTATAGGAGAGGAAGAGTTTTCTAAACTTGTTAAATCATCTAAATCGACAACATGTATGTTAGACCTTATACCGACTAAGCTACTGAAAGAGATGCTTCCAGGGGTCATAAATCCTCTTCTTAACCCTCTGGGGTCTGAGCTGTTTTCTGGGCCCTGACATTTGTGGTTATTTCTGTTACTTGTGACATTTTCATGGCTAAAGTCTAATTACACTGTATTCAGCACAAACTCTGCTACAATAATATATCAGTAGCATGTATGTAAAAGTTTGTAGTTTTGAGATAATGACATTTATGCGTGGTTTGTGAAAATACAAAAAAAAAATTCTCACTGAAATAAGGTCATGAAACCCATACTGATTATTTATTCACAAGACTTTTGAAAATTGTATGACGTAGCCTAGAATATTTGCTCTAAAACTATGTGAAAATCACCCTGACTGCTCATTCAGATAAGACAATATATTGATTTAAAATTGTTACGACGTGTTTTGTGTGAGAAAGCTTTATGCGGGAGCTCATTAATATGTAAGCTTTTCTCACCTGAGAAAGACAAAGACCTCCCCTAACGGCCCTATTAGGATCTATCAGGCCCTGTCATTCTGAGCAACCTTGCACAAAGAATGAGGAGATTTAAAAAAGAATGGCTTTTAGATTGTTTGGATTTATTTACAACACAGCATAATCCAAAGATACACAACACATGACAAAAAAGCAGTCATTGAAAACAATGATCCAAAGACAGAGACCTTTGTGCCATTCCTAAAAACATTGTACATACCTTTCATTTCCAAGGTGTTTGATTTTCACTTTACCATGTTCATGTACAGAGACTCATGTGAATGTTGAAGTCAGCAGGACTCAGTGGCATCTGGGCCCTGAAAAAAAAAAAAAGTGAACATACTGATATCAAGAGAAAGGCCTGCACGATTTTGGGAATACATTTTAGATTTTTCTGGTTAAAATTGCTTTTTAAAATTCACAGAACACACACACACACACACACACAAATGTTTCCAACAATATATAATATAATGAACACCAGGTTTGTTGTGCCTTGTAGGCATAGGCTATGCGCAGTGCTGCATAAAGTAAAATAATAATAACAATAACCTATAGCAGCCTATAAATCTTCCAAAAGATTTCAGTAACAACTAAGCTAGAGAAAAATATATTGATTATCATGTTACTTCAAATGTTTCCATTCGTTATGATGATATGAAATGAGATAATAGTAAAAACATGAAGCCGTTTGGTGCGTTTTGCTTTTCAAACGCGATCGCGATCCAAAATATGATACATTCATCAAACGCGATCGCGCTCAAATATAAAACATTATGGTTACCATATACATATCTACGTTTGAGCAGATATCCACAAACACAGTAACAGTAAACACAGGTCTAAATAATATAATATTCACCATATATCTAGCAACAGTTCAACTGCAATGTGAAATTTATGCAACAATAACAAACTAATATGTAAGAATTTCTTACCTTACATCTTTCTTGTCTTCAAATCGCGTTCTTTTTCTTCTGAGGTAGCCTAAATCCAATGTAAGCTCATGGCGCGTCTTTCAAACTCGACGAAAAGCAGAGACTTGTGAAGTGTTTTGGTGTTTTGTTTTTGAGGTAATGAGCGAGTTCGCGTTCCATGTGGAGATTTGCATGTGAATCTCTTTTGCGCGCGTGGGCGTGGTCAAATAAAAAATAATTAGGAAGCGTTTGAGAATCTGGACATCTTGTTGGTTTTATACAAATTACTTAAACAGAGAATATTTGTTTTTAGTTTGAATCCGATCATTTAAAAGTACACACTTAAATGTTTATAAAGGTATATGGCTCATAAATGTGTGACAAGTATTCGCTGAGTTTTGTTTCAGTTTATAGACGTGCTCAAGAAAAAAAAGTTCACCGCGACGGAGAGGCAGAACGCACACCCTTTTTATTTTCTTTATTTTACAAAAGCACAATGTTTTGATTTGATTGTAAGTGGACACATACAAAAGTAGAAATATCACAGATTCTTTTTTTATATTTCGTTTGTCTGTATGACCATAAATGACGGAGTAATTTAAGTTTATAGTGCTACAATGTGAAGAAAATCCAGCAAAACGCACCGGCGCGTTTGCCGACCTCAGAGGGTTAATATCATTAATTCATCTTTGACATTAGGATACGTACCAAAAACTTTTAAGCTGGCTATGATTAATTGATTGATTATGATATGATATGATTGATTACCGTTGCTGTTCACTCTGTACATGCTACTCTTGAGAGATATCATTAGGAAGCATGGCATTAGTTTTCACTGTTATGCTGATGATACGCAGCTCTATATTTCTTCACACCCTGACGAAACTTACCAATTCACAAAATTTACGGAATGCATAGCTGATATAAACAACTGGATGACTAGCAACTTCCTACTACTTAATTCTGAAAAAACAGAGATTCTAATTATTGGACAAAACACTTCCTCACTTACCAGAACCAGGAAGTATGACCATATTAGCCCGGTTCTGTCAACACTGAATTGGCTCCCTATTAAACATTGCATACATTTTTAAATATTGCTGATCACTTACAAAGCACTAATTGGTTTAGCTCCCCAGTACTTGAGCAAGCTCTTAACGCATTATAGTCCTTCACGTCTATTGCAATCTCAAAATTCCGGCCAACTGATAATACCTAGAATATCAAAATCGACTGCTGGCGGTAGATCCTTTTCCTATTTAGCACCAAAACTTTGGAACAATCTTCCTAACATTGCCCGGGAAGTAGACACACTCTGTCAGTTCAAATCTAGACTAAAAACACATCTCTTTGGCCTAGCATACACATAACACATTATAGACTTCTATAGTTCAATGTTAGGCTCAATAGTTTAGGTCAGCCGGAACCGGGAACACTCCCCATAAATCCCGATGTACTTGTTACATCATAAGAAGGATGGCATCTACGCTAATATTAGTCTCTCTGTTTATCCGAGGTTTACCGCAGTCCAACGTATCCAGGCCATATCCAGATCTGATAAAGGACCTGCGCCTGGACACGATGACAACGCAGTCCTGAAGTGTCAACCAGTCTCTTCCCTGTTTTCTGAAGTCAGCCGGATCCCGTACGTATCCAGATCAGATGGTGGACCTGCACCTGGACCCATCCATGATGCATCCTGAAGTGCCAGCCTCATCAGCCCTGTGGAGGCCTCATCGACACGACAGCCATCACCAGATGGAACTGGATAAATATTCTGAATGTTCTGATCCAATCTGACTTCTGACCTGTATTGCTGCCTGGATCATAATCACACACTGTTCGCTCGTTGGCTAGTGGAGAACTGGCCCCGACTGAGCCTGGGTTTGCTTAGTTGGGGACATTTAATATTCAACAATATTACTGATCTGCTTTACTTAAGGTAGACGATGACGCAATTTTCTTCTAGAAACAAACTTTGTTGTATTATTTTCATGTTATCACTGTGAAGCTGCTTTGATACAATCTGACACTGCATATCAACTAAAGTAGATTGGGGGATAGCGGAAGGGTCGCCACCTCTTACGAGGAATTGGAGTCTCGAGCTCATCTCGGGTCATATTCCCGCACTTACAACCCAGACACGAGAGGCAGTGATCGTTACTGTCAACTATCAAACGACTGCATTCAGAAACACACAGGTGGAATGACATCTTGAAAAGACGCAAACACACCTGTGTTACTCTTTCAGAATGGAAAAGCTCTTTTGTGCTGAAGTGCACAGGGGAAGATTGCCTGCACAGAGTGCAGAGAAGGCTCTTTCTGTGCAGAGTATCTCACGAAGGCGATCACCGCTGACGCAACGTCACACCAACACAGGAAACTCTTCCGGGTTTCTGAAGACCACACTTGTACATGAAAAGTAGAGCTGAATCAATGAAGCTGATTGATAAGCTTTTGCTCGGCTCTAAAATGAAAGCTTAGCGAGTGTCTCTCTGCACGCTTCCTATATATCCGCAGCATGCAATAGAATCTGTCTGCAGCCTGCAAACCTTCAAGTTACTCCCATTTCAAGTTACGCCCCTTCAAGTTACACCCACTTCAAGTTGATCACTGTTTTTTTCGACTTAAAGCAGCGCTACACAGACCGGTCGGTGTATGACATCAAAGTACCGCGAGAGCGATTAGAGAACAGACAGTTCCGTATGCTTTTGAATCGCTCTCGCACGAGTTTAACATAAACTGAACACACAAGAGTTGATTAAACTGAATCTTAGCTGGTCAAGAACCGAAATGCTTGTTTTGGTATACAGTAAAGCAAGCTGCAATCTGCATTAGTGTAAGGGTAGCCTACTGATAATGTATTGCAAGAAACCAAATTGCTATGTATTGTTTTATCAATTATTCGTCCCACCTCAACTAGAGTGTGGAGCAAGCACTGATATATCCTTTTAGAATTGGGCTTTATTTCTTTCTTTTTTTCTTTTTTTTTAAAATAAATAATTTTAAACATCTTTTGATGTCTTATTGTATGTCTGATTTGCTGATGATTAAACATTTTGACTGATATCAACAGCACTAATGAACAGCTAAATGCACCGCTGACAAACAAATCTTATGATACTTTTGAGACAAATGAACAACAAGCACACCCATAACAAAATATTTTAATTGAAAGGCAACACAATGAGGGTTTATGCAAACCCAATCTAATATGTTCTGGCACTAATATTGTCTGTTCTGGGCTACTGCTGCAGCATTACATCCATTAGAAAATCAGATCTCAGAAAGTGCCCCAAGCCACATAAAAACAGTAGAATCTAATCCTTGTAGTTTTCCACTCTGTCCACATCCCCTGTAAGTTTCACAGTCTTTGTAGATATAATTGCATTGAATGCAACAGGAGATTAGATATGGAGTTATGTAGGTCCTTCTATGCTCCTCTGAAAATGTGTTCCAGTTTGCCACACCTGTTGACAAAAGAAGAGACCGGTTCAGATTATATATTTATTTATATGAAATGTTCTGGTAGCAGTATTCCTCAGTATTCATTTAAGTAGTGGTGTGCCACCACAGCAAGAAAAATATGAAATTAAAAGAAACACTTATTGTCTAAAACAGAGCATTTGTCTATTGTAGAAGTAATTATTATATTATGATGATTAAAATAATTGTAGCACTTGAATCATAACTTAGGCCCAAGCATGGACAGCTAAAGGCAGGGCCGTTTGAAGGAATTTGGGGGCCCCAAGCAAAATGGACATGGAGGCCCCCCCAATAAAAAACATTATAATTCCGTCCGTTCGAAAAAAAAGTTGCACTAACTGTTTGTTACAAGCAGCATTTGCCGTCAGGCAGGTAGCTAACATAAACATATTTTTTCTAGCCTACCTGCTGCAAAATTACACCATTTGTACAAGACAAGTGGAGCTATTTTATCCAGTGTAATTTATCACTTACCACTAGGGGTGTAACAAAATTCACGGTTCGGTTCAATACGATACACACGGTTTGGTATGTTTTCGATACAGCAAAAAGAAAGAAATGCCAATTTCCTTGATTTATTTATTTTTCTTCTTTTTTAATTAAAACTAGCATCATAAAATATGATTTCTTTTTACTTTGAGCAATTCTGGAGCTATAATTGACTCTTCTTAAGAGCATATAAAACAAAACAGCTCCTTGGAAAAATTTAAATGTAATATTGTAGTAGGCCTAGTTATAAACAAATGTTTATTTTAGTTAAGATTAACATTTGAGGGCATTGTATTCATAATGTCAAAATAAAACCGACGTAATGTTACTTGAAGGCATTATAGCCTACTATTCCTGCCAAACTATGTGAATGTTTCTCACTAGATCTCGCAGCGATGTATATTACTTCTGTGGCGAATTCAAATGCTTTCTTTACTGGATCTCTTATTAGCGCTGTGTAGGAACAGTGTCGCATGATCACGATCGGCTCGCGCTGCACTGGTCCAAACTGATAAACAACGGTCCGTCAACCACACAATAACGAGTAGCCCAGTTTCGTTCCGCTTGCATTACGTTTGCACATTTGATGTTGGGCAATGTTGTGGTCGCGCCGGCGTCTCTACATTATGAGCGCGCTTGCCACGCGCAACGCGCCTACATTTGAAATAACGAAATTTTGGTCGGCAGGAAAAATGATCCAACAAACCGTTCGGTTTGAAAATGCATACCGAACACCGAACGAAATTGCCTCGTACCGAACGGTTCAATACGAATACGTGTATCGTTACACCCCTTACCACTATCTTGTTTTTTCTTATCCTCCTCTTCCTTTCTCTTCATTCTTTTCTGGCTTCCTGAAGCATAATTCCGCTTCATGATGACTGCCGAGGAGGTTTTGTATTTTGCCGGCAGCAGAGATCATGTGGTTGGCTGGCTGCTGTCAGCGACTACTGAGGGGGGCCCCCTTGAGGGGGATCCCGATAACAGTGTCATTGCACTTTACTGCATTGACTATCAAAGGGGCGCTCACACAGTTTGTCATTGCATTTTATTCTTAACCAGTCGTTGTCTTGGGGCCCCAGGCCAGCTCGGGGCCCCAAGCAATTGCTTGGTTTGCCTGCCTTGTCGCGACGGGCCTGGCTAAAGGACAAATGAGGAATCGTCACTCAAAAGCACCACTGCTGCACAAAACATAACTAGGAAACAGTCATAAACTGGTATAGAAAACAATAAATTAGGCGACATCTATGCATTTACATCTATTAGGTGCCATCTTACCCATGCATTTACATTTTAATAATGGCAAGTGATCACTCCAGGGCGATCTACAGTACTACTGTGTTGTGCTGCTGGCATCTGTGGGATGGCATCTCAGCGAGACAGATTGACAAGCTCAAAGTTCAAAATGCTTTGCTCTGCCCTTGCTGCAATGTAAAAAGTGGCAATATGACTTGTACACTTCGATTTACAACATCTTGTTTGACATATTGTGTGGTTCTGTGTGATTTGGACAACTTCAAGTTACGCCCCCTTCAAGTTACACCCACTTCCTGTGACGCCCCTCTCTTGCAGTCCGCAGACAGACCCATCTCGTTGCACAGGGCATGGTTCGAGATGCAAATCTCACTCGCCAATGTCCATTGACTGTTTCTGTTCGAGAGTAATACGAATTAAGTAGTAGGAAATTTCTAGTCATCAAGTTTTTTATATCAGTTATGCAAGTTTCGTCAGAGCGTGAAGAAATATAGAGCTGAGTATTATAATGCATAACAGTGAAAACTAATGCCATGCTTCCTAACGATATCTCCTAATGGTAGCATGTACAGAGTGAACAGCATCGGTCCTAGTACTGAGCCCTGTGGTACGCCATAATGAACTTTTGATCGATAAGACATCTCTTCATTTACTGCTACAAACTGATAATGGTCAGATAAGTATGATTTAAACCATGCTAATGCAATTCCACTAATGCCAGCATAATTTTCAAGTCTGTTTAAAAGAATGTTGTGGTCAATGGTATCAAATGCAGCGCTAAGATCGAGTAACACTAATAGAGAGAGATACAACCACGATCGGATGATAAGAGCAAATCATTTGTGACTCTAATAAGAGCTGTCTCTGTACTATGGTACTATGATACTGTCTAAATCCTGACTGAAGATCCTCGCAGATACCATTTCTTTCTAAAAAGGAACATTGTTGTGAGGATACTGCCTTTTCTAGTATCTTTGACAGAAATGTTAGATTCAAGATCGGCCTGTAATTGACTAATTCTGTAGGATCAAGTTGCGTTTTTTAACAAGCGGTTTAATCATAGCCAGCTGAAAAGTTGTTGGTATGTATCCTATAATAATAATAATAATAATAATAATAATAATAATAATAATAATAATAAGTTACATTTATATATCGCTTTTCTGGGTACTCAAAGTGCTTTACATGGAAGGGGGAATCTCCTCAACCACCACCAATGTCCAGCATCCACTTGGATGATGCGACGGCAGCAATAGTGCGGCAGAACGCCCACCACACACCAGCTTACTGGTGGAGAGGAGACAGAGTGATGAAGCCAATCGGTATATGGGGATGATTAGGAGGCCATGATGGACAGAGGCCCAGGGGCAAATTTAGCCAGGATAATAATAATAATAATAATTCGTTACATTTATATAGCGCTTTTTCTGAGACCTCAAAGCGCTTTACATATGGAAGGGGGGGAATCTCCTCAACCACCACCAATGTGCAGCATCCACTTGGATGATGCGACGGCAGCCATATTGCGCCAGAACGCCCACCACACACCAGCTTACTGGTGGAGAAGAGACAGTGATGAAGCCAATCAGTGTATGGGGATGATTAGGAGGCCATGATGGACAGAGGCCAAGGGGCAAATTTGGCCAGGATGCCGGGGTTACACCCCTACTCTTTTTCGAAGGACATCCTGGAATTTTTAATGACCACAGAGAGTCAGGACCTCGGTTTTACGTCTCATCCGAAGGACTGTGCTCTTTTGGCAGTATAGTGTCCCCGTCACTATACTGGGGCATTAGGACCCACACGGACCACAGGGTGAGCACCCCCTGCTGGCCCCCGCTAACACCTCTTCCAGCAGCAACCTAGTTTTCCCAGGAGGTCTCCCATCCAGGTACTAACCAGGCTCAGCCCTGCTTAGCTTCAGTGGGCAACCAGTCTTGGGCTACAGGGTGATATGGCTGCTGGCTATGGATGCCGGGATTACACCACTACTCGTTTCTAAAGACATCCTTGGATTTTTAATGACCACAGATAGTCAGGACCTCGGTTTAACGTCTCATCCGAAGGACGGTGCTCTTTGAACAGTATAGTGTCCCCGTCTCCCATCCAGGTACTAACCAGGCTCAACCCTGCTTAGCTTTAGTGGGCAACCAGTCTTGGGCTACAGGGTGATATGGCTGCTGGCTTTGTCATTTTCCTAATGACAAAGATGAAGTAAAGTAAAGAAGTTCATAAATTCTTCCAGTTGCGCTCCATTTTTCTGGCTGCTCTCTTAAGGGCCTGAGTGTGCTCGTTGTACCATTTCTTTAATCTTCTTTAAGCGCAAAGGAGCAACTGTGTCTAAAGTGCTGGAAAAGAGAGAGTCAAAAGTTCCTGTCGCAAATAACGTTTTAATAACATTTTCAAAATGAGTGAATGGAATGTTACTTTAACGTTCACATTAACCAAGAAAAAAGCGGACACCACTTAGACAGCCAGCCATTGAGTGAGGACAGTCTACTAAGTATCTCATCACTCCGGTGAACAGGAAGGGGGCCAGAGAAAATTACAGCGTCTGACATCGTACTTGCGAGTTCACACACCTCTTTAACATTCATTTTAGTGATCTCCGACTGGCGAAGTCGAACATCATTAGTGCCGACGTGAATAATAATCGTAGAAAATTTACGATTAGCATTAGCAAAGCCTCTACAGCCGGAACCAAACAAAGTACAGAATTCACTAAGCTAGTCGCATCCAAAGCAGTATCTAAAGCCCTTGCACTCTTACTATCCTCGATTAATGTTTGGATGCGTGTCTCTAGTTCTGAAATCTTCTCTGTCAGCCTGACTATCTCCCTGCATTTATCACATTTAAAGTAAAGTATATAAAGATCTGACAAAATACATAAACTAGTGATTACTTCATTCTCAAAAGTGCTTGCTCTGTCATCTGAGGCTGAGACTATTTGCATGTGTATTAGCATTATTTTCTTTCACTGAGTAACCTGAGCAGGTCTGCAGGTTTGCACTGCATTTCTGAACTTTCACAAATCCGACAGTCAAGCTCTCAGACTCAGTGCGGCGTCTGCAAGCAAAGCGTCCAAAAAGCTTTTTCCTCTGTTCAATACCTGTGTGTCTGAAGGCATTAAGATGGTGTGCCGTGATGAATTGTGGTTTATCTCTGTCTCCAGGTTGACTGACCAGACCTTCACAGAGCAGGTGTGTGGCTTCAATGGAACAGTAATGAAAATCTGTTTAGATTTCTGTGTAAAGCTCACAAAATAATTGAAACTCTTTTCTCCACATAATTCTGCCTCCTTCCACAATTTAGGTCATTGCTGGTATTGGTGTATATTATATATCTCCAAAAAAAAAGCCAACATTTCAAATGATAATGTCTTAACAGTTACTTTACAAGATGTTCCTTCCATATTTTTAAATTGTGTGGTAGTCATCCAGACAACTTGTTCTCACTTTCAAAGTATCCAAGAAGACCAATGCACATCATTATGTAGACTAAGGGTGCTCTTTAGAGACTTTATTGTGACACGGCCAGAAACCCATTGCTTTCAATGACAAACCTTTGATCAAACAGTAAAAACAGTAATTCTGTGAAATTTATTCCAATTTAAAATAACTGTTTTCCATTTTAATATGTTTTAAAATGTAATTTATTCCTGTGATGCAAAGCTGAATTTTCAGCATCATGTCTTCAGTGTCACAGGATCCGTCAGAAATTATTATAATGTGCTGTTTTGCTGCTCAATAAATATTTCTTATTATGTTGAAAGTCGTTGTGCTCCATATTTTTGTGGAAACTGTTCTATTTTTTTTTTCAGGATTCTTTGATGAATAGAAAGTTCAAAAGTACAGCATTTATTTGAAATAGAAATATTTTGTAACATTATACATTTCTTTACTATCACTTTTGATCAATTTATAATGCATCCTTGCTAAATAAAAGTATTAACTTCTTAAACTTCTGACCTCAAATTTTTGAATGGTATTGTGTATGTTAGGGTATATTTATTAAATTATATTTCAGGCAGCAAAATTATCAAAATACATTTAGAAACACGCTTCTGATACCAAAGATTTCTCATTGAAAGCAACTCGTTACCTGCCGTGTCATGAAAAAGAGGCTAAAGAGCACTTTTGGTGTCTGTCTAGTGTTGCGCAGAGCAGAGGTCTCTGACATGTGGAAATTTAGGATGCTTTGTGAGTGAGAACAGGTTGAGCCATACACACTAAGTGAACACAAAAACCAGTGCCAGCTGAACTAAGAAAATGCTGTACTTATAAGAATTTATAAGAAAATGTTTGGAATATTTGCAGATCATTGTGCCACATGCAACATCAGATAAGACGAGACAGAAGTCTTTGTTGGTGAAACATGTATGAATTACCTCACATATAGCCATCATGTGGAGCTCTTGAAAAAAAGATATATTTCCAAGATAAAGTTCAAATGGCAAATTTTACACTGGGAAAGGGGAAAATGCACACAGCAGATATTTTCTTTGGTAGACATTATTTTGATGAGTATCACTGACAATAGTGAGGGTCAGATTATCATTACATTAGGGCTGCACAAATAATCGCAATGAAATTGCACGCGATTTGGCAAAGGCTGCAATTTATTTATGTGCAGTTCATCAGTGCAGCACGGCTGATCGATAGTAAATGCTGCTCCATCTGAACACCAGAGGGGGCTCTCACGCAGACACGCCAAATATGCCCCGCCGTAAAAGTATGATAACGCGCATCATTCCAGGAAATCCATGTGCATCATCGCTGTAGCTGAATAAACAGAAGATTGAAACGTTTTGATTAAACATGACTAATTATTCTGTGTAAGAAGTAGGGCTGAACGATTAATCGCACTCTCCATGTAATCGCACTTAAATCGAGATGGCTTATCGCGATTTTAAAATCGCAAAGGCTGCGATTATTTTTTATGCGCAGTTTGTCATTGATGTACGGCTCTGTAAACGCTGCTCCATCTGAAAGCACTGTGAGTTTGAGTCACTTATAACGTGCATTTGAAAAAACAACACGCGTCAAACATCTTTCCAAAACATGAGAAGCATTTATGAACCTCTTGTCCAACAACAGACAAAATTTAATAACATGCATCCAAACTCACTTCATAATGACAGTTGAGCTCCTCCTTCTGTGAGATGATGTGCCGCCTTACACAGAATAAGGCAGTCATAGGCAGTCGTGTATTTATAAGTCATGTTTAATCAAAGCGTTTCAATCTTCTGTTTATTCAGGTACAGAGATAGGGATTTCCTGGAATGATGCGCATTATTGTACTTCTGCGGTGGGGCATATTTATCGTGTTTGCGTGAGAGCGCCCTCTGGCGTTCAAATGGGGCAGTATTTACTACCAATCAGCCGCACTCCACTGACAAGCTGCGCATAAGATAATCGCAAATCGCGTTGCGATTAATCGTTCAGCCCTAGTAAGAAGCCACATCATCTCCCAGAAGGATCTCAACTGTTGTTATGAAGTGAGTTTGGAGTAAAAGCATGTTATTAAATGTTGTCTTTTGTTGGACAAGAGGTTCATAAATGCTTCTCATGTTTGAACAGGTGTTTGACATGTGTTGCTTTTTCAAATGCACCTTCTAAGTGACTCAAACTCAGTGCTTTCAGATGTAGCAGTGTTTACAGAGCCGTACATCAATGACAAGCTGCGTATAAAAATAAATAAAATAATCGCAGCCTTTTCAATTTCAAAATCGCGATAAGCCAAATCGGTTTAAGTGCGATTACATGGAAATTGCGATTAATCGTGCAGCCCTAATTCACATCATTCACCAAGGTGTAGTACTAATATAGTTACCAGCCAACTGGTGGGTAGCCTTGCCCTAAAACAGGGGTGGGCAAACTACGGCCCGCGGGCCACATACGTGGGCCTAATAATTGTTAGGCTGTTTAATCCGGCCCGTCGAGTATTTAAAGATTTGTCTTAAGATCGCATTCATTTTGCCTTTTTCTTGCAATACTTTGCGTTATATATATATAAAATATTGCGTTGCATATATTTGACAATCGGAATATCAGATATTTCATGCCATAGCTAACAAATGTAAAAAAGGAAAAATGACATAAAAGCAGATCATCATTCATTCAGCGCTGTTGTGGCTGCGGTGTGTCATGTGACAATGATGCGTCACCATGGAAACCAAACAGACAGCGACTTAAGCGCATAGACTTGTTGCACATTAATGTTTTTTCCTTTTTTGGAAACTCACAGAGAAAAAATTTTTTGGTAACCGCTTGCACACCTGTTTAGTTTTTCCTTTGATTTGTCTGCTATTTAGTTTCTTTGCTCCTCTGGATTTGTGGATGTATCCTGACTGATTCCGTTTACCGACCTTTATCGCCCGGCTTTCGACCGCGCTCCCCTGTCTGCCATGTACAGAACCCGGTTTTGTTCATTAAATGTTCTGATCTGCCTTTGCTTTTTATGTTTTATTTTATTATACTTAAAATAAATTTGTATATTAGTTTATTTCGTTTTTTCCCCACAAATGTATGACTTTTGGAATTAACGTAACCTTCTGTCATTTTTACTCTTCTAAGTGTACACTTGCAGGTGTTTTGTTTCTAATTTACTGTTAGGCCCATTAAATAATAATAAGGATAAACAATATTTAAAAAGTATAGGCTGTAATTATCTAACATCTGACTAATTAAAAATTAACCTCAAAACATAACATGCTAAATGGGGGATATCTAGCATAAAAAATGTATTGTCAGAATATTGTCTCTCAGTTGTTGAATTTCGCGCAGACGTTGCCACAACGTAAATGTGTTTGCTCAGCCCGATCTCATGAAAGTGAGAATACCACGAATGGTATTTGTAGTGCTTATGATGCAGTTTTCGCGTGCATATGATACGCACTTTATGGCGTGTAATAGGCACGCACTCCGCACCCCTAATCCTAACCAAGGGGTTTACAGTGCGTAGCATATGCACGCAAAAAAACATTTTTGGCGTATAAATGGCAAGAGAAGGCAAGGCCCTTGAGCCAAAAAGTTTGCCCACCCCTGCCCTAAAAACTCCAGATTTTATCAAATGTCCAATAGCTGAGACTAAAGAACAAATGTTGTAAGTTGGATGCCACATTACTTTCATTTGGCTCTTAGGCAGTCATTTTGGGCCCTGCATGTCTACAACAGTACGTTCAATAAAAGAGCTATAAAAATGTAAAAATAATGTAAGCGCATTATTTTGCCTTGGGTCCACAACAAACCAGCATCTGAACTCCATATTTCAAATTGACACAAGACTTATTTTTTCCTTGAAATCAAAGGGGATCTATAACTTTCTTTACAAGCCTGCACTAGTGCGAGCGCATCAGAGTGCGAAGAACAGAGTGTTTGTGATAAACGGGACTGTAAATCATTCTCCCGCCTGGGTTGATGGCTCCACAAGGTTATCTTACTTCAGGCCACTAATCTGAGCTGCACGTATAACGGTTCTGACAACGAGCTGAGGACTGCAGGAAATCAGAGTGTGCAATTGAGCAGAGCCCATAACCTATTTCAGGAAAAACCTTCTTGCTTTTATCTGGGTGGCATTGCTCGCATCTGAGAATGAAATTTCCAGCGTCCACAACTCGTAAATCAAACACTCACGCGTCAATGTTTTTCTCTTGAAATGAAGACATGGTAAAATTGATTAGATCTGATAAAGGCTTTATTCTGCTGTGTGTGTGTGTGTGTGTGTGTGTGTGTGGAGAGAGAGAGAGAGAGAGAGAGAGAGAGAGAGAGAGAGAGAGAGATCTGCTATGGACAGAATACATTAGATGCTGTGTAGTGGTGGATTTATGGTTTTGCTCTCTTTGAGGGGAAATGGTGCTGAGATGCTTGCTCTTATACTTCTGTGCTTGAGCCAGAAACATTTAAGACTTTCAGCCAAGACCTAGTGCATGAGCAGCTCAAGTCTGACAGTGACTCGTGACATTCCCGATCTTTCCATTATGCTGTGTTTGTTCTTTGTTTGTTTCTTCCCAAAGTGGTAACTGAATAAAAAAGGTTTCTCACTGGGTTAAACCCAACACAATCTAATAAAACATGCTTCAGGGATAAAGGATTCTGACAAAAATAACATGTTGGTGGATCTTCTCCAGCATATTAAAACTTAAATAGCCAATTAAAACTTGTGTCTTCCAATATCTTGTCATTATGTAATCTAGAGGTCCTCAACCCTGCTGGGGACCAATTGTCCAGCAAAGTTCGGGCAAATTCCAAACACCATTTTTGGGCCCTTTGGAAAGGGGACGACATTTGTAGAGGTGTTCCAAACTGGATACCCTCATAAAGGGCCCTTCCACAAGACCGTTGACAAAGGGTACATGCGATGGTCACTTCAAGAAGTAATTTTATCATTTAGGTTCATGTGACCCAGTAGATACTTGTGATTCATTTTAAAACTAGATGGCGGTAGAGTTCGAGTCAACTTACAAACAGAGCAATTCAAATTGTTTTGTTTTGTCTGATTTCACACATTTGAGTGAACATTTGACATTGTCATTGTTAAGATAGCAGTAGTGGATGGAGGCCCAAAGTGACAGAGGAAGCCGTTGGTCAGGTTCAAGAGTGCTTTTTATTTGCCACACGATGACAGTCACTCAATAATTGTGGGAAAAAACAAAACAAAACTTAAATGCAACAAAACACAAACTGCACCAAACACATGATCAAATAAATTACATCAACAAGACAAAATCTGACCTGTACGTGCAGCCACACAACACAGACAGCACTTCCCAACCTCATACTACATTTCTGGAGCCTTTTTATAGGCCTGACTCCTCCCCTGCTCCGGGACGTACCACTTGAAAAGGTAAATGTGTTTCACATAAATCACATATACAATAATAACAATAATAAATACAACAACTCATATCTGCAGATACACATCACAGCATAAGTACACACATAAATAATAAAACAAATAATTCATAAAACATTTCTTTTGAACAGCTATGATGGATGGAACCTCCGGTGACTTCACACACACACGGACGCACTACCAAGATGGCGCGAACACCATGTATAAATAGACCGGATTTTTAACTGAACAGGTTTAGCAATTGACTCCTCAAAGTGTGGTAAGTATATTTGTATCATTCTTAACACTGTACTTAATAAACCATATAAACCAAATAATAATGGTGGGGTGATTTATTTCTGTACATAAGACAACAATCCTATTATGTTATCATATGCGCCGATGTTACAGCCACTGATTCCCCATATAACTCACGTAAACCAGGTAATACCAACATACAGGACATAATACACCACAACACACCTTTAAACACACAATACCATCAAATGCTACACAAGTCCGTGTATGATTGTCAGTGCCGGCAAACAGACCGTGTTAACATGACGCTGGCGTATGTGCGAAATGTGCGTGTGTGTGTTCAGTGTGTATTCAGTCCGTACATAGTCACAGGCTTACCCTGCGACAGTCATGTTATGTTTAAATAAGTTTCATAGGTAAGAAATGTGTTAGGTAACGCAGGGTCCAAAGATGAGACGGGAACACTCAAAGCAGCGAAATACACTCACACTCAGATACATAACGCATATTTTTGAAACTTTTTTTGAAAATAAAATGTATATTTATTTGCAACAGTTATGTTAACAGCAATATAAGAAATTTCAGTCGTAAGAACAGCTATTCAGCTGATGGACACTGTGCTGCGTTGTCATGGGAACATTCCAGGTGAAAATAATGAGGAAATTATGTTTTTCATTGCTCCCTTCGCCAAATGCATTCTAAACAACTACATAATGGCACGCAAGTGCCCTGCTCACTCCAAAGTCCCCACGTTAAGGGCTCTACCCTTCAAAGGGAGTAGGGCATAGGGATGCTAACTTTCATTTGGAATTTGCCCAATTTCCAACTTGCTTCAGCACACCTGCAGCTTGATTAGCTACTTCAGGTGTGTTTGATTAGGGTTAGAGCTAAAGTGGTGCAAGTGGTACCCACTGCAGAGTCAAATGACGACCAGCTCCTCCTCTCTGGACCTCCAATGGAGTGGGATTAGTCTAGCTCCTCCTCTCTGGAGCTCTAAGGGGGTGGAGGGATATAGTTGTGGGTAGGGTTAGGGTGTGGTTGGATATTCTAGCTCCACCCATTAGGCCCAAATTACATTCGCTCCTCCTTGCTGGAGCTCTAGCGAGGAGGAGCTACACGTAATCTGACATTTGCTCTGCAGCTTCTCAACTGGTGCATCTCAATCAGCTCTCTAGTTCAGTAGTCAGGGCACTGATCAGGGAGTCGGCCATTATAAGTCTCAATCTCAAAATCCTTCCAGTTCACTGGAACGTTCACTCCCTAAAAAAAAAAAAAAAAAAATCCCAAAATGCACCGCAAAAACCAGGGAGCATCGATGCTCACTATGCTCCCTTACCAGAAATTACAAATCATTTCTGAAGCGCGAAACTCGCTGTCAATTTTCCAATTCCTCTGAAGTCGAATATTAGTAAGTCTAATTTTTTAAAAATAGGACACATTTCAATACTTGGGTCACTTTTTGAAAACTCTTCACAAACTGAGCACATAAGCAATCTATGTGGGCTAAACTGTGGATCATTTATCACTGCTTTGGCACAAAACGCATTCAATGACTACATTTCTCAAATTACATGAATATATTTCTCACTTAGACACAAACACAGCCAAAACTCTATGTACCTACAGGCCAATTCCCACATGTTTACATACTCCTGCACTTTAGTTAAAAAACTAACATAATACAAAAATGAATAAGAAAGTTGAGTAACACATTGAATTAAAAAAAAAGTATTGAGAAATGTCCTAGCAATTGTTAAAAACTATAAAACACATTCATGCATTGCATTCATCATAATGAGTGATCATCTGGAGTCACATGAGAATGAAAACACTGAATGACTGAAACACTGAATGCCACTGAATGGCAACATAACGAGAACAAACACAGTCTTAAATCTTCACTAGTGACATCACAGACAGCAGACAGGACAAATAAAAGATCATAACTATATGAGATCTCTAAAAATAAAGCAAATGCCAAAGTAAAAACAAGGGCATAGATTAAAATGCAAGGGCTTGGAACTGTAATGTTAAGATGTTAAGCAAAAACATAAGCACATGCACTACCTGAAAAACTGAATGACGCATACATTATTCAGAAAATAAATAAATAAATAATCAGTGTATCTGATGATACAAGAGATGGTGAAATGCTGGTGAAGTGACTCTCAGAGTAGCTCATACATGTGTAGTATGTGTAGTAGACCAAACTAAGACACGCAGACTTCCTATTTCAATAGCAGTCTTTTTGAGCTTTAATATTCATAGAAGTGTACAGTCCTACTTTTGATTTATTCAGGTCAGGTTATCCTAAAGGTACACAAACCAAACAATATTGCATGAATTTTGTGGAAGAACATTGTTTTGGTGTTTAGACTCTGCATGACTGTGCAGATGAATATGGTTCTCGGCTATGGAAGTAAAATAATGACAAATGTTTTTGAAACAAAAAAGCTTGTTGAATTGCACTACTTGAAAAAATATCCATTGCATTAACCCTGCTTGCATTTTTATGGGCTGAAATTCAACATGGTTGTATATTTAAGCTGTGAATATTTCAATTCAAAATTCACGGTAGAGAAAGCTGCTTACATGTGCAAAACTAACTGTGAAGACTTAAATGTAAACACACAGCTTTTCCATATATATATATATATATATACTGTATATATATATATATATATATATATATATACAGTGGGGAGAACAAGTATTTGATACACTGCCGATTTTGCAGGTTTTCCCTCTTACAAAGCATGTAGAAGTCTGTCATTTTTATCGGTGACGGTGTGACGGACGACGAGTGACGGAATCTAAAACAAAAATCCAGAAAATCACATTGTATGATTTTTAAGTAATTAATTTGCATTTTATTGCATGACATAAGTATTTAATACATCAGAAAAGCAGAACTTAATATTTGGTACAGAAACCTTTGTTTGCAATTACAGAGATCATACGTTTCCTGTAGTTCTTGACCAGGTTTGCACACACTGCAGCAGGGATTTTGGCCCACTCCTCCAAAACGGAACTTCTCCAGATCCTTCAGGTTTCGGGGCTGTCGCTGGGCAATACGGACTTTCAGCTCCCTCCAAAGATTTTCTATTGGGTTCAGGTCTGGAGACTGGCTAGGCCACTCCAGGACCTTGAGATGCTTCTGGCTGTGTGTTTCGGGTCGTTGTCATGCTGGAAGACCCAGCCACGACCCATCTTCAATGCTCTTACTGAGGGAAGGAGGTTGTTGGCCAAGATCTCGCAATACATGGCCCCATCCATCCTCCCCTCAATATGGTGCAGTCGTCCTGTCCCCTTTGCAGAAAAGCATCCCCAAAGAATGATGTTTCCACCTCCATGCTTCACGGTTGGGATGGTGTTCTTGAGGTTGTAGCAAGCAAGCAAGCAAGCAAATTTTATTTATATAGCACTTTTCCAGACAAGTCAATGCAGTTCAAAGTGCTTTACAGTAAAAAAAAAATACAAGTATACAAAAAGTACAAGTAAAATACAAAAAAAAAAAAAAATTATGAAAATGTATTAAAATGAAGAAAAGAAGAAGAAGAAGAGATTATAGGATTTATAGGAAGGCCAGACTAAAGAGATATGTTTTTAATTTAGACTTAAAACTATTTATATTTCTAGCACGTCATACTTCTTCTGGAAGATTGTTCCAGAGGCGAGGAGCGTAGCGGTTAAAAGCAGCATCACCAAATGTTTTTGTTCTGCTGTGTGGTACTGTTAAAAGTAAAGAGTCCGATGAGTCCTTATAGGTTCATATACAATAAGCATTTTTTTAAATAATCTGGAGCAAGTCCATGCAGTGCTTTATAAACTAATAAAAGGTTTTTAAAATCAATACGAAAACTAACAGGTAACCAATGTAATGATTTTAGTATAGGTGTAATGTGTTCTCTCTTCTTGTACTCATCCTTCTTCTTCCTCCAAACACGGCGAGTGGAGTTTAGACCAAAAAGCTCTTTTTGTCTCATCAGACCACATGACCTTCTCCCATTCCTCCTCTGGATCATCCAGATGGTCATTGGCAAACTTCAGACGGGCCTGGACATGCGCTGGCTTGAGCAGGGGGACCTTGCGTGCGCTGCAGGATTTTAATCCATGACGGCGTAGTGTGTTACTAATGGTTTTCTTTGAGACTGTGGTCCCAGCTCTCTTCAGGTCATTGACCAGGTCCTGCTGTGTAGTTCTGGGCTGATCCCTCACCTTCCTCATGATCATTGATGCCCCACGAGGTGAGATCTTGCATGGTGCCCCAGACCGAGGGAGACTGACCGTCATCTTGAACTTCTTCTATTTTCTAATAATTGCGCCAACAGTTGTTGCCTTCTCACCAAGCTGCTTGCCTATTGTCCTGTAGCCCATCCCAGCCTTGTGCAGGTCTACAATTTTATCCCTGATGTGCTTACACAGCTCTCTGGTCTTGGCCATTGTGGAGAGGTTGGAGTCTGTTTGATTGAGTGTGTGGACAGGTGTCTTTTATACAGGTAACGAGTTCAAACAGGTGCAGTTAATACAGGTAATGAGTGGAGAACAGGAGGGCTTCTTAAAAAAAAACTAACAGGTCTGTGAGAGCCGGAATTCTTACTGGTTGGTAGGTGATCAAATACTTATATCATGCAATAAAATGCAAATTAATTATTTAAAAATCATACAATGTGATTTTCTGGATTTTTGTTTTAGATTCTGTCTCTCATAGTTGAAGTGTACCTATCAGTGATGCGCGGGTCAATGTATAAACAACCCGCACCCGACCGACGTTTTCAACTAACCCGCCCGCAACTCGGACCGCAAAAAAAAAAAAAAAAAAAATATTGTACCCGACCCGCTTCCTGACCCGCATTTTTTAAAAGTAGTAAATGCTCATCGTAGCGTCATTGGATTTTTTTTAAAATATATATTCTAATTTATCAAAGTTTATTTATAAAGTCAATAAGCTCATAATTTGTACTAAAATAGTCTAAATTTTAGTTTTAAAAAGCTGGCTATGTCTATTTTGATGTTTCTGCGCAAGTTCAGCAGACAGTGAGGTTTGTCCGATCAGAGCTCGTGAGCGGAGAGCGCATTTCTGAATATTCCGCTCCGCTCGCTCATTCCGAGGGTCGCTCGCTCAACCCAGAATGGCCTGCTGGTTCGAAAAAATGTGGAATAAGGGCTGTCTCCGACTCATTTTTTTTCTAGTCGACTAGTAGTTGTTGATTTAAGCCATTCGTGGACAACTCGCCCCTTTATATTAATTTAATTACTTAAATAGGCTATAGTCTACAGGATAATAAGCGTTATGACCGCACACATAAAGCTTGCCACAAAGAACCGGTTAAAGTAATGATTATGAATGTGTCTAAATTAGCAAGGAGACATTTAATTGTTTAGTAATAAACTGGTGTTTTCTGTGTCGCTGCAAAGATGAAGTTGACAATTCGGACTCGCCATGAACGCCAGAGAGAAATGCACATTTCATTTGGATTACATAATCAGAGAGTAGCCTATTTATTTTGGTTTGAATATTTTCGTTTAAAAGTATTTCAAGCTTTCTGTAATATATAGCCTATATTTCTCAAATATGTGAGGCACAAGCTGAGTTTCGGCGCCCTCCAGTTCACGTGCAATGCAAGTGATCGTGCCTGCATGTGCCTTATTACATTGCCTGCTATATATTTGCTTCTTATTCATTAAATACAGGCGATTGATTGATAAAACATTGATCAAAATTAAGATACAATTTATACAAAACGAAAATCTTTTTAAAAGAGTTTTCTATAAAACAAAACTTAATGAAGTCGTCAAAATCATGTTTTACCAAAAACAGCGCCGTTGCTAGGAGGGCGCCAGCGCCTCTGCCTCGCGAGTGGATGATAGCCCTGAAGACGCCTAGCAATGATATACCTTTAGTGGTAGTATACCTTTAGTTAAGTTATACCTTAAGAGTCTTCGTAGCGCGCTAAGAGACAATGTTATCGGAAAACGCAGCCCAGGTATGATAACGGAGATTCCAAAGCGCTCTTCTTTGATCAGAACCATGGAGAGCGATCGCGGATAGGTCTGTCCTAAACTTTTAACAATGCAACAAAATATTTAAAGAGCATCAAGCTACTAAAATCTATATTATGTATAAAACTTCCAAAACTGGAATCCTGGCGCCGTGCCTGGTTGGTTGTGCCAGTTTTGTGGCTATCAAATGTGTAAATAGCATCGCAAGAAGTACACATGACAAAGCCAGCACTTTGGTCATCATCTTTCATTATTTCGGCAAATGTCTCCCACACTCCAACAGCTTCCACTCCCCAGTCTTCACCTTTTCTCTTGCCACCTCCATCTCTACCTGCAGACTGAGCTTGTGCGTCATCTCGCCAGTTATTCAGCCAAAAAAGTGTAGGCCTATGTATTTCATAGAAAATTGTGTCTAGTACTATATAAATTACAAAGGTTTAATTGGCATCTTTATTTCAAACGACCCGACCGACCGCGACCCGAATATCATTAAAAATATTTTTGGATGACTCGTAGGTGACCGCAGGCACCCGCTCATTTCGGATCAACCCGCGCATCACTGGTACCTATGATAAAAATTACAGACCTCTACATGCTTTGTAAGTAGGAAAACCTGCAAAATCGGCAGTGTATCAAATACTTGTTCTCCCCACTGTATACTGCCCCTGATAATCATCACAAATACTTACCCCACCTTGCTCCATTTCTGTAAATCTGTTTTTATGAATGAATGACTCTCTCACCCGTTGCTCTAGTGTTTTCTTCGTCAACAACTGACACCTGCTGGTGAGGTCGACTAAAAGCTATGGAGATTATCAATCGGAAATCGACTGATATTCCCGGGTGTCAAAAGTTGAATTCGTGGAAGCGAATTTGTAAAGCGAAATGAAATGGACCGAAAAATTTTTTTTTTTGTATTGGTTAAACAGAATTAATATTTTGGAAGTGAAATCTGAAAGGTGAATATGGATTACTGAATTTGTATTAATGAAAACGTGTATAAAATGTTTTGAATTGAAATATTCACAGATTAAATATACAACCATGGTAAGACTTTTAGGCTTTTAGTTATGCTGCTCCTTGGTGTTGGAATTTACTCCAAAAAGTTTTGAAGCTTTCGTTTCTTATCCCACTTGAACATTTTAAACAATTACTTAAACAATCCAAATTTGAACAATGCACATGTTTTCAATGAGCCTTTTATGTTATTTTACATTGTTTTATATGTACTGTAGATCAGTTTTTTTGTTTTGTTTTTTTTGTCTGATTCTGTGTAACCTGTGTAATTGTTGAACCCAGGGCTCCCTTGTAAAAGAGATTTGACTATCTTAATGGGACATCACCTGGTAAAATAAAGGATAAATAAAAAAAATAAAAACCATTTTGAATTTCAGCCCATAAAAATACAATGCATTAAAGGTTGTATCAGCGATTTCAAGCCCAAAAAAGGCCCAAACATAAATTATCACATTCATCTAATCTTTCCTAATGATCCGCTAGCTGCCCGCCCCATAAGCAGCCCATAACCACTCAAAACCAAAATAAATAGTGTTCCAACCAATCACCGACACGGGGTGGGTGTTGTGAGGTTTTGTGAGGTGCAGTGCACGGCTGCACGCGAAGTACAACCTTTAATTCATAAAAACTCATAATAATTAATAATCTTGAATTCATTAAAGCATAAATATAATAAATTATATGCAGCAAGAGAAATTTTGTCTTTCACATTTTTGCACTATAACCTGCTTTGATTTGGAGCGAGACATAGACATAGCTTTGTCACATCAGATTTGTGTAACTTTGGTCAAAGCTGATTGGTCAAGTTTTGGTTTGTGATCTCTGAAAATTGTTTAGTTTCGAACATATTCACTGTTTTGCATTTCTTGAAAACGTGACATGTCTGGTGTGAGCCATGTGGCGCTTCATCCATAGCATGCACACATAGATCCCACGAATACTCTTCTTGACTTTCAATGGATAAATACACATAAAATAATGTCAAAATAGCCATCTTGGCGAGTATCATGGTAAACACAGTCGGTTATGTCTTAACCAAATGTAAACAGTTGAGAAAGAAATTGGATGTGTGTCAATATCTTGGATGCAATATAACCTATTAAATTTGGTTTACAAGGATTCAGTGGCGTGCACATACCTCCCCAGGGGCGGAAGGACCAAAAAGGGCACTTTAAAAAAAAAACATTTAATTATTAAATAAATCACCTGTATTTAAAGCAGTACCCGTCTGTCTGTTGTGTTTTTTAAATATTTTAATGACTTCCTCACAATTAATTGGAATATCTCGCTCGATGGAGAGCAGTAGTAGGTCAGAAAGCCTCTCTTCATTACAAATGAAAAGACGTTGATATAATTAGAATGCATAACACATCAAATAAAAATAGGGAAATGATGATAATATTACTAAATATTATTTACTTTACCAAACAAAACAGAGAATCAAGTAGGTAACTATGAGGAATTCATGTTTAGTCATGTTGATGTTATACATTTTATGCATGTATTCATGAAAGTGTTAGCTATCATGAAATCATAAACACTTTACAATAAGGTTTCATTAGTTAAATTTGTTAACATGAACTAATAATGAACTGCACTTCTACAGCATTTATTAATCTTAGTTAATATTTCAGCATTTACTAAAACATTATTAAAATCAAAAGTATCTGTTAACATTAGTTAATGCACTGACTGTGACATAACATGAACAAACAATTAAAAGTTGTATTATTATTAACTAAGATTAAGAAATAGGCCTACAGTAGCCTAACCAATGTTTTGCTCATGATTAGTTAATGTTAGTTATTATGAATAATAAACAGATGAACCTTATTGCAAAGTGTACTATGAAATCAAAGATATAAATTCCTTACAATTTAGAAGTTGGACATGGACTTAAAATTTCCTTTCACTAGTTGTATTTCCCTTAGCTAATAACACTTGCTATGGCCTTGGATAAAAAACGAATGACATTGTCAGACACAGAACGCGGCTGAAATCGAGTTATACTTTTATTATTGTTAAGCATAATTCTCATGCTGCCGCAACTTTTACAGTAGCATAGTAGGATAAATGTAACTTTTCCGTATTAGCTTAAAGGCAGGGTAGGTAGGATTTTTCTAAAAAAAAAAACATTCCAAATTTGTTTAAACTGTCTTTATATACCAATACATAATTAAAATGTAAGTACTCTGAAAAAGAAAATATAAAAATCGAGTGACTGTAGACCTTTTAATCTGCAATAAACACAGCTCATTATTTCCATTCACTCCCACCCCCTCCCTTCTGAGCTCCTTCCAAAGCGACGCCCCCAAAACACATGAACGCGCGACGCCAAACGCTCAGGCTCAGCTGGAAGACGCATTTATTACCTGAGACGAGTGGAGAGGAAGGAGCGCAGTACATACAGTGACATCATGTCAGAATCACATGTAATAAAATACCTAACTTTATCACTATGAATATAAACAAATAAGATTTCTTTTAGTACTCACTATCAAGCTAGCATATCGATAATGGTAAAGTTTCATTCGGTAACGAGCTATATTTATAAGGCAAAACTAATACAATACACGTTTTTCCATTACCATCAGTTACACTGTGATGAAGGTGAATTTCGTGTAAGATTCATAACATATACGGTGTTTTGCATGTAAGAGTTTCCATGATGAAAACATTGTTGACTCTAATGAAGACTAACGTACACTCCGAGTCCGGAGACAAGTACCGCATCGTCGGTTCGAGGACAGGTCCGGGGTTGAGGGCGAAGCAGAGGAGGTCGTTCAAGAGTGCGGGCAGGGTCCGAGGAAGTAGTTTTTGCCTTGTTTGCCTTCGCTGACTGCATATGCAGGTGCTTTGAGCTGAAT
The DNA here is from genome assembly GCF_951802725.1 of Rutilus rutilus. Taxonomy (NCBI): domain Eukaryota; kingdom Metazoa; phylum Chordata; class Actinopteri; order Cypriniformes; family Leuciscidae; genus Rutilus; species Rutilus rutilus. Next base: position 8,374,488 of record NC_140230.1, on the reverse strand, counting down.
ATTTCCGGGAACGGTGACATGTGATGAGTGCACGCAGGGCAGCGCGCGCAGTGGGGCTCGGGCACGAGACATGAAGGCATCTGATTGGTTCTTTACATTCGCACCGAATGGCAGTGATTGGTCAGAGTTTTTACTGTCCTGCAGCTGCTACAGAGGTCTGATTTTTTTCATTCCTTTTTCTGAACACATAATGTATTGACTACTCTCAGGATGGAAGGACCATTTCACCCAGTATAAAAAAAAGTGTTTCTGAACAGGATTACCCACCCTACCTTTAATGTTACCTGCTGCTCGTGTAGTTTGAAGACTCGCGGCAAACTGCTGCTTGAGGGGCTGCAAACGAAACTCCGCCTACCACTTCACCTCCGCCAAATGCTTCCGCCCAAAAAAATGTTTATATAATATATAGATATTTTTTGTATTATTATTGTTAGTGGCATTAATATATTCGAATATTTATTAATACTAATATTAAAAGCAATAATATATATAGATATTGTACTTTTCATTAATATAGCAGTGTAAAGCAAATATATTATCCTACCTCAAGTCAGACCTCATCTTGTGACCACTATACACACAAACAAAGAGAAAAATATTCTCAAATAAAAAAGCCAATTCAAACACAAGTGACTGAGAGCGTTGTGCCTACCTTAAAACCCAAAGCCAAAGCGTTATCACTTAGGCGCTACGAGGACCCCGAGTGTCCCTCAGCTTTGCCTGTGGTGTTGGGTGTGCCATGATCATGATCCTGTGCCCCAATATGCAAGCATTTACTAGACTAAAGAGCTGCAATGTAAATAATCATAATAATAAATAATTCCTCACAAAAATCTATTTCAGAAGACTAGGAAGGGCCAAATCAACCACTTTTATGATATTTTTTCTTTCATTTTGGAGTTTAACAATCCGAATTGCCTTGCACTATTCAATTCAATTCAATTCAATTCAACTTTATTTCGCCATGTATACAGATACTAGGAATTTGATTTGGTCTTCTCCATGCAGGCAACACACAGTAAAAGCAGAAAAACAAAGAAAACAAGTACAAAAACACAATACAAGGACAAATAGAGACATTATGAGCAATACGTTAATATGAATGTAGAAAGTGATGTGTTAAAATAAAAAAATAAAGTGCAATGAATTCCAGGATTTAAGAGTAATTTAGGAGGGCTATTGCTTGGGGGAAAAAACTGTGGCGGTGGCGTGATGTTTTGGGCAAAAAGGCCCTGTACCGCTTTACAGAGGGGAGAAGATTAAACAGACTACTAGCAGGATGAGAGGGGTCGGCTGCAATCTTCACAGCTCTGTTAATGGACCTGGAGCTGTACAGGTCCATGATGCGGGGCAGGGGGCAGCCGATGATCCGCTCTGCTGCCCGGACGACTCTTTGTAGCCTGGCCTTTGCGCGGGCTGCCGCAGAGGCAAACCAGACCGTGAGGGAGGATGTTAGCACACTCTCAATGACCGCTCTGTAGAAATGTACCATGATGGGGGGACTGAGCAGTAGTCCTTTCAGGCGGCGGAGGAAGAACAGGCGCTGCTGGCCTTTCTTCACTAGTTGGGAGATGTTATTGTCCCATTTGAGTGTGTTGGTGATGGTTGTGCCCAGGAACTTAAAGTGCTCTACCACAGTCACGGATGAGTTATTAATGACCAGAAGAGGATGAGTCGGGGGCTTTTTGCGGAAATCCACTATCATCTCCACTGTTTTGTCGATGTTAAGCTCCAAGTTACTGACTGCACACCAGGACTCCAGGAGACTGACCTCTCTGCGGTAGGCTGACTCGTCGTTGTTGGAGATGAGGCCTATTATGATGGTGTCGTCCGCATATTTGATGGTTTTGACAGAAGGGTCTCCAGAGGTGCAGTCGTTGGTGTACAGTGAGATTAGCAAGACCCACGTGGAGCTTCGAACCTAGTGCAAAACACATTGAACTTATCTGGTAGATTGGGGTCGTTGGAGGCTGGTGGGGGGGGGCTTTTTGTAGCCCGTGGCAGATTGTAGGCCCTTCCAGACAGCTCTGATGTTCTTATCCCCGACCTGTTGTTCAATCCTGGCCTTATACAGCCTCTTAGCATGCTGGATGGCTTTGCTGAGTGCGTATTTGGCCTTGGAGTAGGCAGCCTTGTCTCTGCTCCTGTGGGCCGCCTCCTTCTCTCTCCTCCGTAGCCTTACTTCCTTATTGAACCATGGCTTACTATTTCCATAAATGGCAATAGATTGTCTGGGAATGCAAAGTTCCTCACAGAAGTAGATGTAGGACGAGCATGTGTCTACATACTCATCAAAGTTATTGCATGCCAATTTAATAGTTTCCCAGTCTGTAATGTCAAATCAGGCTTGTAGTGTTTCAATTGCAGCGGGTGTCCATTTCTGTACAGCCCTCTTAATCGGTTTTTGTTTTTGAGTAGAGACCGGTATGTGGGGATGAGTTTGTGGTATGTGGGGATCGCCATTGCCTAGAGGCGCACGCGCACAAGCACGATATGCCTCTTTGATGGAAGAATAGCAATGATCAAGAGTCCGTTCTCCCCTGGTGGCACAGCGCACCAACTGATGGTATTTCGGAAGTTCAGATCTCAGATCAGTGTGGTTGAAATCACCCATGACAATTACAGTGGAGTTAGGGAACTTATTCTCCACTTCCGTAATATGATCAGCTAAAAGCTGCTGCGCTGTGTCGGCATGAGCCTGTGGCTGAACGTAAACACACGCAAGGATAATGGATGATATTTCCTTAGGTGAGTAAAAAGGTTTGCAGTGTATGGCCAGCAATTCCAGATCGGGGGAACATAATTCAGCAATGACTGTTAAATCGCTGCACCACTCGTTACTCACATAAAAGCAGACACCTCCACCTTTTGTTTTCCTGGTGGCTGTCGCATCGCGGTCCGCTCTAAAGAGCTAATAGCCGGGCAGGTTCACCGCCGAGTCAGGAATATTGGCGTGAAGCCAGGTTTCCGTAAAGCAGAACGCAGCAATATGAGAATAGTCATTGTCTGTCTCCAACCGAAGTTGGAGCTCATCCAGCTTGTTGCTGAGTGATCTCACGTTAACCAGTACTAGTCCAGGTAAAGGTGCACGGAACCCTTTCTTCTCCAAGCAGCGACGGCAGCCGGCTCGATTACCCCTCGCTCTGCTGCGGGGGAGTAGCCTCCATGGACGAGCTCTCGAGTGTTTGTATGGGCTACAATCCGTGGAGTTTTTGAGGATATCCGAATGAAGGCCCTGCAAATCAGGGCGGCAACTAAGGGATGATGTTGCACTGATGTTTAGTAGTTCATCTCGGGAGTAGGTAATTTTCATAATGGCACCGCACGATAAACATAGACACGGACAAACTTTTCCTCCTGCACGAGATCTCCACAGCCGCCACACAAGCGCCGCCCTACACAAGCCTGTTGTATGGACAACAGCCTGGATAATCTGTAAAACATCTCACAAAAGATGAAACGTCATACAAGTTTGAAATGACATGAAGGTAAGTAAATGATGACACAATTTTCATCCCAATTCTTAATTGCATAATTATTAAGTCATGTTATAATTTAAAAAAAAAAAAAACAGTTGTTTGGAAATCTAAATGTGGCTGATAACTTGATTTATATTGAACTGCCATCAGTTTATCATTTTATTCATGCTCTCTCTCTCTCTCTCTCTCTCTCTCTCTCTCTCTCTCTCTCTCTCTCTCTCTCTCTCTCTCTCTCTCTCTCTCTCTCTCTCTCTCTCTCTCTCTCTCTCTCTCTCCCCTGCATCTTTCATTCGTTACTGGCTGATACGGCAGCATTTGTCAGAAAAATGGCATGCCTCCAATCAAATGTCCTTCCAGATGACATCTAACAGTCATTTGGAGGGTTTTATGGATGCCGATGTGAGGCAGGATTCAGGTTGTGAGTGATCTGGGACTAACTGCTTGGAGGTTTTACCCTCAGTGTCATGGACAGAGCTGTCAACATAAGTGACCTTGATTGATGAATCTTGATCTTACTCGACAGCGTTGGAGGGAAACGGCAGTGTTTGCAGTGTTCGGCAGCACTGGCATGAGTCATCTTGTTTTGCTTAGATATTCGAAACACTAGTGATTTATTTAACAGCAGAATGTGCGATATTTAGCTTCAGGAAAGACCTGATTTTTGTTCAAAAGTACTCAGATAAAAATGTAATTGTGTAATTTGCTTGTATGCCATCTTCAGAGACACTATCAAAAATCATTTGAAGGTTCATACTGCTGAAGAGTAAAACACAGTGACACATTCGTAACATTGATCTGTTTGTTTGAGCTTAACCAGCCATACACACTACAGCCCTACAAAATGCCTAAAATTTATGTTTTTGCACATATTTTCCCAATTAAAAACAGTTAACATAAATGCACATTTAATTTGGTAATAAATATCTTTTTGCTTTTTTTAAATTTTGAAACTAAAAACTTAAATAATGGAAAAGAAAACAGTATTTGCGTTGCCTTCTATTCCATTATTTAACATTTTTAGATGGGCGCAGAAGTTATTTTACTTTAAAAAAAAGTAAAGAAAGCAGAAAAAAACAAAACAACAAAAAACACGGCATTAAATGCAAAGAATGTTTGTGTATGTGTATCGGGGCATCTCTGAGAGGTCCGTCCATGCCACCTGGACTCCTTGCTAAGCGGGAGAGGGGAGTTGGGGTGATTACGATCTGTTTGAAGCTCACAAAGGAGCTTGGAGGTGTTTCTGTTTAATTTCTACCATGACACTAACGTGTCAATGGAGCAATTTGATCCAGACTCATTGGCGTTAGGCCTGTGATTTACATGAAGGAGTCCAATAGGTTAAAAGCTTTCTGAAACAGAATGAATAAGTCATCGTGATTTCGCCCAGACGCTACACTTGAATGACCCGTGGTTTTTTATTGCCTCTAATTTAAGGTTAGTTGTTCCTCTAACGAACGAATTGTTTGCATTTTCTGACGACGCGTAGGTTCGACAGTAAGTACATGGACTGATCGTCGGGAAGGTACCCTAACCATTCCCTCGTTTTCTCTTCATCATCAATGCGCCACCTGTTCGAAAATTACCTTCTCTTTTTCTTTACTTTGCCCTCAACAGTTTGTACATTAATAGCTACTGCTGACCCCACGGCGGGCCTTTTAACAACGGGGATGTGTCGCCACATTGTTTTAACCAATAATTTTCCTTTAGTCTGTACCTCAGCTCAGCCAGGTCTGTTCAGCGCCGTGACACACGGACTTGTGTTGTTACTTAAAGGGTTAGTTCACCCAAAAATTCAAATTCTGTCAGTAATTACTCACCCCAATGTTGTTCCAACCCCGTAAGACTTTCGTTCATCTTCGGAACACAAATTAAGATATTTTTGATGAAATCTGAGTGCTGGATCACGCGCACAAAAAGTATTCTCGTCACTTTATAAACTTAAGATTGAGCCACTGGAGTCACTTGGACTATATTAACGATGTCTTTAATACATTTTCTGGGCCAGCAAGTTATAGGGCCCTATCTTGCACCCAGCGCAATTGACTTTGTACACGGACGCATGTATCATTCCTATTTTGCACCCGCGCAAAGCGGACTTTTCCCTCCACAGATGCACGTCAGTTAACTAAGAAATACACTTGCGCTCCCCGGGGCGGTTCAGCGCAAAGATGAGGCGTGTTCCGGCGCAAACGTTCCCTTCATGCTATTTTACAGGTTTAGAAAACAATTGCGCCACTGACCGAAAAAAAAAAAAAACAGTTTAAAGTCAGTGGCGCGTTGCGCATGTTATTCATATGCTATTTTAAGGGCGCATGCTTGGCCTTAATCAATGTAGCGTGTGCACAACGCGCATACACTTTGATTCTCTCATCTACACACAGACGCAGCAGTTATTTTTGCAAATCATACATTATTACAATAGATAGATAGATAGATAGATAGATAGATAGACATTTTATTATAAAAGCATACATCTAGCTTACACATTTACCCAAATTATCATACGCCTGTTTAACCGAAGTTAATTTGGGTGTGTTTCTCCATCCCCAACGTCCCTGACGAGAACGTCGGTCTCCTCGGCCTTGAACTGCTCCTGTCGTGCGCCTGGCAAATCCGCCGTTATAATAGGAATCCGCTTTAGAACAAGCGCGCCTGCTCTTAAAGGGAATGTGAGATGTCGCTCTGATTGGTTTATTTCACGTTATGCCCAAACCACACCTATGAATAATGAAGCTACTTCAGACCAACCCCTTTTAGATTTGCGCCAGGCGCAAGAGTCATTTATCCCGCCGGGAAAATAGCAACAGCGCCAAGACCCGCCCACAAAGTTACTTGCGCTTTGCGCTTTGACACTTGCATTTCAGATCGTTAAAATAGGGCCCATAGTGTCCATAAGCCTGTGGAGGAGTGAGACAGCTCTCAGATTTAATCAAAAATATCTTAATTTGTGTTCCGAAGATGAACGAAAGTCTTACAGGGTTGGAACAACATGAGGGTGAGTAGTTATAGTTATATACTGTCAGAGATTACTGACAGAATTTTCATTTTTGGGTGAACTAACCCTTTAACAACAACATTCTTTGACAAAAGCTGTCCAATCCGTTACAAGGAATGTTTTAAGTAGTAACCAATAAAAATATGTTTTACAATCCACCCGCCACTGTGGCTGGTATACAAGGCAAAGTCACCCGCCACTTTGAAAAATTACCCGCCATTGGCTGGGTGCTAATTTCCCAGCCTGATGTCAAGCCACTGGCTTGATAGGAATCTTCATCTCATACAAGTGTTATTAATTAACGTTTTACTGTGGGAAGTTTACATTATAACATATCCTGGCATAAAAGGGTACAGTGTACTGTAGTCTGAGGCCTATCTGTTCTTGTTGTTGTTAGATGTAAAGTTAGATCTTGTGGTGTTCATTAACAAAGGTAGCAGAATATTTACATTTAACAATGACATCAAAGCTGGTAAATGTGGAAGAAATTAAATATAATCTTAATATGATTTGGTTTGTATTCCTTATCAGCCTTGTCAGCAAAGGAAGACATGATATGAGCTTTCTGCAAATCCAAATTTGTTGATGCTGTACCACAGTCTTCCAGTACGGAAGATGACCTTCACACAGAAAGGAGAAAAAAGGCAAAGAGAAGAGGAAAAAAACATTGCAAAGTTTACTCATCGTACTCCTGTGTATCATCAACCTCATCCTCATCTCAATCCTCTTCATCCCCTGCACCCCGTAAATCCAGAAAAAAAATCACAAGAGGTATTTATTTTAAATGTCCTTACAGTAATCATTGTGTACAGTAGGGGTGTAATGGTTCAGATTACACACGGTTCTGGTTTTTATAACGGTTTTAGGGTCACGGTTTCGGTACAGTTCGGTATGTGCTATGTTCAGTAAAACATACACTGTTAAAAGGGATTTGGGATTTTAGTCAGAGGGACTATTGTTGTCAAGCTGAAAGAACTCATTGCCCATTACAACAAAGTAAGAAGAGTTACAACAACTTCAACTTGAAAAAAGCGCGGAAACTCATTAAAAATTCATAACAGTTCACTTCAGAAAATAGGTCAAGGTGGGCATTTCAACCAACACACATGCGCCCGCAGTGACGTCACGCGCAGTGTTGAACTCTGAAAATCCGACCGCCATCTTTTTTCCTCGGAGCCGAGCCGTCCAAGTAAGTACATTTAAAATTGTTTTAGCTTAGTTAGTTCATCTGTTGGTAATGTGCATTGGTTGTCTAATGTCTCTCCGTCTCAAATTATCCATCAACATAACCTGTGATGAATATTTCATGTTCGTTCGTTTTTCGGAAATACGTTAGCATGTAGCGCTAGCTATGTATGTATGTATTATTATGGTTCTTCTTCTTTTGAGACTCTAATTTTCCAAGATAAACTCCTCCTAGAGCCTTCAACCTACATCCACCAAACACAGCAAAGACCTTTTTATGCTGTAATTCCCTGTAGCAGATTTCCGACTTCCATTCATTTATAAAATATACATTCCATTAGCATTATTCTCTGTTCTTTATCAGTCTTTCTTCCAGAGCAAGCCATCAAGAGGTACAACAAGGTTTTGGACTACTTGAAAGGTGGGACAACAAAAACCCAGGCATACTTCAAATGTGGCGTGGATAGAAAGACCATTACTGATACTGCTGCAATTGCGGAGCTCAAAGCTTGTGAAGGATTACAAATTTATTAAATGTTTAATTTAGGTTACTGATTTTAGCATTTGAGGCATAGATGATGATATTTCAAAGAAGATTAAATCAAGCAACCCAGGTGTCGGAAATTAACCTTTTTATCTGTATGGACCTCCTGAACAGTGTCATGGTCCAAGTTAAGCTATGATCATGTGAGGGTATGGGTGATACTGTCAGGCTGATTGGATAATTTGAATGATAGTGTTATGCTGATTCTTGATTGAATCAACTCATCCCTCTGCTTTGTTTTGAGTTGTCTCCACCTCCAAAAGTCCCTCCTCCTTGTAAATGTATAAAAACTATACTGTATAGAGCTCAGTTAGACTTTGGTGACTGCGGCTACCGACAGCTCGTGTTCTCAATAAAGAATCCTGCTGAAGAAAAAACCAAGTCTCCTGGTCTTCGATTCTGAGTTTCCAACACTTGTGACATAGAGGCCTACAAAAATTTGCGAGGCAGTTTCCAAAGAGGACAGAAACTGTCTGATTTTGCAGAGCGGTGCAGATAATTATGCAGACAAGAGCCACTGCAAAGCACCATTGAAAACAAAAAGAAAGTTGGCTTGCTTATAGACTTTTGTGAGAGACAAAAATAAGCTGTTTATGCATGTGCATGTGTGTTTCTTTGTATGATAAATACCATTCCATGCATGTTCTAGCCCAGTGGCTATACACACAGTCACTGTTTCTTGTTTCGTGTTCCGTGACTACTGTTTAAAGTCAGCCATCATAAATATGGCCAAGTGGCTGTACACACTGCCACTTTAGCTGTTGCTTGTTCCATGCGTCTTGTTAAAATCAGCAATTTGTCCAGTCATGATGAATAAATATCATGTGCAACCAAACACTGAAGTCATTTTAAGCTTTTGAGGTTTTTGGTGAAGTTTTAGATAGTAATTCCCATAGAAGTATGCAGTAACACTTGAGTCATTACTAGTTAGTTACCATGATCTTCACTTTAGAATACGGATCCAAATAATGAGTAATTCCTTTAGAAGTATGTAGTAACACTTGAGTCATTACTAGTTAGTTGCCATGATTCTTAGTTACTAATGAAAAGCCAATCCTAAAGTGTAGAAACTTCTAATCATTCACAAGATATTCACACACACACACACACACACACACACACACACACATATATACAGTATATATATATATATATATATATATATATATATATATATATATATAATGTATATACTGTATGAGCTATGGAGACATCCTTAATTTTTTTTTTGGAGAGAGAGAGAGAGAGAGGTAGGTTACATAATAAAATAACTGTATATGGTATTTGGATGGCTGATGACTCAATATGTTCCAGTAGTCATCATGACTCTAGTGATTCAATGCCAGTCCAGAGGAATGCCGGAAGATTGGCCACAGGACAAGTAAGGTCCCAACAACTGCATTTAAAAATTTAATTTAAAATTAAAATTATTCAGTTGATAAATAGTTATCTAGGAGACAGCATAGGCTAATTATTGACAGCTTTCTCAAATCATAAGTCTGCTATGCTATTACATACTGATAATGTAAATAACCTTGTGTATTCATTTACAGTAGCAGTTAAAATGTTAATGTAGTGCTAGTCATGTGTCCTGCATTAGTTATTGATTTGTTTTACATGAATTATGAAACTTTTTCAGTAGTTCTCTGGGAAGCATTAAAAAAAGTTAACATTAGTTACTAGATTGTTAATATTGTGTTACTCATTTGTTCCTGTGTAGTTATTCATCAACGAAGGAACCTTATTCTAAAGTGTTACCAAAAAAATTACTCCGCTCTTACATTCAGATGCTCTTAAATACTGAAAGCATGTTTTGAAGCTATATTAGTTTAAGATTCTTAACAGTGTTCTTGTCTCATCCAACTCACTATATTTATATTTTCAAGTGGGATTTTGACATGGTCTTTTAGATTGTACTTACACATTTGCGTCTGGTGTGCCACTGAGACTGAGTGGTGTTTAGTGCATTGTTGGGAAATTGGTATGGTGGTTTGTTGTTGTTGTTAACCCTAATCATTAGCACAAGTAGTGATTCTGAATTAATGCAGTTTATAAGTTGTGCATGCACAGATTTTCTCATGGACATTCATGCTTTTTCTTCATACTGTCAAGTCAAGTCACCTTTACTTTTATGGCACTTTATACAAATTAAAATGTTTTAAAGCAGCTTCACAGTAATAAACAGTAAAGTAACAGAATTAATGATGCAAACATCAAATATGAGACAGATTCAAATTCTGCTAAGCAGCTCTACAGAAGACAGTAGTGTCATTCAGCTTCATATGACAGTGTCAGTACAGTCAAATCAATAATATTGTTGAATATTAAGTGTCCAAAACAAAGCAAGGCAAAGGCAACAGTGGCAAGGAACCCAAACGCCATCAGGTGACAGAAATGGAGGAGAAAAAAAAACTATCAAGAAACCAGTTCCCCTCTGGCCTAGATGGACGAACACGATGTGATATTGATCGGAATACGTGAGAGGATCATTAGGTGGGAAAGAAGAGTTGCAGTCTGTCCAGCAGCTTGAAATTTTAAGGTAGAGCTGCCATTTACAATTGTACACGACTGGCTTATCAGTGGCCTTAATCACAATGAACATCCTTTTTGTTAAAACTGCTTTTAGGTCCCAATTGGTCCTGGTATCACGCATTCATAGCTGGCCATAGGGATCTGTGCCGAGGGCTCATCTAGTCACTGAGGTCTTTGCTGAGGATCTGTCCCGAAGGCTTGTCTTGTCTTGTCAAGGTCTTCGCTGGCCGTAAAGGGCTGTTGTGGTCGTTCCTGGGTGCAGATCCACCATCTGGTCTGGTTATGGACCGGATCTGGCTGACAACGGTAACCTTGGTATAAAAATGGGATAGACAGACAGACAGATATAAGTGTATATGCCATTCCTCTTTCAATATAACAAGTAAACTCTAGATTCTAGAGTCAAGCCAGCTGTATGAATGTAGTGGTAGTCCCATTCATCATGAGATATACAGGGAACGTGGACCAACATAACTAATGAGTTTAAATCGACTGGTATCTGCTTTGAAAACCTCAAGCACAAACACTTAAAAGAGGAGCTACTTTGTCTTATTTTTAGAACATGCAGTTTGTCACAGACTATGTTTGATTTCTTTATCGTTTCCTCTTTTCCTCCATTGTCCTTGTCAGACCAAAAATAGAATAGCTTTTTTGTTTTTTATCTCCAGCAATTTGTCTGAAATGATCGCTCTTTTGACATTATAGACCCAGACAAGGATACAGTGACCTCACTCACACTGGTCCACCCTTTACTGGTCCAGTTCAAGCACATGAGAAAGGGCAGCCAGTTAGCATCAGTCAAACCCATGCTGCCGGACATGCGGTCATGGAGGAGCTTCATTTGTTTAGCACAGGTCACTCGCAGCAGGTGCTTTTTGCCTTGACCTGCTCTAAAAGACACATCTGAGTGTCTAAGAAAGACAAAGCATGAGAGTGACTTCTATTTTTATTTCTTTACCCTGAAGTATTTTTCATTGCTCAGAGGTTGCTCTTTTATAGCTCAGGAGACTTAATGGGTTAGTAGTTCACCCAAAAATGAGCATTCAGTCATCATTTACTCACGTCGCTCCAAACCCGGTTGACTTTGTCCTGTGGAACACAACAGAAGATGTTTAGCAGAATGTTCACACTGCTCTTTTCCACACAATGAAAGTGTAGGGGGACAGATGATGTTGAACTTCAAAAATGACAAAAAAAAGCATCATAGAGTCATAAAAAGCATGACCACATACAGAGAAGTTATGCAATAAAATTAAGCTGATAGCATAACTCAGATCATCTTACACTGTCTATTAACCAGATGTGAAGCAAAGCTTCAAAGATACGACACACAATAAAAAACAAAAAAATGTTAATCAGAGTGCAACAGTTATTCGCGACTATATGAAATTCTATTTTAGAAATTTCTGCGCAGTTGGAACAACATACTGTACAAAGTATGAAATTGATAATCTCAATTATTGTTTGATCTCAAACTTATTTTTGAGGCCACTCTGAAACTAAATAAATAATAATTACGTTTTTGTTGTGCCATAAAAATGGGAATCGAGAATTGCGAAATTTCACTGCTATATAAAATGTTGATGATAACATTATTTATTAAAATACAAGGTTACACAGGCTAAAATAATGAAAACAATAAAAAAGGGCCAGATTTAGTGACAGCTTGCGCCAGCGCAAACCCTCTTTTGGTGTTAAAACTACCATCAGGATTTACTAAAGACAGTGAAAAAATTGCACTGAAAAGGCGTAGACCGGGTTATTATTATTATTTTTGTTGCTGCTGACCTTATTGCATATGCATTTGTAGGAGTTTCCCTTTCATAAGCAACATTTATGGGAGAAGAGTATTTAAATGAATCATGCAAGGTGATTTACTAAGGTTTGTGCTAGTCAGTTTACTGGTATTTGCACCATTATTTTCCGCCCCCAAAAATTTCGTTGCTCTTGGTAGATGGCATTGGTCATTATGGAAATGATCTGGCTGTGTTTGTGTTCTTTCATTGACTTGTCGTCAGTCACGCCTAGAACTTTCCACTCTCATTGGCGCTTTTTCGGAATTGCCCTCTCACGCTAATTTTCCCTGTTTAGTAAATCTGATCATAGGATTGTGTGAATTAATTAAATTAATTAAAGGGATAGTTCGGCCAAAAATGATATTTAACCCATGATTTACTCACCCTCAAGCCGTTCGAGATGAATATGTCAATCTTTTGAAAATGTCTTAGATCTTTCAGTGGTTATAGTGTGAAGCTATGGGGTCCACCTCCTCCAAGTCCCAAAATGTGCATGCATCCTTCACAAAAGTAATCCATCCGGCTCCAGGGGGATAAACGAAGGCCTTCTGAGGGTAATCCGTGCGGTTTTGTCGTAAAAATATACATATTTAAAACTTTATAAATGAAAATAACTGGCTTCCGGTAGCGGTCGACGCGCGTTCACGGAGATGGATGCTGGCGTATGACGTAGGACGTAGCATAGGAAGCGTCGTGACGTAGAACGTAGAACGCGCGTTGCGCGTCGACCGCTACCGGATGGATTACTTTTGTGAAGGATGCATGCACATTTTGGGACTTGGAGGAGGTGGACCCCATAGCTTCACACTATAACCACTGAAAGATCTAAGACATTTTCTAAAATAACTGAAAATGTGTTCGTCTGAAAAAAGATTGACATATGTATCTCGAACGGCTTGAGGGTGAGTAAATCATGGGTTAAATATAATTTTTGGCCGAACTATCCCTTTAAAGTTATTATATTTGTAAAGCCTATTAAATGTTCAAAATTATGGCTTTCAATATAGTGCTGAATGGGTATAATCAGAATTTAAGAAACAAATTTGATTAATTGGTTTTATTTTAATCAATTGACAGCACTTCAGTAAAGTTCAAATTTACAAAGATATGGCATTAATATGGCACTCTGTGCTTGTTGTTGTTATAAGTAGGCTAAGACTTAAAATGCAACACTCCAATTTATAGGCTATGATATCTAACAGCGCTCCACAGTATCTGTTCCATCTCTATCTGCCAACGATCCTTGGCCTGAAAAATGTTGAAGACTTCAAGTCTACAGCACTCAGCAATGGCTGTATATAACTCTTAATTTAGCACACTGTGTTTGTCTGGACTGTGCGATCATAAATCTGTGTTTGGTTTGAGTCTCAATAAGGGCTTTATGGCTTAATCAGCATCTGATCTAGACGGAAATAATGTATGTAAATACAAACTCTTCCCCGGGTGAAATGTTACAGCAAATCAGCTCAAAGAGATTTGTTTAATCTCACTAATTTCTTTCTCTGGGCAATCAGATAAGCTGCAGGGCTCTCACCACAGCTTTATTTCTGTTCATGTGAATCTGAGCTCGTCTCCTCGCTGCTCAAAGAAAAACATCTCAGCATGGGGGAAAGGAGAGATGGAGGGTAATTTACAGAACTGGACAGGACCTAAAGATGCAGAGCTACAGTAAAACACCTCCCACGTATGTGAGATGGCATGTTTCTTAAAGGAGAATTCAACCTGGATTATATAGATTGACTCTTCTTCATAGATCTTATTGTGCCGACTTTATTGTACTATGAAACTTGCAGAGTTTAAAACTTCCTCTCTAGTCCAGATTTATTGCAACTACTCTGCAAAAACTTTTTACTACATTTACTAATCAATACTTCTTGTTCAGTGTTCAGAAACTGGGCCCGTCCAGTCACAGTGAGGTGATAGATGCTATTAATAATATTATGTGCAAACAGCGGAAGAACAAAACCATAAATGTAAAATGTGATATATGTGCACAAGTCTGTCTCCTTACATTGCACTTCAGCACTCTACAATTTTTCCTGATCTACCTCCATTTTCAAGTGCTACTCAAGTTAAGATGCTTTTGGGAAACATAGGAAAAAATAATTCATGTTTAAAAAAAAATAAAAAAATAAAAAAAATCTACTTAGGTGTTTTGGGGAAACGCAGCAGTGTATATTTAAACAAATTCAACATTATATTGCAATGTTTTTTTGTTTTTCTGTCTTGATCCTGCCTTTGATCACTCTAAATTCCTCCCACCATGAATAGATGCAAACAAATGGGCACGAGGACAGTTGCCAAAGTGCTGTCCCTCAAGAAAACACACATATACTGGTTAATTAAGCAAAGCAGGACAGTCCTCATTTTGTGCTTATATAATGCTGATCTAAGCTGTTCATCAAATCCACTTTAATTTCAGCTCGGCAGTGGCGTAACAACAGCACCATCCATCTGTGCAATATGAGAATTTTCTTGGTTCTCTCGATACTCAGGATGAGTCTGTTACAGAGGAACTGAACCACAGAGCCACATAATGAACTGAGTTTGTTACTACTAACCTTCCCACAAACAGATAAGGCACATTGCATTCTTACTACTAAAATTGTGAAGAAAATCTTGATTTGTCTGAAACAAAAATAATTTTGATAGGGATAATGGTCAGAAGATGTCTATTGTATAGAGTAAAAGTAAGTCAAACACAAAGGCTGAAACTCATCGTCCTTTCATGTTTTAAAGGTGCAGTCACATTTAGCATTCTTCTGTGAATCGTTGTGTTTTAAATTTTAATACGAATCTGCTCAATCAGGAATTTCATGTTAAAGCAAAAAATTCCCTACAAATATTTAGCAATACGTTTAATTTGTCAATGCAGATTTGCAGCGTTGACCAACAAAAAGCAGCTTAGATGAGAAGAGCTGTGCTTCACACATTGCTACACTGTTGACAATAGACTTTTGTCTAAATTTCTCTGTGACTGCGCATCAAGCCTGCGACAAGAAATCCCAGATCTCACAGTGGATGTCAATCAGCATGCGACTATAGTCACAGGCACTATTTCAAATGTGTGCAGGACAACGACCTTCTGTCTTGCAGTGTGCATTTGGCACATTAGTGATACATGCAAAACATAGAGCTTTATCTGTCCATGTGCTTTATGTAGATTAGAAACACCACTACTTCATTCAACAGTTTAATTTCCTCAACAGTTCCTAACAACAGCAGCTTTCCAACCACTCCATAACACTTATTCCCCAGACAATGGTCCAATTGTCGCATATGGACTCGTTGGACACGGCAACAGTTTCAAGTTGCAGATCACATTGCTACATGTCTCATTATTTTTGCAGGTGGATGAATGCTAGAGAAAATTTAAACGCTGCTTGGCATTAACAAGTTCCTCTCCAAAAGCATTACGCCGACAGAGGCCAGTGGCTTCAGATGGCGTCTGTGTTGTCGATAACACAGGAAGGACCGATTGTTTATCTGAATGAGCAATTGGAAGCTGCTTTTGAAATACTTCAGTCTGACGGCTCCACGTTTTCATTACGGCTCTCAGATCCTGGCAGCGGTCCGACAGCTCCAAAGGACAATGACCTTCTTCATTAACTTGCACATCCAATACTTTACCCTATCCTCTCACTGTCTCTCTGCTCAGCCTGGAGAGGATTGTATTTTCTCGTTCCTCTTCTGTATAATAGATGATTGGAAACTTTATGTCGAATTCTGTCTCACTTCATCATGGTGGAATCCTGCCCAATTTGCTCTCAGTGTGGGTCTGTGGTGTTGCCCACACATGCGACTGCAGCGCTCACTTCATCTGGCAGCTGAGAGGATGGCCTGCAACAACAACCAGAGAACCACGAGGAGCCCAAAAAAAAAGACAGAGGAAGAGTGGAAACCAAAGCAAAAGAGGTGAACCCATCATGCTTGATTAAGCCTGTCACCATTAGACAGCGACTGCAATTACCTCTAGCTAGTTTTATCCCATAGAGGGATGGAGTAATGGAGAGAGGAGGGAAAAGATGGACGGGAGGAGGTATCATGTGGCTGGAGCCCCGGGACTTGAACAAATGCATCATCTGCTGTGTGCGGCAGGGAGACGAAAGCCTGGAAGAGAACGGAGGATGAATGGATGAATGAATTAAGAGAGAAAGAGTGGGAAAAGTGGGAAATTTTAAATTTCCACTTGACTATGCCATTCTCCATTTAAGACTCTTTCAATATTTTTTTAGGAAGCATTCCTCTCCCTCGGTTTAAAAAGATGAAAAACTTCAGTAAGAAATTTACTCTTGCTATTGTTAAATGTTTAGTGGTATCTCTAAGATTTTAGAATTTTGGCACTTTTTTCTTTTTATAGTTTTGATACGACAACTAGTCAATTCACCTTTATTTATATAGCACTTTATGCAATACAGATTGTTTCACAGCAGCTTCACAGTAATAAACAGGAAAATAACAGAATCAATGATGCAAACTTAATTAAATATGAGACTAATTTAAATTATGCTGTAAACCAGCTCTAAAAAATTATATAGTTATATAGTTATACTTATTATATAGTTTCAGCTCAGTTCATTGCAATGTTGATTCAGTTCAGTTCAATAGCTGTGTAAAGTTCCTGAATTATGAAATAAGTTCAATTCAGCAATAAGCAGTTCTACAGAAGACAATAGTGACATTATTTAATATATACAAGTTTTGTTCTTTAATAGTGTCAGTGCAGAACTGAATATTACTGAATATTAAATGTTTTTTTTAACCCCAACTAAGCAAGCCATATATATATAGGGTACAACAGGGCTAAAGCTGCACCAGGGTAAAAGGCACCTTTAAATTTGATTTTCCTCTAACCATTAAAAGGCACAAAAACTTTTCAAGATGCACGTGGAAATTTGCCGATCGCGGGCAGCAGCACAAATTTTATTCTGTGCAAATTTGATGTGTTTTTTTTTTTTTTTTTATGTTGTAGATATAAGTAAAATGAGAATCACTAAAATTGCTGAATATATTTTGAGACAAATATCTTTCAAGGTAATTAAAGCAACAGGTTTTCAATAATGGAAGAATATGTAAAAGTATGGTATTTTGGGTAAAAGGCGTCCCTGCTGTTGAGGATTAAGGCACAATAATTAACATGATAATAAATAGCTGGCTGACTTTTCCATTTGTTGACATGACATGGTTAGATTCAGATGGTAAATATAATATATTAAACATCTTTGTTTTTGATCGTATAAAACTGATTACACAGCTTACATCATCCACTTTATGTTACTCTTAAATTAATGAAATTAAAGGGATACTTCACCGATTAGCATTAAGCTTTGTATCAGTAGAAACCCGGTAGTATTTTCGAATGACCAAATCTGCTTCCCTCCCTCATGTCCCCCAGAGACGAAAGATTTCTGTATTTTCTGATGACACAAAAATCGTCATTTTGCGTCATCTGAGACTTTTTTTGGCCAGAGGCTAGAGACTACAGCCAGTTGTAGGAGCTAGTTCCGCATGTTTTCAACCCACCCACAGAGGGTAGGAACTGACGATAAAACGGCGTCTTTTCAGTTTCGAGTCAACTAGTAGCCTAGTTATATCATTTCTTCCAATACTGCCCTCTGTAACCGGTAGGCGTGGCTTGGGAGTGGCCTCGTAGGGCAGCGAAGCAAGTGCATTCTGGGAGTTGTTGTCTTTTATCCACATGAGAAAAATACATTTTCTGGCTTTTCTCAGTCTAGAAGGCACCAACTTCTAAAATAATTTCACATTTCTTCTACATAAATGACCCAATTTAAATACACATTCATCTTTCCAGCGGTGAAATATCCCTTTAATGGAAATAACATCTGGTATTTTTAGTAAATTTTTGTAGTAAACCATGAATTAATTGCTTTATAAAACACAGTTCGTACCCAATATTTCTTAACACAGAAAATACAACTAATTTAACAGAGTCAATTCTTAAACAGTGTTATTGACATAAAAATGTCTTAAAGACATTTCTTGTGATCGTATATGTTACAGAAGTATATGTGAAGGGCCCATTGCTGGGACGAGGCGGATTCGGCTCTGTGTATGCTGGGATCCGCAGGTCTGACAGACTGCCATTAAAGGTCCTGTTCTTCGTGATCCCATTTTTCAAACTTTAGTTAGTGTGTAATGTTGCTGTTAGAGCATAAATAATACCTGTAAAATTATAAAGCTCAAAGTTCAATGCCAAGCGAGATATTTTATTTGACAGAAGTCCCCTTTCAAACCCCACAGCGAATGGCTGGTTTGGACTACATCCCTCTACTTCCTGCTTTAATGACGTCACTAGAACAGTTTTTTGACTAACCTCCGCCCACAGGAATACACAAAAAAAGGGGGCGTGGTCTTGTTGCGCTCCCACGGAGAAGAGGAAGAGTTGCGTTATGGTAAGAGGCGTGACCTTTCCGGGCAATGTGTGCTAAGCTGCTGTCGAAATCACAACACAGGAACCGCTGGCACAATCAGAACTCGTTACGTATTTCTGAAGGAGGGACTTCATAGAACAAGGAAGTCATCAGCCCGTTTTTAGGACAGTGAAAACAGCGGTATACAGATAAGTAAATTGTGTGAAAAATACTGTGTTTTTTTACACGCAAAACATGAACACATGTTATATTGCACACTGTAAACACAATCAAAGCTTCAAAAACACAGGAAAAACGGGACCTTTAAGACATTTTCTTACCTCCTCTGTTCAGACAGCCTTTAGAAATGTTGATATCAGTAAATGTCATCTGTCACAATTAGGCAGGTGTGATTTACTGTGGTTTATCCGTCTACCCATCTACAGGTTGCCATCAAGGACGTCTCTAAAGACAGGACCCAAGAGAGGCTGAAAGTTGTAGGTTCCAGTGTGAATCTGTTGTTCTGTTTCATCTGTTTCGTTCAGCCCTGGATATAATGGAGCATTTGTCCCTGCAGGAAGGTCAGGGTCTGCTGCCCCTGGAGGTGGCATTGATGACCCGGGTCAATTCAGCTCCTGCCTGCCCCAACGTCCTGCAGCTTGTGAAGTGGATTGAACGTCGCAGTCGCTACAGCATGATCCTGGAACGGCCAGTTCCCTGCCAAGATCTGCAGAGTTTCTGCGAGGAGAATGGCTGTGTGGATGAAAGTTTGGCCAAGAAAGTGCTGGTGCAGCTGATCACTGCGCTGAAACACTGCGAGAGCCGCGGAGTCCTGCACCGGGACGTCAAGCCAGAGAACCTGCTGATTTCCACAGCGTCCCATGACATCAAGCTGCTGGACTTTGGTTGTGGAGACCTGCTAAAGGACCCGGCCTACATATACTATGCAGGTTAGTTTTGCGTTACAGCAGGAAACGCTCTGTGGATGTTTGTGAACTTTTGATGATCAAACAAAGAGAATTTGTTTGGACTGGAACCTTTTCAGTGGATGTTTCGTTCTTCTTGGGTCTCTCAGGTACTCTTGAATACGCTCCTCCTGAGTGGTTTGATCACCACTGCTATCATGCAGGACCGGCTACTGTTTGGTCAGTGGGGGTGACGCTCTACAACATCTTGTGCTTTCCCTTCAGAGCCGCACGGAGGGTCTCCTTCAAAAGCCGACTGCTCTTCCCTAGAGAACTGTCCATAGGCAAAAGATAGCAAACATTCAGAAGTAGAAACCCATGATAATTTTGTTATTTTGTGTTCCTGAAGACTGTGTTGTGTCTAACAGAGTGCCATCAGTTGATTAGCTGGTGTCTCAGTGACGCGGCAGGAGATCGTCCCAGTTTAGACGACATTGAGCACCATCCTTGGTTACACTGAACAGGTGGCCAGTGACATTACACTGAGCAGGAAAGACACAGGAACTGCAGAGATCTTCCTGATCACCTACAGAAAGAGAAGTGGACCATGAACTACAGTTTACATCCTCTGCTCCGTTCTGTGTGGATGCTGGAGGAGCTGAACACACAGCGGCAGCTGAAACCGGAGCCCGGATGGGCCTGTGATCAGCAAGTCGAAAGTAATAAACATGTAGTTTTTACCCCAATTAGAAAAGAGCTAAGGGTGAAAAAAATTGGGACAGAGTGTAAAAAAGCATAACAGTCTGAGGCAAGGTGTAAACTAGCATAATGCATTTTTCTGTATTTTTTTTATTTATTAGGACCATTAAAATAAAAGTAAAAAAAAGTCCAGTAGATGGAGAGATATGCTCAGACCAATAACTTTATTATTTTATTTATCTTTATTTATTTATTTAACATATTTTACGGTGAGATAGAGATCGACGCGTGAAAGTCATTGCGCTGCAGAGTGTAAACTAGCATAATGAGGTTTATTTATTACAACAGGGAAAAGAAACAAGTAACAGAAACAGAATAAAGAAATAGAAAATCAAATGAAATTAAACCCAGAGCTTAATTTAAATTAAACCCATCTTGCAAACCAAGAGACCCAGGATCAGTGAGTCGTAACTAGGGCTAATGATTATTTTGATAATCGATTAATCTGTTGATTATGTCTTATTAAAGGGTAACTCTCGCCAAAATTGAACCTAGGCTATTTTTTGTTAATCTACCCGAGTCAAACTTTCGTGTAAAAGCATAATTAGAATGGAAACCCCACTTTTAAGATTGACCGTATTTTCGTTTTAGGTCAAAATGCCTTTTGAATGGGAGTGCACGGGCACTTCTATTATAGCATCAAAATCGCTATTTTTAAAACACTAAGAAGGCTCGACACAATATAAAACTGTGCTCGAAGTATCACCAGGGGCTCTACACATGAACTTGAGCATTGACTACATTATTTGTGTACTCAAAGTTTACTAAAAAGAAAGGTTTTGTGCGACTCACTTTATCAGTTAGTGTTTCAGGTGGCTGGAATTTTGTCAGTCAAAAGTAGTCGATCTCCGAATGCAACGTAACATTATATTTATGATTTATAACATAAATATAACATTTATATTTTCCATATAAATTCACGGATAATTTTTTATCTAAGTTATCATGCTTTTCATTGAAATTACAAGTTCATGACATTTCCTCATATGGAGCCAGTTCATTACGTTGCATTCGGAGATCGACTACTTTTGACTGACAAAATTTCAGCCACCGGAAACACTAACTGATGAAGTGAGTTTATCAGTTACCAAATGTCATGAAAATCATTTGGCTCCACTATTTAAAAACAGAAAATGGACCCCAGAGTGGAAGTTGATGAAGTGTGGCATTTGTAAACAGTTGTGGCACTTTTGCATGATATTTTACATGATAGTTCAGTTTTATCCAAAACAGTGAATCTGGCAATCTTTTCAATCTTATTTCGTTAGTTGTTGTACAGATCGTGACACTTCAGAAATGAAATGTCCGGTGAGTGGTACTAAAAAGTTAATGCTTATGTTGAAGCAACCATGCCTTTTTAGTTTTATAGTATTCAAGTCTTTATCATGGGACTTGTACCCGAGCGCTCGAGCATCACGAGGTACCGAGCAAGTTTTCTGCATCAAAAAATGACATACATATTGCAGCTGGTTATGAGATGCAAACATCAAAATGTATTAGGTTTACAAATCATGCACTATGGTAAAAGTGTTATGAGTTCATAACATAGTATTGTGCAAAGAACTGCATAACCATAAGTCTGTGTAAAGCAATAGGGGTGTGGGGCTTAAGCACAGCCGGTTTCTGTAGCATATATTTTCTGTATTCATTTCAACAACAATTCATTGAATTATTCATTGAATTAAATTACACATGTTAGAGAAGACCATCTGTAGGCGTTTTGTACATTCAAACGCACTTTCCGCAACCAATTCAGGTGTCTGTATCGCACAGACCTTGTAAAGCCATCAGAATGTGTGCTGCGCCTCCTGTAAGAAAAAGAATCATGCCAAGTAAATTGCATTCAGCTCGAAATTTTTCACAATTATTTTTGTTAATCGGGGGCTAAAACCACATGAACAAAATGTGCAAATAAACAGCTCTTAGTGAATTCCCCACAGTCAAGGTGGTCTTGCAGTTCAGACAAAACTGCCTCTGTGACCCACATGGCTGAATGAGTGTGTTTATGTTTCACACCTATCCACCGCTCTCTAATATACAGGCCTACACATACACACACACACACACATTCATGCCATACTTTCCCACTTCTCCTACTTTGGCAACATTCCCAGATGGAGGATATAAATGGATTGTGCAGAAAGACCCATAATTTACAAAGCAGCTGCTTCCCTTTAGAATAAAACCCTTCCCATACTTTATAGGCAAGACACACCAATGAGGGTCTTTGTGAGGAGAATATTTATGTGTTCCATAAGATGATATCCAGAAACTATTCATCACAAGATAGATAAGAGGGGCAGTTAAGGACATGGCTGAAATGAAATAGAGTTATTTGTTTTGTACCTCCATGTTCTTCTAAAATGTGGACTGATCCTGAATGGATTAGTGGAAAGTTAGTAACTTGCCATGTACGGTTTATTAGGGCTCAACATTCAACTGTAGTGAGCGCCAAGTGAATTTAAAGCACTAGTGTAATAGATTTTCATTTCTGGAATTAGCCTCTTAATTCATATGTGAGGTGATAAAATATGACACATTACACTAATATCAAGTTTCATTTCTCAGAGAGTCACACAGTAACCTTTACAGAAAGCCTGTTCAGCAAAACTTCAGTCCAGACCATTTCAGATGAGTGAGCACAGCAGGTCATATTTCACAGGGCAAGAGATCCATGTGTGTTATGTAGCAGTGCCCGACATTACCGTGAAAGCACACTTAAGTATAATTAGTATAATAGTGGTTAGTGAAAATTAACTTTTATTTTCTAAGGTTGTTTTTGTCCCACATCCTTAATACAAAAAAAAATTGGATTTACACAATATTTCAAAAGCAATATGACATAGTTTGAATTTTTCCTTGTTATGCACCTTTCTTTGCATCACCAAGAAACATGCATCTTCAAAAATAGTCTAAGGCTGTGTCCTGTAAGCCTGCGCTCAATCGGCCCAATGTAGGCATCCGACCAGCGCGAAAGGTCTCTGCGTGTTACTGTCTTTTCTCATAGCAAAGTATTTTTTATTAAATGAAATACATTTTCTCATATGTATTTTCTCGTTATTTCATCTGACTCCATAAATGAAAAGGTTTTAAAGGGATAGTTCACCCAAAAATGAAAATGCTGTCCTCATTTACTCACCCTCATGTTGTTCCAAACCTGTATGACTTTCTTTCTTCTGCTGAACACAAAAGAAGATATTTTGAAGAAAGTCGGTAACCAAACGACTGATGGACCCCATTGACTTCCATGGTAGGGGAAAAAAAATACTACGGAAGTCAATGGGGACCAGCAACTGTTTAATTACCAACCTTCTTTAAAATATCTTCTTTTGTGTTCAGCAGAAGAAAGGAAATCATACAGGTTTGGAACAACATGAGGGTGAGTAAATGATGACAGCATTTTCATTTTTGGGTGACCTATCCCTTTAATTATATCTGTGCATCATTCACAATGTGAATGATTGTTTGACTATTCCTTTTAACTCTTTACTGCAAATAATGAGTCAGTCAGAATAAAATAAAATAAAATGTTTACAATTTATTATGTCAGGTAAATATATCATGGCAATTACATAATCAATTCAAAGATAATCAATACAAAACATCAAATGCTCTGGAATGAAGAGAAGAGATGCGAACCCGACATTCGGAAATACATAATGCTGAAGTCTTTGACGTCCATCAACATCATGGGTTGATCTGAGGTACAGAATCGCCCTGATCCTCTGCATTTCATTATATAGCCAGAAACTTCTTTCACATGGAAACATCTGCTAACAATGGGAATTTACATTCAGAGTTGACACCTTTTGGGAGTAGGAGACCATTTGTCTAGAGACACAGCCTCCTCTGTGTGCCAGTAATCTATAAACTCTTAAAAACCTTATTACCTTTTGTTTTACTTATTTGGGAATGAGACCTTTGTACCAGTCGCACTGAGACATTTCAAATGATATCAAACATGTGTAATACTGTATGATATTATTCACATTAAACCATATATATTTTTGGGTGAATTCAAGTAGGGATGGGTGAAGGGAAGAAATGTAGATTAGGATTGCTTAGGTGAGAGGTGCTAGTTTCACAAGAGAGAGTTCAAATATTAATTTCCAGAAAGGTCCTTTGTCTTCTTGAGGAGTGGTCGTTCCTCAACCAGTTCTTCCAGTTTCTCCAGCTTACAGTCCCAAATGATGCACTATATACTATACACTTTTACTATGTACTCAGTATGCAGTTTATAAGGATATCTTGACATTTAGCATCAGAGTCTAGCCATGCCCATTCAGCTATGTCAATTACCAAAATTACCACATTTTCCAACATTCCCCCATTGTTTTTTAAGTGCATCATCTGGACTTTCAATTTTTTTAATTGGAATATTCAGTGCAAAAACTCTACTTAAAAATGGCATAGAGTAGTGTGTAAGTACGTGAATTGGAACAAATCTTAAGTTGTTGACTAATAAGAATTAAGAACTCTTACAGAGAGTGATGAGATCACATACTGAATGACATCCCATTGTCGTGTTTTTATGTGCCTTATCTTAAAATATCATCTGCTGTCCTGAATTCGCTGTATTCCAACTGCATTCTAACTTAACTCTATATGTAACCTTCACCTTAATGACATCATCACTCCTATACATTTTTATATTGTATTCTTTTATGTAATTTGTCATAAAGTAAAAGTGTTTGAACTCCAAATACCTGAAACCGGTCCTCCAACAAGTCACTAAGTGAGCAATATATACGTTTTTGTTAAATCACTCTGGCATAATTGGCTCTGTTTACTTTTCCTAGGAGGGCAAATATGGGATCCTCTGAGGCCCAATAAATGTAGCCAAGCATTTTTCTGATTAGGGAATACTCATTTTTCACCAGCAATATTTTCATTTTTTCTGGGCCGTAGACAGTTGGCATTAGATTAAACGCTAACCAGGGGTAAGCCTGCAGCAAATAGCAGAGACTTGAAGGGCAAATGCCCTCCTGAATCAATCAAATTTCCCTGGAGTTGTACCCGTGGACGCTAACGATTTCAAGCTAACGTTCTAAAGACGGCCCTGCACAGCCCATCGCTGTACACCTTGTGTTTCGCTTCTGTCTGCGGTAAATCTCAAGAGCTCTATTTAAGAGCCACATTTCATTAAACGATAGTCTGCAAATGTTAACGTGATAAATGCCGATCTGTTGGAAGCTCCAAGGGAGACTTTTCTCAGTTTAAGACAAACCTTTGTGTGAGAAGGTGTTGTTTATTTAAAACACTGGCCAAAAACGGCTCATGCTGTGGTCGTTCGAAGTGATTTTGCTTGGGAATATCTTTGGAAAAATCTCTCTCAGCAACTCAGTTCCTCAAATCTGTGTTGATATTAGTGCAAAAAACTCAGGGCTTCATCTCAGTAGAGAAAAACAATGCAATAAAAGCAATGAAATAATTCAATCTCTGTTTATTTGAGTTCGATTGGCTCTGGGCTCTCTGGAGACCCTAACAGGCCTGATTCTGATTCGTCATCCTGCAAGGAGAGCGAAATGAGCGTCACATGGGATTCTGTCAGAGAGCTGACACATACAGTACAGCGCTCCATTTCATTTCTGGCAGCAACTTTCCAGGCTGCTTGAATCTCATCGTCTTTCTGTCATCTCTTGCACTGAATTGTAACAACGTTAAAACAGTGAACTGGAATTGAATTATGTGTGAGGAAATCAGTAACGATTAAGACAAATGAACATGAAATGTGATATTGCAGAACATGCTGATCAAATTGCATTGGTCGTCCTGTGCGTGACTAATCACTATTAAATGTAATTATACTGTATATTACAGTTGGTATGATCAATTTGCAAACGGCCGTCAAAAAACGAAGCACGTGTGGTTCTGATAAAGCACACCTCGCTCTCCAGAAGAAACTGCCCACAAACCACACATTGATCTTATCAAATGACATCCACAAAAGCTGCCCTTATTTCCCTCCCATTTAAAATATGCAAGCACCAAACCCAGGAGGGATAATTAAAATAATGTATGCATTAACTCACAAATATCGTAATGGTTTGATTTATTGAGCGTTCCCACGTCTATTTTTCTTCCCTGTTCTCTTAATGATGCCCAGAGTCACAATAACCACACACCCTTTGGAGAGGCTCCAGTGAAGGTCACCCCATTCCATGCAACCATATGAGCAATGAGTCCTGTGGTGGGAGACACTGCCATTGGCATCAGCCATCCACAACCTGAGCGCGCAGGCCTGTATCGCCACTGCAGGTGGGACCGGCAGATGCCGAGTCTGCCGATAATGGCTTCAGGGCTGACTATGAGAGAAAGACACCCAGCATGGAAGAGAGGCAGATGGCCTTGAGACTTGCAGCTAATGTTTGGGAGAGGGTTTGGACTGTGCCGTCTAGTGATATTCCCTTGGATTCAACGGTTGCTTATTTGTAATGATTTTTATTCAGTAAGCATGCATTTAATTCATTTTAAATTTACATTTAACTAAGATGAAATGATTTTCATCATTGTAAAGTGTTACTGATAAAATAAATACAACCGCAGTTCTGCTGGCCTGGGATAACATGAGAAATTATTACCTATAGATATGTAGACAGCAATGCACTGACATTCAGCACGTTTCAGCATCTTCACATAATTGAAGTTACCATCACCGAATAATCTGCGATTGAATAAATTAAATCTGCGATTGCAACAATTAATCGCGATTAGTCACATCCCAAATAAAAGTTTGTGTTTACATAATATATGTGTGTGTACTGTGTATAATTATTTTGTATATATAAATACACATATATGCATATATATAAGAAAAATGAAAAATATTTATATTTATATATAATATAAATTATATATAAATATATATACAGTATATACAAGCAAATATTTATTAAATATATACATGTATGTGTGTGTATTTATATAGACAATGTAATTATACAGTACACACACATTATATGTAAACACAAACTTTGGAACAGTACTGTATAAGCTTATGAGGTTCAGGTCACCTTTATTTCTATAACGCTATACAGACTGTTTCAATGCAGCTTCACAGTAATGAAGGAAACATCCAGTGATATAATGTTAGTGGCTGGAACAGTAACATATTGGCATCTGTATTGTGAAGTACTGCCATCTAATGCTTGTATGGCGCTTTGTAAAATGTTTCATCCTAAAGTTGAGTCTGTAATGTTGACAAACAAAATTGTAAAGAAGAACAATTGCTCACTTACACAAAGGTAATAGGAACAAAAATGAATGAAAAATGAATGTTCTCTCTTACAGATTTTGCAAACCCCGTGGAACAAAAAGGGGTTATTCTGTAGAATATCCAAGCAGCTCATTTCCATATAAATAAGACAGTGATCAGTAGCTATCAAGCTCCAAAACAGACAATAATTACTATAAAACTATTTTTAATGATACTTTGATAGTGATTTTTTGAGCTTGACAGCTCCTGATCACTGTATGCTTTTATTGTTTTGAAAAAACCAGCATCAACATTCAGCTAAACATCTCTTTGTGTTCCACAGAACAATCACTTTATGTCTGACATTCTCACTTGTGCACATGGATTATTCCATCACTTAACACAAAGACTAAACTAACGTCCTGGATGATGACCAGCTCCATGTCCACCATTGTAAAAAAAAAAAACACTGTAGACGAGTGTTGCCGTTAATATTCCAATAAACAGAAGACTGTAAAATCGATGATTTTCAAATTTCAGCTCAACAAATGTGTCATGTAAATAAAGCTTATTGCAGTACTGCAGTACCGAGGACACATAGAGACTGTGAAAACAATTACAACACATTTATTTTTAAACTGGGCGATTATGTAGAAATGCAAATATTTGGACGATTGCTGAGAGTGGAACGCGATCCTGCCAGGTTTGGTGACAGTCGGGATTTGATCTATGGGCCAGCATGTTGGCTTTGGCAGGCTTTATTGTTTTACGCGATGATAGATGGAAGTATTTCCTGATGCTGTAAGTGCAAATGGAATCACGCACGTCATCCACACAGCATAACTCGCACAGACCGATCCAATTTCCCTCTCTGAGAACTCAGCTGTATCGATGCACCAGATTTGATCAAATTGCCATTAAAGTAAGAAATATTCCACATACTCTCATATGCTTGTGTCTGAAATGAGTGCTTACATTTAGGTTTTATTTGACAATGATTGAAGCACTAAACACAAGAAAAAAAGCTTATTCAAGCCCTCGTAACGAGTGGACAGCAATGCTTGTCCCACAGCACACTATACCATTCTTCGCTCCAGCGAATGTTTTTTTGTGTATTGCAACAAGATTTATAACCTCTTAGATGTTAATCTTAGATGCAAGAG
Organism: Rutilus rutilus; assembly: GCF_951802725.1. Taxonomy (NCBI): domain Eukaryota; kingdom Metazoa; phylum Chordata; class Actinopteri; order Cypriniformes; family Leuciscidae; genus Rutilus; species Rutilus rutilus. The sequence continues at coordinate 8,345,564 of NC_140230.1, read as the reverse complement.
TCAGAATGAGAACTGAATTATGAATAATTCTTGAATTATTGTCCAGTTGTCTGGACATTCTGTCTGATATTTCCTAAAAATTTCCATAGGGACCAATGCAGGCCTTGTAGGAAATATTGCCACTGAAAATGGTTCAATAAGAATCCATTAACACATCTGTTGAGATGTATATTTGAGATGTTCACAATAGTTTGCGTTAATTCCTGTCTGAAACTGAACATGCTTTCTGTCATTTACTCACCTTCATCTTGCTTCCTAATCTAGTATAGTACATTATGAATATTGTTGGCTCTGTGACCAACTGCTTTTGTTCGTCTTGTGTAAGTCACTTTGGATAAAAGTATCTGCTAAATGCATAAATGTAAATGTTAATCTTTATGACTTTCTTTCTTCCATGTGAATATAAAAGGACACGTTTATAGTAGAATGACCCAGCTGGCTTTTTTTCCTCTCTGGAAGTTAATGGGGACTATGGGTTTCATACAACATTTTCAAGGTAGTATTTGAATTACAATTAAAATTGTGATCTGTTCCTCACACAATGATATTAACTTGAGCAAATGAGTTGTAAATCATTTTTATCATGCTTTTTTAATTTTTGTCCTTTATGTCTCGATTCACTTTCATTATATGGAAGAGAGCAGCTCATACATTCTCCTGCCAGACAACATGAGCATGTGTGAATGATGACAACATTTTAGTATGTATAGTACCGTCCCCTAAAGCTGTTGAATCAGTGAAATGCATTCAAAGAAAGTGTTTGGTTTATTTCAAATGAGGGGCAGGACACAGGTCGAGGTGACAGAATCTTCTTGGAATTAGAGGGAATGTGCTCAGAAAAGGGAACAAAAAGACAATCTGTTTAAAATTCTGACACCTGCTCACTGTAAAGTTGGATTTCTGAGCCACTGGGGCACTGCAAAGACTTCAGCAGATGCTCTTCATAATGGAAGTCCTGACAAGCCTGCCGAATGGTAATCTCATCAGTGTACTCCAAATGTTTTGAGAAGGTTTGGACTGTACGTTAAGGTCATTCTTTGATATTAAAGACAATACTTCATTATGAAAGTATGCATGGTTGTACATTGCCACATGCAGTTATATATTAAAAAGCAAACCTACAAATATTAAAGCTCTGTCATATTCATGAAGTTTTATTAACTAAGTTCGGGAGGAGCACGTTCAGATAATTAACACGAGTGGATAGCACTCAGCAATCAATGATAAGAGGGTATATATAGACTCAGCAGTCTTACCTCGATCCATTGACAGTTTGCAGCATCCACCCCTTCTCCAGCACCACCCCTTCTCCACACTTCTAGTTCTAAACACTTACATGCGGGGGGAGTACTCTGGGTTCGGGCTGAATTCCGAGCTCGGAGCCCTCCCTCCGGACAGCACGCCAAATACGCATTAAATCTTGCTCCCTCAAAATTATATGTAAGTGTGAACTCGTGAAATAAAAGTACAATGCAGTTGATAAGGGGAACCAGTAGAGTGTTCAGGGCAAAGAGGCAAAAAAAAAAAAAAAAAAAAAGGGAAGAAAGGATCATTACTTGCATCCTTGAGGAAAAGCATTGGATATCATGCTAGCTCTCACTCATAAGGTCTATAAATTCGATATGAACCAACCAAGGCTAGCATATTGTCAAATCAAGTCACCTTCATTTCTATAGCGCTTTAAACAATATAGATTGTTTATATAATATTGATCATATTACTTCCCTTAGTCTCATAAAAAACAAAGTGTATTTGGTTTACAGATCAACCAACTATTACAGATCAACCAACAACTGTCTGCTGACGCAGACACAGAACTTTGCCAGCCTTGATCCATGATGCACATTTTATCAATGCAGTGATTCAGGTTGTATGGTAAAACAGCCTGATCTCATGAAATGTGTCTCTGCATGAATGTGTATTTATCGTGCAATTTATACGCGGAAATTCGTTTTTACATGCATATGATTCGCAGTTTTCGCGTGCATATGATATACGCACTTCATGGCGTGTAATACGCACGTACCCCACACCACTAATCCTACCCAAGAGGTATATGTGTTTCATATGCACGTTAAAACTCATTTTCGCGTATAAATTGCTATATAAATACAATGCGTGCTATAGAGACGCATTTCATGAGAAACAGAAATGAGGCTAAACTCGTTTAAACAAGCACATAACAAGCATTTATCAAGTTATTCAAACTTCAGCCATAAGAACATCCAGCATGGACACTGTGCTGCTATTTTCAGTTGATGTCCCAGTGGAAGTAAATGGAGACTGGAGGGCTATTTGCTGGCTGTCAGTTAAATGGATGTGGTGTCAGTCTCTCGTAAATGGTTGAAAACCTGCTTCAGAAATGAAATAGACTGACACTGTAAGCTGCAGCAGTGCACTGGACCGTTTTATCAGTACAGAGTCACCACGTGGCTACGCGGACGCGATAAATAATTCTGTATTATAAATTTTTAAGGCCAGACAAGTAGTTTGTTGAGGGTTGATTTGTAAAGAAGGACTACACGCCTGCGCACATATATATTCAAACGCGCATTCCTATGGACTGAACACGTGATGCGACGTCGGTATTTGCACAGAGGTTGCGTAGGTTTGCGCAGAGATAACTGATAATCGTTTGCACCTTGGAATCTATTTCAAGGTTTGCGTTCTCGAGCCACAGACACTGTTTTGTGCGGATGGGCAGCCGGAGTGCGTTGAGGGTTTTCTGTTAGAACGGTGTCCTGTTAGCGGCCCCTAAGTTAATAACTAATGATCTTTGCAACGGAAGTGAATCAATCAATCAAAACTATAACTTTAGCTGGACAACAACTTTATCCTAGAGCTGCTGTAAAGCCAAAACAATCTCTGTTACTGTATTTCCTATTATCACTGTAAAGCTGCTTTGAAACAATTCATATTGTTAAAAGCGCTATATAAATGAAGGTGACTTGACTTGACTTGACTTGACTTGACTTGACTTGACCGAACTGCAAAACAAGTCAAGAGAGTGAGAATTTAAAGTGTTAAGGTTTATTGAGTACAGGAGAAGTGTGACTCCTGAAACGTCTTACATTATTCAAACATAACGGCAACGGTAACACTTGTCAATAAGGTTTCATTAGTTAACACTAGTTAATGTATTACCTAAAATTAACAATGACCAATTCATTTGTTAGATTATTTATTCATCTTTATTTACATTTGTTAAAAAATGCAACTGTTCATTGCTAGTTCGTGTTATTAAAACAGATGCAACATTTCATTTTATTAATGTGAAATTTAAATTTTACTAAGATTAAATGATTTTCATTATTGTAAAAATGTTACTGATAAAACAAATACAACCGCAGTTCTGCTGGCCTGGGATAACAGGAGAAATTATTACCTATAGATATGTTGACAGCAATACACGTATTGGCATTCAGCAATAATCTTCACATAATGCATCGTTTACCATCACAGAATAATGTGCGATTGAAGGAAACATAATAGACACATGCTGTATGATATCAGTTCCTAAATGCTGTATACCAGAGGTTAAAGCGGAGTTAAAGTGAAGTAGTGGACTTCAGAAAAGCCATCTTCAAGGACGAAGAGTGCAGGACCGCAGGCGATGTGCGTCGCTCTAAAATCACTGCATCTCACACACATTTGTCATATAGCCATGGGGCTCGATTTCCCCAGGGACGCCCCGAATGCCTCATCAAATGATGCGATGTTCCCTTTCATTGGATTTCTGTTGTGTACCTAAAAGCTCTGATGCCCATTCGTCTTGAAAATAACACCATCTCTCAGCCCTTGTGGGCATCGTGACAGTCTGGCTCATTCATCCTGTCCTCCAAAACACACAGGCCACGAATAACTTCATAGCAGGGCCTGAAAAACCGTTTACACACACACACACAGGCTCTACTGTGATTTACATTCAGCTGTTTCTTTTTCCACCAATGATGAGGAATGTGACCATGTTCATTTGTTTAAAACCCATTATGGCTGTCATCATCATGATTTGTTATTTTGGAATATGATGGGTTGGTTAATGAGAATTACCTTTGTTTTATATTTTACTTATTTGATTTGCCAATGTTCTGCCAAATTTGTCATTTTTTGCCTGTCAAACCTGTGTCGTAAAATAAAAGATATTGTCAATTTAAATTCAAGCTGTAAATTCTACATTGTTTAATATGCACACATGTAAGATCCTTCATTGTTTTACAGACCCTTTGTGAAACTTTTACACTATGGGCTCCGTTCCAAAACTACATCGGCAGCATTTTAAAGCACTGACTTAAAGCTTCTTAAATGGCTGTTCCATAAGGTGCCTTCTAATAATTGTTGCATATAATGCAACAACCTTCAGTTGCAACAAAAACCAACTGATTCAAGATCCAGAGTGAGAGAAATGTTGATAATATTTCAGTTATAAGTTTATTTTTTGTTTAGTCATTTTGCTTCCACATTGCTTGAAAGATAGTATATATATATATATACTGTATATATATATATATAAGATAAATCGTATATCATATCATAACATGTCTTTTATTATAGAAATACATTATAGCCTTGAAAAAAACGTCTGAATGCAGATCAACGATGTGTGAGATGAGAATTATTTAGTTACATCTTATAATAATCAATATAACTCTATACATATTGTGTGCAATCTGTCATGCACGCCCACTGGAGCCTCATCAATAGCATGCGCTGAAAACGTCTGAAGTAAACTAACCCTGTAACAGAACCAGCTGTTTGAGGTTACGTTTACCTAGCAGGTTATGTTCAGAGAGTAAGTTGCTATGGCTAATTACATACCCTGAAAGTAACCTGCTTTCTGGAATACATGCACCATGCACAGTGTGTACACCAATAAGCCAAGCTATAGCTGTTGATGATGTTACTTCTATTCATGTGAAGTTGCATAAAGCATGAGACCTTGCTAAATCCCATCTGTCTGAAATCCATTCTAAAATGAAAAGTCGGTACGAGGCAAAAACTGTGAAACGAGACTTTTACCCATGTGATCAGGTGTTGGTTTTGTTTCCGACTGCATGCCAAATTTGCTGGTCCATACCTGACTGAAAGAAGGTTGAATGAAACGCACTATGTTGTTGCTACACCAGACAGGGAGAGTAAAAGCTGTGTGTGCCATGTGAATTGGCTTAAGGCTTATGTTAATAGAACTTCTGAAGTAAATGCTAAACAGACTAGTTCTCCCTTTGCAAGTACTGCTGCTACGGTGAATGTAGTATCGAAGTACTCTTTAGAGGAGGATGATTTGCAAGACAGAGACTTCTCTCTCTCTCTCTCTCTCTCTCTCTCTCTCTCTCTCTCTCTCTCTCTCTCTCTCTCTCTCTCTCTCTCTCGTCTCTCTCTCCTACCTGCCTTCATTGCTGAATACCTTTTCCACCCTGTCCCGTGATGTGCCAGGTAAAACTTCGGTATGTGTCTATGACATTGATGTGGGTAATGCCAGTCCAATAAAACAGCATTCGTACTGATTAAATCCCCGAAAGCGTGTAGATCTGCACAGTTTGTGTGTGTTCCAGTGCCTGTCGACTTGCCTTCGAAGCAGTGACAGATATGTGCGGAAAGCATGTGTGTAGTGGCCCCACAGAAGAGTGTGTGTAGTGTGGGGTAAAATAATGCCAAAGCAGGGCTGTTTGCTAGCAGTTGTTTTACTTCGGTCAAACTTTGTTCAGCCTCTTTTGACCAGCTGAATCCATTTGGATCTTGTCGGCATGCACGCTCTGGAGCTACAATGGTGGAAAAATGAGGAATAAACCTGTGTACCGCGAGTGTACCATAGTAAACTGTACCACGACACAAGTCCAAAGTAAGGAGTGCAAAGTAGATGCTTTATAATTTCTAATGCTTTATAAATGATGAATTAACTGTTTACTAATGCTTAACTAATGATGAATAGTGTGCAGTTATTATAAGTGTTACCGTAATTTCTGTTAATTCACGTATTTGATTGCGTGCATTCTTTATAATTTGTTCAGAGTTGCACTTGTTGCATATTTGTTTAGCAATTTTCAACCACTGAATATTTTCTTTTAACTTCCATGTTCTCTAATCAGCTGTTTTATATGGAGTCCTTTTATTTGAGATTGTGGATGATTGTCCTAACATAACAAAGTTTCTCTGAAAAAAAAGAAAGAAAAGTAAATCCTCTTTTATTTAAGATTTAGTATTATTGTTTTAATTAGATGTTTCAATACATTTTATAATTATAATAAAATATATATAATTAAATAATTAAAACGATGAAGTGAACTAAATTACATTTAAAACAGGGTTCTCATGTAATTTCATGAAAATTCTGGTTAAAGCCTTGTCCACTTCCGGATTTATCTGAATACAGATACAGATTCAAATAGCTTTGAGATTGTAACAGGCTCTGCTGCATACCTGTACTGAGAACGTTCAGAAATAACATTTTCATAACTTAATGGGAATGTTAGCAAAACATATTTATAGAACATATTTTTGTTAGCTCTGCATTTCCTGTGCAGGTTTACTCCAGCATGTATCTTCTGATCATGAGTCCAAACAAACTTCAACACAGGCCTAAAGACAGCTTACTTTTAGCGCACATTTAACACGTTGACTTTTTCTACTTTCTCATTCTGTTAGGTTGTAATATTGATCTATGAGCGTGGTGATTGGACAGCAGGATAAATGATGTCGGAGGCAGGGGCTGTTTTCTCCGGGGGGCCATTTTCCGCTACATCTGTAGATTACGTCCGTCTGCAGCTCCATCATCGGACCCAAGCTTTTTGGCCTGAAAGCCATGAGAGCCCAGAAAGAGAGGATGTAATTTTGAGAGAAACCTGATGGAAAACTCCTCAATTATTTTAGACTGCCAAGCAATAGGGGACGTTTGGGACCATTTGGACTTAGCACATTAAAGAATTCATGAAATGAAACCATACCAGCCAGACATCACAATATGACTTTCCACGCCTGAAGCTCTGCTCGTTGAGAGGGTCGGATTGCCATTCCTGGTTTGCTGACATTGATCTATCCTTGAGTCTTTCGCTGCAGGACTTTAAGGCTAAACTTTGCTCTCTGAGCATTAAAGGAACAGCTATCAATATGAATCTTGTGTAATGATTTTCTTGTCCATGTTCATGTTACTCTGTAAATTGGCTGTGTAGCCCCCCCATGCTGGAAGTAGATGGGACGTCTCCAAATGTGGGAAAAATGTGCCTCTGAAAAGTATTTGGCCCCCAGAAATCTGCTCTACCCCATTAGGAAAAGTTTTTTTTTTTATATATATTTTTTTTTATATTGCATCACTGTAGTACACAAACACTAACACTAAAAGGTTGAGGTTAGTAAGATTTTTTTTTTTTTTTTTTTAGCAGCAAGGACACTTTAAAGTGTCATCAAAAGTGACAGAAAATAAATGTTTTATGTTAAAAAAGATTTATAGATTTATACCAAATAAATGCTGCTCTTTTGAACTTTCTATTCATCAAATAATCCTGGAAAAATGTATCATGGTTTCTGGCAATGGTTTCTGTTTTTTATTTTTTATTTTTTTTTATTATTATTATTTTTTATTTATAAGTAGATACAGAATTCCAACTTAATGGATTTCATTTATATGTAGCCTACTTGTGCCCTGTCCTCTCACAAATAGACAGCAGCTAGCAGTATATTTTTTCTTTCTTATGAGAAGCTGATAGTAAAAGCCAGGAAATAAAATTATTTTTCTAATAATTTACATTCTATTATGGTGGATTACATCATTGCAGTCTGTGCTGGCTCTCTGGATCAATACTGCCATCTAGTGTCACATGTTGCAAGTGTTCTTCCATATCAACTTCTCTTTCTGCTGATGCTGATATTATATCATTAGACGTACCTGAGTCTAATATTTCTATCTGACAAGCCACCTTGCCTACCTGGTGTGTCCACTGACACCACTGTGGATGGCTTGACACGTCTTCCCCTGTGTTGCAGCATTCTTTAAAGAAAACTCTCTCTCTCTCTCTCTCTCTCTCTCTTTTTCTGAGCGCTCCTCTGAGGAATGCTGCTTCGACAGGTGATTTGTTACATGGGAGGGGGCCGGTTCACAATTAAAGGAGACCCTTCCGCTGGTTAAGGTCTGTATTGTGACTAGCGTATGATAAATTTAGAGGAGATGAAGCCCACAAGCCCACAAGCTCCTTATTATCTGGAAGAGCACAAGAATCTATCAGCGGGCTAAATGAGCGGTCAGTGGAGCCGTGCTGCAGGGTTTGTGTCAGGCTCAGCTCTCACCGCTGTATTTAATGTGGACCACCTAGTGTGATCACGCGCACCACCCCATTACTACAGTCCACTCATCAGTGCATTCACTGCAGTGAGCATCAACCTTCACCAGTCTGACGCTCTGTCTGTGTGTGTGTGGTATGCCGTCATGGGGACCAAATGTCCCCATAAGGATGGCCATACCAAACATTTTTTACTTTGCGGGGACATTTTTTGGTCCCCACGAGGAAAGCAGCTTATAAAACATACTAAATGATTATTTTATTTTTTTGAAAATATAAAAAACGTAGAATGTTTTCTGTGATTGGTAGGTTAAGGGGATAGAACGTACAGTATAAAAATAATTATGTCTATGGAATAATATGCCCATAAAACATGGAAACCCAATATGTGAGTGTGTGTGATTCAGGTATATCTGTAATGGGTACACAATATCTGAAATCCTTGTCCTTCTGGGAAAATGTTTTGGTCCCCATGAGGAAAACAGCTTATAAATCATACTAAGTGATGTTTTTTTGAAAATGTAAATATGCAGAAAGTTTTCTGTGATGGTTTAAAGTTAGGGGCTAGAATATACAGTATACAAATTTTACAGTTTAAAAATCATTATTTATTTGGAATGTCCCCGTGTGTGTGTGTGTGTGTGTGTGTGCGTGCGTGAGTGTGTGTGTGTTCATGAATGCATGCTGACTCATAGGGACTCCTCACCGTGAGGAAATACATCATGCAGAATGAGTTTTTTTGAAAATGTAAAATGCAGAAAGTTTTGTGTAATGGGTAGGTTTAGGGGGAAGGGTTAGTGTAAGGGGAGAGAATATACAGTTTGTGCAGTATAAAAACCATTACGCCTATGGAGAGTCCCGACAAATATAACGAACCGCACACGTGTGTGTGTGTGTGGTTGCTTGCTTTTTCATTGTGTCCCTGTGATATCTCTTTATGCACTGTGTGCCATATCACATAGAAACTCAGATAACTCAGAAAGAAAAGAATAACACTATTCCTGCATTCTGTCACTGAGGAATACACTCAGCCTGGAACTGGAAAAGCATTTTAAGGCATTTTAAACTCACAAAATTGACAAAACTCTCACATATGGAGCTGTAAAACGCCCCCATCCCTCTGTTGTGTCCGTCAGGTGCTCACAGGTCTAACTGTTTCTGTCAGGAGAGATTGACAGCTCTAATCTCATCATTATGTGGAGAAATTGACCCAGAACCTGCTGAAGCGTTATTGCTCTGCTACAGTAATTTTACGTTTAGCACACAAGAAAAAAAGAGAAGATTTTTCTTTGGTTACACTTTATTTTAAGGTGACTCTGCTGCAGTGTAATTACTATGAATAAACTACATTACCATAGGGTTAAGGTTAGGGTTTTGTTTAGGGTTAGTTGCATAATTATGCATAATTTACAGGGTCACACTTTATTAGGTGTGTTCATGTATTGCACTTGTGCTGCTATTGAGGTGGGATATGGGTAAGGTTAGGAACAGTTTTAGTGGTATTTAGGTTTAAAAGTGGGTTAAAGGGTAAGGGAAGGGTCAACAATGTAATTACAGATGTAATTACATGCAGGTATTTTTTTTTTAATATAAGTACAATGTAAAACATTATATTGTACAGAATTAGTGCATTGTATCAAATGATTAAATGTTAGTACATAGTTGTCGGTGGCGTGGAGTTGTGTTCTGAAATAACGAAGCTTTTCCAGTTTTTGGGTTTGTTTGTTTATTTTATAAATCAAATGTAAATTCATGTCCTAGTTACACTTAAAGTTGTCGCATTTCCTGGTAAGATAAACATTGCATTACATAAAAAAGGAACTAAATACAATTCTAATTTGTATTTTTACATGAACATGTAATTAATGTTCTATTTTTTTTAAACCAAGTATAATGGTTAATGTTAATGTTAATGTTTTTACGCATTTTTACATTTATTCCAAAATAATAACTACAGGAAGTAAAAATTAAAACAATATATTTCATTTGTTAACTGATGTTCAGCTGTTCTTTTTAATAGTCAATTTGTTAATGGATCACTGGTAACAGACACAAACACTGATCACAGACACGATCCCTTTAATGTCACCAAGCTGGTTGCTCACTAAACCCCCAGTATTGTATAGTATAAAAATCATTATTTCTATGGAATGTCCCTGTGTGTGTGTGTGTGTGCGTGCGTGCGTATGTGTGTGCGTGTGTGTGTGTGTGTGTGTGTGTGCATAATTGCAAAAAATAGCGGTGCCCTGTATGGCAGCGGCTACTCCGGCTCTTGATAGCAACGTGCAAATCTTGGGATTGTCTAAAGCCTGGTTCACACGGCAGGATAATTAGGCCGATTTTAGCCCCGATTCACCCCTTCCGACAATCTTAAGGATGCTCCGATTATCGTAAAATAATCTGATCAGATATTCCTGCCGTGTGTGGTGTGTTAAGACTGCTCTCGTCTGCTCGGAAGGACGTCGGGACCGCTCCGATCTCAAATCGGGGATATCCAACATGTTGGATTTATTTGGCCCGATTTCTCCTCGTGTGTGGTGTCCCCCGGAGACAAACGAGCACGCAGCCTGTGGACTGTGGCGTGTAGCCAACCAGAAAGCGAGGTGACGAGGCGGCGAGGAAGCACTGGGAAACAAAATCAAAATAGCCGGCGGCATGGCGCACCAGAAAGTCCAGTGGACGTCGGAGATCATCGCCTTTTCTTTTGATAACATTTTTTTTCGGTTAAAAACAAACTACAAACTATCGCCACTGCATCCTCTTCGTCCGCCATGATTACTCTGAAGTCACGTTTGATCTCGAGGGATTTTGCGAGATTTCCCGTCTGACCTGGGAATGCTCGGGAGTCAAATCGGTTCGTGTGTGATGTGTTGATTTTGCCGTGTGGCTGCGCACCACACACTGTACGACCAAAACCGTTAGACCCGTGATTTTTTATCGCCATCTCTCAGGTTTGGAAAATCGGCCGACAATTTTAAAATCGTCCCGTGTGAACCAGGCTTTATATGTGGATTTATTATTTTGTCTATTTTTGGTGTACGTTACGTCCACCTGCTGTTGTCCAGCTCGTACTACCCTCATGTTGTTGTCTTATTTATGCTTGTACTTGTGCAATTTCGTTCTGATGTACACTGTTGAATGGTTGGAATGAAAATAAAGCACGTTGAACTTTGACCTTAAACTTGAACTTGACCTGGACTGTGAGTGTGAGAGTGTGGCCTGGTAAATCCTACATTATGGACTCCATAGCTGTGTCTTATTTCGAAGGCTGCGTCCTCAAGAGGTCGGATTTGTCAGCTGCATACGTCATAAAGGATGTCTTATTTCAGAACAGTAACCATTATAAAATTGACCGTTATTCCAAGTGAAGCATAAATTGTTGTAATTTCTTAATGCCAATGGAATGTAGTGGTCAGTTTATTGAAATGAAAAAGCCTCAATGACGTATGTAGCCTACAAATACGACATCCGGAGGGCGCAGCCTTTGAAATGAGACGCAGCTTGGCCAAGGACCGTCTTTAAGCTAGCCTACATGACTGAAACGTAAAGCAACCAATCACAGATCGTTTTGTTCATCATCATGTTTAGATGTGCAAAAATGTAAAGTCGATGTCCCAGACTGCCATGTAAAAATCGAAGACGTATTTTAAAGCTTCCCCGTTCCAATTTTTTTTGTTTTCACTGTTTTACGGTGAGGGGCGCTATTACGCATCTTCTGAAAGAGTCCTGAATCACATGATCAAAACAAAGGCGAAAAAGAAGCAGAAACAAGCGATAGCATATGTAAGTATATGCATGTAAAATAACGTGATGATCAACATTAAACAGCATAAATTAAAATTGCCTAATGTTACTGAATGAAATAATAATAATAATTTGTTACATTTATATAGCGCTTTTCAGGGTCCTCAAAGCGCTCCACATATGGAAGGGGCGAATCTCCTCAACCACCACAAATGTGCAGCATCCACCTGGATGATGCGACGGCAGAACGCCCACCACACACCAGCTTACTGGTGGAGAGGAGACAGTGATGAAGCCAATCAGTATATGGGGATGATTAGGAGGCCATGATGGACAGGGGCCAATGGGCAAATTTGGGATTTTTAATGACCACAGAGAGTCAGGACCTCGGTTTAACGTCTCATCCAAAGGACGGTGCTCTTTGACAGTATAGTGTCCCCATCACTACACTGGGGCGTTAGGACCCACACAGACCACAGGGTGAGCACCCCCTACTGGCCTCACTAACAGCTCTTCCAGCAGCAACCTGTTTTTTCTCAGGAGGTCTCCCATCCAGGTACTAACCAGACTCAGCCCTGCTTAGCTTCAGTGGGCAACCAGTCTTGGGCTACAGGGTGATATGGTTGCTGGTGAAATGTTGACCCAGGAAGGGGTAATGACTGTGAAGCTTTGGGGGTGTTGATGGACTCGATCTAGCCTACTCCAATCTATGTTTTGATCATCATTCTGAATTTTACAATCTTTTACAAAAACACTATTTTCTCAGCTTTTTGTTCAAAATGATATAAAACGTACCCACATTCAAGTAGATGTGGGATGCATTCAAAAATAATGCATTATGCTAGAATCAAACTTAAAGCGGAGGCTATATTCTTTCTTTTGATATATTGCATGCTAAGGTATTCATACAACAAAATATTCTAGGGACCATGAACTTTTTGTAAAAAGGACCAAAAATGCAGGCGGGGAAAGAGTTAAAGAGCTTCACATATCCTCCTCATACTTTTGAAAATCCAGCGTTTTGTTGATCCTGATAAGTGTTCATCGTTACAGCTGTAAACACAACAGCTTTTTTCTTCCATGGGGATTTGGCGCCACAACGGTGTTTCCAGTTGGACGGTTGAAGAACATGACACTCACGTTTCCCAGAAATCCTGTAGAATTCAACCAATCATTTGACAACTTTGAAACTTGCTAAGTGTTCCCAGTTTTGTATGCCTTATGCATCAGACATTCAGCCATCGGTCTGTGGGTGTGAAGTCTGAGACTGAGACTATACTAAACCAGCATCTATAGCCTGGATGGAAACTCATGCTCATCTAGCCCAGCTCCGATCGCCTTGATGATCTACATCAGTAATCTTCCCATGTAACATATCACAGCGTATCTAATTAGATGAATAATTGTGTGGTTAAACTAGCAGTAACCTGCTGCTTCCAAGCCTCGTACTATCAACCCAATCACTCTGACACACAGGATCATTTGTTATCAGTGATCTCAGTTCACATGCTTTAAACACGAGCGGCACCCTTTGAAGTTCAGCAGCAGCGCTAAAGTTTTCTTTACACTTAGAAGGCTTCAAAATTGGCCTTTAAAAGGCTATTTCAAGCTTTGCTGCTCTGGATTAATAAAGATCTATTAGCAGTCTCCAGCCTAAAGCTGTGTGGCTCGATAGCGCTCTGCACTCGGATACACACACTCTACAGTTTCCTCCACTTACAATCTGACAGAAGGCCTGCAGCTCAAACACATCTTCAAAAGATTAGAGCAATGCTCTTCAATTCAGTTACACCAATACCTCATTCCAGTCGCTGGTCGAGAGGCAGTTAAAGGAGAGAGAAAGAGGAAATAAAGAGCGAGATCAAATGAGAATTGCACCAAAAAGATCATAATTTAAACGATTCATCAACCAACTGATAAAACTTAGGTGGGAAGCCAATCAGAAAGTAAGCTCTGTTGGGACTTCCTCAGCAGATTTGCATTTGGACTCGCGACCCACCATGACGTGATGCTCATTCTTTTTTTCCAGAACTATTATTTTAATAAAAATGCAATACAATACTATTTTATTTATACATACAGAGGTTGGCCAATGAAACTGAGACTCTGGCCAATATAGTGTTGGAGGTTTCGCGTCTATATGCGCGGCCTGGTGGCCAATCTTCACTGATTTTACATTCCATCAGTAAGGGCAGAGTGTGAAGATTGAATTAGCAGAGCAATTAGCACAGCAGTAAGTAAACTGTGTGTTGGAACCTTAATCTTCTGTATCTTTGTCTGTGTCACGTTTTGGGTGTTTGTTTCTTGTTCCTTGTTCTGGTCTGTCATGTGATCCCCTGTTTTAGTCATGTGATCCTGCCTTGCGTTCCCTTGTCTGTTGTGTCATGTTGTCATTGGTTGATTGTTTAAATGTTCACTGGTGTCCCTTGTCTCGTCGTTAGTCCTGGACCTGTATGTATTTAAGCCCTCATGTTTGCCCTGTGTCTTTGCTGAGTATTGTTTGTTGTATGCCCTGGCTCTAGTATCTTGTTTTCTAGTATTGGTTTGTGTTCCTGTTTTAGTTTAGAGTTCTCCATGCATTGTCATGCTTTTGTTTTGTGTTTATCTTGTTTTGTAAATAAATTGCGTTTGGGTTCTCACCTCAACTTGCCTCCAGTGGACTTAATCATCATAGTCTGTCTGCATACACTTGTAACGCACAGGAAGTTAAATTTATTCAGTTTTAGTTATTTTAGTACTTGGATTTAGTACTTTAGAAAATTAGAAATGGTGTATTGGCAACTAGCTGAAATGTTATAAAATATAAACATAAAATAACAACAAAACATTATTCAAATAGACAAAAAAAAAATATTTTATGTAATTATCTTAGAGATAGAAATATTTTATAATAATAATTTGAAATATCTTGTGAAACACTGAGATATCATGCAATATCATCCAAACTATATATCATGAAAACATATTCAGGCCCTGAAATCAAAAGGAGCAAAAAAAAGCATTGTGCATAAAGAAAATATGATATATGAATGTGTCTGTTACATTGCATTATACATGTAATTGCTATTAATTAAATGCATGTTACTATAGGGTAAGGTTTGGTTTATGGTTAGTTGCATGCAATTATGCATACTATACTGTTATTACTATAATAAATACATGTAACGTGTAACAAAGGCACTGTAATATAAAGTGTCATCAAAGAGATATACTGTATGCATACTGAAATTATTGTAATGCACATTTTCCCCCAATTATTGTAATGTTACTGCTACTGTATTGTAATAATTTACTGTATTTTTGTATACAGGAAAAATAAGAAAAATGTGAAATGTGTTAAAATGATATGAAAATAAAAATTCAAATTACAGTCCTAAAGTAATACTGCATTCACCTCTTACAGCTGTAGTACCTATAGTACAGCAGCAAAAAATAATAATATCAATTGTACCCATTCTAATGAAACATCTGAGGTTTAGGCATTAGGCAGGCAGTTGGAGCGGAAATATAAAAAAATCAGGTCTAACAGTTCATAGATTAATGTTCAATTGATTAAGTATCAAAATGCTCTCAAAGCTGCAAAAGTTATAAACAATATTATTCTACTATTATTAGTAGCAACATCTCTAATCCCCGTGTTCTGTTTAGAACAGTCAATAATCTAATTAAACCTCCTAGTGACTTTAACTGTTCCACCATTGAGCAGTGTAATGCATTTCTCAATTATTTTTCAGCTAAAATTGAGAATATCTATAACGCTATTACCTGTGAGGTTGCTCCTGAGCTTGTTGAGCTGCATCCTCCTAATCTCTCTGGTCTTGTTTTTTCAACTTTCAGTGCTGTTGACTTTGATTTTATTTCTAAACTTGTCTTGTCAATGAACTCTACTACTTGCATACTTGATCCACTCCCTACGATTGTTTAAAAAAATTGTCTGCCTGTCATTTTACCCCACATCACTACTATTGTAAATGCCTCACTCATTACAGGGAATGTCTCTTCTGTTCTAAAAATGGCTGCAGTTACGCCAGTTCTTAAAAAAGCTGTTAGCGATATCACTGACATGTCAAATTATCGACCCATTTCTAATTTACCTTTCCTAGCAAAAGTGCTTGAGCGTGTGGTTGTTGGGGAACTCCATACTCATCTCCGTACGAATATTGGAAAGATTTCAATCCGGGTTTAGATCTGGACACAGTACAGAGATTGCTCTGGTCAGGGTTCTGAATGACCTCCTCGTTATAGCTGACTCTGGGGCTTGTGGCATTTTGGTCATGTTAGACCTTACTGCTGCATTCGATACCATATGTCACAGTATATTATTGGACAGATTGCATAAGTGGACCGGTCTGTCTGGACCGGTGTTAAACTGGTTTGAATCTTACCTCTCAGGTCGTTCACAATTTGTCTACCTGGGTTCAAACAGATCTCAGACTGTTTCTCTGTGTCAGGGTGTCCCTCAGGGCTCAGTCTTGGGTCCTACTTTATTTAGTGTTTATATGTTGCCTCTCGGGCAGATCATTCAGAAATATGGCCTGAGCTATCACTGCTATGCAGACGACACCCAGATTTATATCAGCGCTCAGCCTGATCTTAATTTTTCCTCTTCAAACCTGTCTGACTGTTTGCTGGAAATTAAAGGGTGGATGAAACTCAACTTTCTTAAACTAAACTGCTCCAAAACTGAAGTCTTATTAATTGGCACTCCTTTGAATGTCAATAAATGTAAGGATTTTAGAATCTCAGTAGACAACACCCAATTGTCCCCTTCTAGCCAGGTTCGTAACTTGGCCGTTATTTTTGATGCCCA
This sequence comes from Rutilus rutilus, assembly GCF_951802725.1. Lineage (NCBI taxonomy): Eukaryota > Metazoa > Chordata > Actinopteri > Cypriniformes > Leuciscidae > Rutilus > Rutilus rutilus. The sequence continues at coordinate 8,328,743 of NC_140230.1, read as the reverse complement.
GCTAACTTTTAATTCTCATTTTAAAAACATAAGGAAGGTTGCTTTTTTCCATCTGAGGAACATTGCGCGCATTAGACCGTTTCTTTCTAGGTCTGATGCAGAGAAGCTTATCCATGCCTTCATCACGTCAAGGCTTGATTATTGTAACTCTCTCTTTGCGGGTTTACCAGCAAACTCTATTAAGAGGTTGCAATATATACAGAACTCTGCCGCACGTGTTTTGACTCACACATCATCACGCCATCACATTACACCTGTGCTTCAGCAACTGCATTGGCTTTCAGTTCAGTCACGTATTGATTTTAAAGTTCTGATTTTAACTTATAAAGCAGTACATGGGCTGGTTCCAGATTACATTTGTGATTTGGATACTCCATCCATTCCTGCTCGCTCTCTCTTATAGATTGCTATAAAAAATCATATACTAAGACATTTATATTTTGACTGGCTTTGTCCATGAACACAAACCCTTTCCCCTGTCACCTTCCTGGAGAAGCTCCTGGTCTTCTTCAGACCCGCAGAGATTACACGTGTAAGAAAAGAGCCTCAGATCGCTGAGAGAGGCAGGTGCACAAGCACTCGTTCATGGACGCAGACTTTGGCTTTGTGAAAACAGTGGCACGCAGCAGCAAATAGCTGCTTCTATTCATTGGGCTGCAGCATCAGCTGCAGGCATAATTAGAGCTCAGCCAAAGCCACGAGTGTCTGTTGCCGAGCACCCGCTGTCTAGGTAACGCTGTGGTGACTCGTGCCAGGGTCCTTTTGTTAGGTGAATGAGCCGTGTGCCGCTGCCTGTCCCTTTCTCTTATCACGATGCTGTCTGGCCTCCGTAATCCCCAAACTGAGGCCTTTTCAAACAAATGAGCAATTATAAAAGGTCTAATAAAAAAAGATGGAGAGAGGGGGTGAGGGGAAGATACAGGAGGTACAATGAAAGGGGGACAAAGAAATAAAGAAAGAGAGAACACAAAAATAAGATTTATCCAGAACACAAATAAAGAGACTTAACAAGAAAAAACCCAACCGCCCAGCCATGCAACGGGCCCAACGCATTATTAGCCATCTTTTGATGGAGCAGCGTGAACTGTTTTGCATGATAAATGATGTGTGGCTATACATGCAGAAGCCCAATCAGAAGCAGGTGCATGGCCTCTGGATCTGCATCACTCACAATGTATTTCCCACCAAAACACCGCTGCTTCCCACATCAATACATTTATTTTTAATATTAACAATGCCAGGGGAAATGAACATAGCATGATCGTACAGAGTCACCGGGTAAATTATGTACCGTCTGAAACTCTGAGCAGGTTATTGCAGCTCTGGAATAAGGTTAGCATAGAAAGAAATGAATACAGACATAGACTGACTGACTGAGCTGATTTTTCCCTGAAAAGGCAATATTATGTTTTAATGGAAATATTGCACTGACTAAACTCCGTATAGACAGAATTATGATATGGGTCCAATCAAATTCCCTGTATAAGTGGAGTGAAGAGATGTATTCAAACTAGATAACATAAGTTCTCAAAGTCAGTCTGCATTGATTTTTTTTTTCTATATCTTTCATCTGGAAACAGAAAACAGCACTAAAGAATACTGTAGCCTGCTGAGAACAGAGTGATGTATCCATGACTACTGTGACTCTAAATTACCATAAACAACATGTAAGATTCCATTGTGGGGTCAAAGACGTAACACTATTATTTATTTATTTAGTCTTGAACTATTAGGTTATTAAAAAACACATTACAAATGTAGTTCATATAGAAAATGACACCTCTTTTTGATTAAATCTTTTTGGGACTACAGTTAAAAATGTCTATGTGAGTGTCCAGAGATTGCACTAAAGAGAAAGTCTCATTAAAAGGCTATTGGTAACTTAAGCATATTATTTTATTATTACTTCTTACAAACATGTAAGCTATTACGGAGCCACTAAAGGGACATGGTGGTGCAAAATAAAAATAAAAATGGGATGGGAGTAAAAAATATTTTTCAAAGCGTTCTCTCGCAAAACTTTTGCGTTCTCTTGCAAAACTTGTTGTGAGTTCGGACAAACACTTCCTGTTTAATGTCACGTTGTCCTTGTTTTTAGACAGCTCCATATGTTAACAATGTCACGGTTCATGGAGTTTTATTTTAAACTTGGATTTAAGTACAAAGAAATACGGTCAGTGCTTCATGTTCAAGGAGTTCAGTTAAGTTGCCAATATAATCACAAATTCGAAATCCACGGATCAATAACTTGTGAGCTAAATGTTGTCAAAACACAAATGAAACCTCTTTCCAATCATAGTAACGTAGACGACCTAATTTTCCTCAACACAAGCTTTATATTGGACATCATCTATTAATCTAACGTAAACGAGCGCAGAAAGCATCTTGGGCCCTATCTTGCACCCAGCGCAATTGACTTTGTACACTGACGCATGTATCATTCCTATTTTGCACCCGTGCAAAGCGGACTTGTCCCTCCACAGACGCACGTCGGTTAACTAGCAAATACACTTGCGCTCCCCGGGGCGGTTCAGCGCAAAGAGGAGGCGTGTTCCGGCGCAAACGTTCCCTCATGCTATTTTGCAGGTTTAGAAAACAATTCCGCCAGTGACCAGGAAAAACCTAGTCTAAAGTCAGTGGCGCGTTGCGCATGTTATTCATGCTATTTTAAGGGCGCATGCTTGGCCATAATCAATGTAGCGTGTGCACAACGCGCATTACAATTTGATGCTCTCATCTACACAGAAGCAGCCGTTTTCATTTTTGCAAATCATACATTATTACTAGGAAAAATATTAGGTCTTGTAGGTCTTGATAAGCCTAGGGCTTCTACGTATCCCTTTTCGAACAGTGTGATTATTATGCAAAAAAAAGAGAAGGTTTTGTTTTTCTTGATTTTGTTTTATTTTTCTTGATGGATATTAATGTGTTGCTGTCTTTGGTTTAATTTATTTTTTAATTGTTCGAAATAAAGATTTCATTCATTTATTCATATTAATACACGAGGGAAATCATTGTTGTGTCCATGAAGATGTGAAAATAAAATAGGCATAAATCTAGCTTACACATTTAATCATATGCCCAAATTATCATACGCCTGTTTAACCGAAGCTAATTTGGGTGTGTTTGTTTCTCCATCCCCAATGTCACTTCTCTGTGTTTTACGGCCGTGACGAGGACGTCGGTCTCCTCGGCTGTGAACCGCTCCTGGTGCGCGCCTGGCAAATCCGCCGTTATAATAGGAATCCGCTTAGAAAAAGCGCGCCTGCTCTTAAAGGGAATGTGAGATGTCGCTCTGATTGGTTTATTTCACGTTACGCCCAAACCACACCTATGAATAATGAAGCTACTTCAGACCAACCCCTTTTAGATTTGCGTCGGGCGCAAGAGTCATTTATCCCGCCGGGAAAATAGCAACAGCGCCGAGACCCGCCCACAAAGTTACTTGCGCTTTGCGCTTTGACACTTGCGTTTCAGATCGTTAAAATAGGGCCCCTTATGTTTGCTGCATCCTTCGCAAATATGTGTTTGGATGGGCGCTGGGCACTCTGATTGCACAACGGAACATTTAAATTGAGCGGTGTAACTTTTATGTTTGGTTGACTGCATTTTAGTTTAATGATAAATGTCTGAAATGTCAAGTTATCAACGCTAGAATATATGATACATTGTGTGTGCACGCGTAAGGCGCCTGTGTGATCAGCTGGATTTGATAATTTTAGAAAACCAATGCATTAGTGTCACAAAAACAAGCATAGCCTATAGGCTAATTGTGGCACAGTTTTTTTTTATTATTTTGTTAATCTGCTAATTATTTAAGTGACACATTACCCTGGTAATCCAGAGTTCTCGCGAGAGCACAGGTTGAATTTGCTCAGCGAGTTACTCTGGTGTCGAACAATGATGCTCATTAAATATGCCCCTCGATCTGAGCTGCACCAATCACATCGGGTTATCTGATATAGGCGGGCCAGAGGCGAGCTAAACAGATGACTACAGCGCTGTGATATCGAACGAAGTTATTTGTAAACATTGCAAGATGGCTATGGATGAATACCAGTTGTTTGAAACGGCTTTGGCCGCTAGTATGAACGAGTTAGACTTGGCTTTTTATCTAAATGAAATTGAATGAGTCACAGACACTCATCTATTCTAATTTAATTTTAATTTGGCATTCTAATCTTAATGGTTAATAATCGATTGAGCTTCGGTTGTCGGTCAGGAAAATAATCTAAATGAACAAAATGCTCTCATTACAATCGTAGCAAATTAGCTCTAAAGAAATATTAATAATCAATCATAACTTGTTATAACTGATTATGAATATTTGGATCAGTTAATAGAATTAACTAAATTAAGTGAAATTAATATTAAAATCAATCCACCTGTTCGTCCCATGAACACTCAGTGTTAATTGTTTATTAATTCTAAGAAATGTTCATTTGCGGGGGAGGGAAATGTCTTTCTTACTGTACAGTACTACTAAGAGTCAAAATCTAAATCGTGAAATAAACTTTGTTGCAAGCAGAGAATCAGAACCAAATACGGATTGTACACCAGTTTTATTAACTGAACCACAAACATAACTAAACTACTAAACACATATACATACATGCACAGGTAAAATGGTGAGCGACAGAATGAAACCGGAAACAGGAAATGGAACTATGGAAAAGATCCATTTAACTATGAAAAGAGCCATCAGCTTATCATTTTCAGAGCACCTCATTAAATGTATACTTGCATGGCCTTTGCAGTGAAACATTTTGTGAAGTTCCTGAAGAAGTATTTTTATGGTCCCATGAGTCTCAATCGATTTCTTTGGTGTTGACTGAAGAATTGGTGATGAACTTGTGTGGTTGGTTTGACTCTGTTCCCATGGCTGGAATGCCGATTGTCGCCTGTCGGCCCTGGGCCGGAGAGGATTCGCAGAGCAAACAGGAGAAGGGAGGAAGAGTTGATGGTTGGAGTTGCGATGGACTTCTTCTGCATTGAATGAAGACATTGTGCCACACTCCTGATGTTGTCCTTTGATTCTGTTTTGAATCAATACTCAGATAGATACACCAAACACACACTGCATTCTGTGAGAAGGTGATGTAGTCATTAAATGAGGATTAAATAGGAGACACGATACAGGTGGGGTTACATTGACCGTTCATAAAATACATAGTATCAAAGACATAATAGTATCAAAAGACACTACACAAGACAGTAAATCATTCACACAGTGTCCTGGGGTGCATGTTCATTTACAGATCAGTTCGTCCATAAATTAATGCAGGAAAGTCTGTTTTAAGGACTGTGGGTCTTTCCTATGGCCTCTGCTTTTTCCACGTGACCACATTTTTAACAGCAATAAAACCAACTTATCTAATCGTAGTCATGGTAACCAAGACCCTTCTTGCCCTTGTTGGGAGGATGGGACTATAGATCCCAGAGGGAGTTAAAAAAATTATTTGTTAAATATAACAAATAATTGTGTCTGATTTGTATCAGTAGTTACACAATCAGTTGCATCGATTGCTCTGGTCTGCCTCACTGTCTTGCTGCCGTGTGGTTTGCGTCTGTAAGCTCCGTATAGCTTTCCGTTTTGAATCTCTATTTAGGCCTACTGTCATTCCTTGTTGTTTATATTGCTAAATGTATCATACATATCAACCAGATATCTGATATTATCTCATTTTGTCTGTCACATTGATCTAAATCACTATCGCTCGCAAAACGCAATAGCCTTCCACTAGCCTGTTAATCTGCCATTCACACCTTTTCGAGTCCATTAAACAACTGTGGTGAGTAGGATCAGTCAACAAACACGGTGAGTCATGTCTTCTCCTATTATTGTCACTTGCACTTCATGTCACATATATAGTATAGCCTTCTCTGTCAGCACAGAGGGCTTTTCATGTGATAAATGCAGGGAGATAGTCAGGCTGACGGAGAAGATTTCAGAACTAGAGACACGCATCCAAACGTCTCGGTTACGTATGTAACCTTTGTTCCCTGAAGGAGGGAACGGAGACGTTGTCGACGTGTCGACTGATTGGGATCACGCTTAGGGAGCCTGTCATCTTCGAGTATTGTTAAAAGGAACCAATGCACATTAGCATCCGTGAATTGCATCTCGCACTCCGCCCCGCAGTGCAGGTATAAACACAGAAGTGGTTGCACGCACCACTTGTTTTTTGCTGAGGAGCCGAGCGGAGCCCGGAGTCAGCGGTGGTCCAACAATAGTGGTGAAGGACTACGTCTCCATTCCCTCCTTCAGGGAACAAGGGTTACATACGTAACCGAGACGTTCCCTTTCAGTCGCTCACGTTCGACGTAGTCAACGTGTCGACTGATTGGGATCCCTATTAAAACGCCACTAGTGCTGCCACCTTCCAGTGCCTAGACAAAAGCCTCCTGATCCTCCCGCATATTGAGGCGGAGATAGGACAGGGGTATAGGACTGGGCAATAGGACTGGCTGCAGATAAAGTCCTAATTGTTGGTGATTTTAATATACATGTAGATAACGAAAAAGATGCATTGGGATTGGCATTTAAAGACATTTTGGACTCTATTGGAGTTAGACAACATGTGTCAGGACATACTCATTGTCGTAATCATACTCTAGATCTAATATTATCACACGGAATCAATGTTGATGCTGTTGAACAGGTGGGTAGAGTAGCCAAAAATTGTACTCAAGTAAAAGTACTGTTACTTCAGAATAATATGACTCAAGTAAAAGTAAAAAGTAGTCATCCAAATAATTACTTGAGTAAGAGTAAAAAAGTGCTTGGTGAAAAAACTTCTCAAGTACTGAGTAACTGTTGAGTAACGTCTGATTTATTTTTTAACACAAGCATTCAATCAGACAGACAAAAATACAAAATAATCATCTTTAGGCAAATTATAGTTCATCCAATCAATAAAATTAATTAAAATTAATTAATTACAAAATAGCTAAAATTAAAATAATCCAGGTAAATTCAAGTACTTAAAAAGTAAAATAAATAAAATAATAAAAAATAAAAAATAAAAAATAAATAAGCACAAGTAACACAAATTTCCAAACCTTTATACTTTTTTACCAGGCTCTGCAGACAGAACTAGAACAAGGCAGCCCATAAACTCAGAAACTGTGTGCGTGTGTGTGTGTGTGTGTGTGTGTGTGTGTGTGTGTGTGTGTGTGTGTGTGTGTGTGTGACAAAACATGCAGAAACAACTTCACCATAGAATCACTCAGTGATGTCACTATTAAGCTTCAACAGTAATTGTCTCTCAAGGTTCTTGCTGTGAAGCTGTGATCGTTTAGCAGTGAACAGGAGTCCTGCATGACTGAAAAGTCTCTCACAGGCTGCAGATGCAGGAAGACCTGTGTTGACTTTGAGTGACAGCTTCTTGATGTGAGGAAAGGTGTGGAGTAGATCCATACCTGCAGGGGACAGACATGAAAGGTACCTCTCCAGCTCTCCTACTTGTGATTTTCCCAACTCCATGGATGCAAAGAAGTCGTCTTCATCAGAGAGGCTGCTGTTTGTGCTGGTGACATCATCCAAGTCGGTGTCGAGGTGATTTCTGATGTAGTCAAGGCCTGTGGCAAGATAAATCGTTTTTCAAAATAATTAGGTCTGCACATTATTCTTACCCTTCTACTGTATAGGCTGTCAAGCTGCTGATGTTTGACATTAAAAGCTACCTGAGCTTCTAACTATATTGCCACCCTGTGGTTTGTCACTGACACACTATAATCCTAAATGACAGTAACATTATACAGATTTATATAGGTCAATGTCTACTGGTTCACATTTGAATTGATAAACAAGTATATTTACCAGCATTTAAGATGTTCTCCTCTGTGGTCCAGGATGTTCTGAATCTTGGTAGGAGTATTGCTGCTGCAATCAGCTCAGGCTCTTTCATGACGTCTCCAAAACGTTTCTGGATCCCTTGTTGCAGGGCTTGAACAAGAGATGTACACATTTTGCAAGATGACTCCAACCTCTTCAGCTTGTCCCGCAACTGGTAAAGTGTTGGCAGCAGGAGGCCCATATGCACAGATGATTCCCCTTGGAGGATATTAAGGGCCATGGCAACAGGCTTCATCACAGCAGCATACTCGACCAAAAACCCCATTTCAGCTGGATTGAACCTATAAAAGATGTAACGATAAAAACATGACTTATAGCTATTTCTGGTACAATGTCCTTATTATGCACTGTACATGTTAAATACACAAATAAATACAAATAAAATAAATTAGTTAAATTATTTCATTCAAGTCATCCACAATATTGTCACACCACCATGCAAAGAAAACTTAGTTACTTGAGACAAGTGGATTCACCCATTAATCAGCAAGGCTTATTTATTTTTATTATTCTTTAAAAACAAAATATAAATTTTGTCAACTTACATCTTTATCTTTAATGCTGTGCAGACATTGCGAATTGCTTGTTCTCCTTGCTCTCGGTGAATGCGCACAATCCTTTCTACAGCGAGGAACAGGGAGCTCCAGCGTGTCTGATTGGGTCGGAGAAACTGCAGCTTGCATTCACGTTCCACTGTTTCATGAGCCATGGTTGACCTGCTGGTTTTATTCCAAAGAGCATGACATTTTGCAAAAGCAGACCGAGACAGCCTCTTGTAGGTTTCGTTTGCAGCTCCTCCTGCAGCATCAACTGTGGATATAAGATTGAGGAGATGGCATGCACACTTTTGGTGCCTTGGAAGTTGGTACTCAAGGCCTGTGTTGTCATCCAGACTAGCAGACACATCTTGATACTCCACCTCTGACTCACTCTGATCTTCTGTTGCATCATCAAGGTTGGAGTCACTTTCCTCTTGTACATTGGTGGCTTCCTCCTCTATCTTCTCACCATATAATCGAAAGGCCTTCAGGAAGTTTGAACCACTGTCTGTTGTCGTCCTGGTCACTTTTTCCCTGATGTGGTACTCAGAATGTACTTCCTCTAATGCAGCAGCAAGCATGTGCGAGCCTTTGACAGGTCTACAAGCCAATTCAGCAGAGTGCCTCTCCAGTGAGGTGTTGTCTATCCAGTGACAGGTGACACCTAAGTTGCTACGTTGTCTGGCAGACCAGCAGTCTGTTGTGGTAGCAACATAGTTCACAGCACTCAGCTTTTTGATGATTATGCTCTTCTTGTGTTTTTCAGCTTCTTGTATTCTTGTGCATAACGTTTTCCTTGTCATTACTGTATGAGGTTGCAAGGTTTCTATCAAAGTCTTGAAGGATGGCGTCTCAACCACAGAAAATGGTTGGTTGGCCTCACATTACATCACATAAACAAATTTAGCACCAGCTTGTCAAGCGTTGCTTGTGTTACCCGCCCTGGGGCAGTGAAGGCTGTGATTTTTGCATTTTTCACAGGAGTATCACTGGAAGAGGAGGACTTGCGCTTTCTGTGGTTCTCTATAAAGTCTGTGTACTTAGACAGTTTGTTGGGGTGAACCCTCTGTGGATAAAAAAAAAAAGAAATCTGTGAGGCTACAGGGAGATCAAGACATTAAAAGAGACTTATCGCATCAAATTTGGATGGATATATATATATATATATATATATATATATATATATAGGAAATGTTTAAAACATATGTAACCTAAAAGACAAATATTCACCTATCCACAGCAAAAAAACAAAAAACAAAAAAAACAATTTAGAAAACTTACCGCTACATGTTTCCTCAAGTTAGATGTTGAGTTTTTGAATGCTGAAATGTCAGTTTGTTTTGGTAGACACAGAAGACACCGCATAATGTAGCTGCTGTTTCGCACTTTTACTAAGGTAAACATGCTTTCAATATGAGGCCAGGGGTGTTCCTCCTCATCTGTGTCTGCATTGCCGATGGTTGATTGTGACATTTTTGTTTTGCTACGACTGTAAAGCTAACCCGTCCCGCCGGCTGCCGCTGAGATTGAGTATGGTCACGTGACGAGACTGCACAACTACGTTTGATTGATGAAACACAGTCACATGGTAGAGCCTTTAGCGGAAGTCTCACTCTCTGTCAAAATAAAACATTCAAATGAGGCGTACGCGGGGGGGATAAAAACAATGAAGCGTAGAATACCAAAGAGGTAAAAAGAAAAGTAACGAGCTCACTGTAGCCTAATGTAGCGGAGTAAGAGTACAGTGTCTTCTTCACAAATCTACTCTAGTAAAAGTAAAAAGTATAGTGATTTAAAACTAGTCCTAGAAGTATAATTTTTTCAAAAACTTACTCAAGTAAATGTAACGGAGTAAATGTAACTCGTTACTACCCACCTCTGCTGTTGAAATTCTGCAGCAGAGCGAAGACATCTAAGATAATTATCTAGTCTCGTGTAAACTTAATTTAGCCAAGGCTGCAAAGCCGACTCCGTGTTACAAATATGTTAGACCTATCACTTCTGCCACTAAAGATTGCTTTATTAATAATCTTCCTGATCAGTTTCATCATCTCAGCATCCCAGATAGCTTAGAAGAACTCGATATTGCGACAGAAACTATTAACTCTCTCTTTTCAAGCACTTTAGACACAGTTGCTCCGACGTGCTTAAAGAAGATTAAAGAAAATAGTCCAACGCCGTGGTACAACGAGCACAGTCAGGCCCTTAAGAGAGCAGCCAGAAAAATGGAGCGCAACTGTAAGAAAACAAAACTAGAAGTATTTCGCATTTCATGGAAAGAGAGCTCGATTGCATACAGAGAGGCCTTAAAAGCTGCTAGATCTGCTTATTTTTCAACCCTATTAGAAGAAAATAAACAAAACCCTAGGTATTTATTTGAAACAGTGGCTAAACTAATGAAAAATAAAGCTTCAAGCCCAGAAGTTTCCAAGCAGCACAGCAGTAATGACTTTATGAACTTCTTCACTTATAAGACTGATAATATCAGGGAGAAAATGATAACCATGCAACTGTGTACTACAGTATCGCATCAGGCAGTGCATTGTAGTCTCCTTAAGGAAAAATTTGATTCATTCATTGCTATAGAAGAGGAATTCGTTAAACTCAGTAAATCATCTAAATCGACAACATGTATGTTAGACCCTATACCGACTAAGCTACTGAAAGAGATGCTTCCAGAGGTTATAGATCCTCTTCTTAATATCATTAATTCATCTTTGTCATTAGGATATGTACCAAAAACTTTTAAGCTTGCTATGATTAAACCGCTTGTTAAAAAAATGCAACTTGATCGTACAGAATTAGTCAATTACAGGCCTATCTCGAATCTACCTTTTCTGTCAAAGATACTAGAAAAGGCGGTATCTTCACAACTATGTTCCTTTTTAGAAAGAAATGATATCTGCGAGGATTTCCAGTCAGGATTTAGACCGTACCATAGTACTGAGACAGCTCTCATCAGAGTCACAAATGATTTGCTCTTATCTTCCGATCGTGGTTGTATCTCTCTATTAGTGCTACTCAATCTTAGTGCTGCATTTGATACTATTGACCACAACATTCTTTTAAATAGACTCGAAAATAATGTTTGGAATTGCATTAGCATGGTTTAAATCATACTTATCTGACCGTTATCAGTTTGTAGCAGTAAATTAAGAGATGTCTCATCGGTCACAAGTTCAGTATGGCGTACCACAAGGCCCAGTACTAGGACCATTGCTTTTCACTCTGTACATGCTACCCTTGGGAGATACCATTAGGAAGCATGGTATTAGTTTTCACTGTTATGCTGTTATGCTGTTATATTTCTTCACGCCCTGACGAAACTTACCAATTCACAAAATTAACGGAATGCATAACTGATATAAAAAACTGGATGACAAGTAATTTCCTACAACTTAATTCTGAAAAAAACAGAGATTCTAATTACTGGACAAAAAACGTCCTCACATAATAACCTAAAATACTGTCTAACACTTGATGGCTGCTCTGTCAAGTCTTCGTCGTCGGTTAGGAACCTGGGTGTGCTGTTGTGCAGAACCCAGTTCTGTCAACACTGCATTGGCTCCCTATTAAACATTGTATACATTTTAAAATATTGCTGATTACTTACAAAGCACTAAATGGTTTAGCACCGCAGTGCGTGAGCGAGCTCTTAACGCATTATAGTCCTTCACGTCTATTGCGATCTCAAAATTCCGGCCAGTTGATAATACCTAGAATATCAAAATCGACTGCTGGCGGTAGATCCTTTTCCTATTTAGCACCACAACTTTGGAACAGTCTTCCTAACATTGTCCGGGAAGCAGACACACCCTGTCAGTTCAAAGCTAGACTAAAAACACATCTCTTTGACCTAGCATACACATAACACATTATAGACTTCTATAATTCAATATTAGGCTGCATAGTTTAGGTCAGCCAGAACCGGGAACACGTCCCATAAATCCTGATGTACTCGTTACATCATAAGAAGAATGGCGTCTATGCTAATATTAGTCTCTCTGTTTATCCAAGGTTTACCGCAGTCCGCCGAATACAGGCCGTATCCAGATCTGATGAAGGACCTGTGCCTGGACATGATGACACCGCAGTCCTGAAGTGTCAACCAGTCTCTCCCTGTTTACTGAAGTCAGATGGACCCCGGCCGTATCCAGATCAGATGGTGGACCTGCACCTGGACCCATCCATGACGCATCCCTGAAGTGCCAGCCTCATCAGCCCTGTGGAGGCCTCATTGACAAGACCAATCTGACTTCTGACCTGTAATGCTGCCTGAATCATAATCATACACTGTTCAGTGTTCGTTGGCCAGAGGAGAACTGGCCCCCCAACTGAGCCTGGTTTCTCCCAAGGTTTTTTTCTCCATTCTGTCACTAATGGAGTTTTGGTTCCTTGCCACTGTTTGCCTTGGCTTTTGGCTTGCTTAGTTGGGGACATGTAATATTCAACAATATTATTGATCTGCCTTACTTAAGGTGGATGATTACGCAATTTTCTTTAGAAACAAACTTTGTTGTATTATTTTCATGTTATCACTGTGAAGCTGCTTTGATACAATCTGTATTGTAAAAAGCGCTATATAAAAAAAGGTGACTTGACTTGACAATCCTCCACCAGATTTAGGCCTATGCTGCCAAACGATTTTGCCTAATTTTTTAGTTAACGGTCGATAACTCAAAAACTTGCGTACATGAGCTGAGACCTGACGTGAGATTTGATTGTTGCCACCGTTCACGTCCATATTGATAAATGCCAAGTTTTACTTGGAAATGGCCGTACGCCCAGTTCTCTGTCATACGTTCGTTTCATAAATGAGGCGCATTATCACCAAAACTTCCCAGCATTCTTCAAAATATCTTCTTTTTCAGAGAGAACGTACATACAGTAATTATGTCAGGGTCCTGCCCTGACAGTCTTGTCTGTTTTGTCTTTGTTTAATGTTTCCTTGTTTGTTTTTGTTTGAGCACATGGCTCTGTCTTTGTTTGTTTTGGCCATGTGCTCCTCTCATCGCGCCTCCTTGTTCCAGTTACCTTGTTTGTTTGTTTAGTCCTTTGCTGAATCCGAATTTGCCCTCTAAACCCTCAATCATAACCCTATTCCCTACGTTAGTCCAATAATACTGTTCACTTGAAGGAGTGAATGAAAACGAGAGTGCTAATTCGGACAACCGTTGAGTGTACATCGGCTGTACACTCGTTATTGCGGTGCACTCAATTATGTCCACTGTGGTTTCGGACACCACTGGCTGTCCCCTCAAATAATGACCTATTTGAGGGTATAGGGAGCGATTTCGGATTCAGCCCTTGTCTGGTCCTCATTGCCCTAATTGTGTTCACCTGTTCCTCGTGAGCTCTGCTCCCTTTATATTGTGCTCCTTTCCCTCATGTGTTTGCTGGTTTATTGTGTGTGAGCTTTTCTTGCTTGTGCATGTGGTCTTGTCAGTCTTTAGTTTGTTTTCTGGTGTTAGTTTGGCCAGTTTTTATTTTACTCTCTTGTTTATTTTTTGTTAATAAACAATCTCTCTGCATATCTCTCTGTTATTTTATAATTTGTTGTCTTGTGTGTTGTCTCATGTTGGTTTCTGCCTGCTCCCTGAGATTCCCTGCCTGCTGGTTCCTTTTGCCTGGCAGCTAGACTGGTTTAGAGTCTGTGAGCAGCAAGTACCAGATCTCTGCTTCATTGTGCCTTGCCCTGTCTTCACCACAACCATCTGCCTGGCCACAGACAACACTGACTCAACCTGTTGTCCTCTGGAGTTGGTTCCAGCAGTCACCCTCAGCTGTCCTGTCACTGTTTGCCGTCGGCCCTTCTGTTTGGACTGTTCATCACCCATTCTTGTGCTGTGCTCTATTAATAAACAATTATTTATTTGTTCCCACTCATTCTGCGCCTGGGTCCATGCTTTCAGAAACCTTGACAAATTATGAAATTACATATAAAAATGTGCTTAAGTCCTATTTAAGTGGTTAAAAAAAGTAAGGAAAATGTATTTATAAAGCACATTTAAATACAACAAAGTTTTATTTAACTTGTTAAATTGCTGAAGTGCTGACCAAAGTGCTGAACACAAGTAAGATTGCAACAATAAACAGATGTCCAGTGGCAGCTGATTTCATAAAGCAGGGGGCAGCAACTGAGAAAGCTCTTTCACCCTTTAATTACAGATGAGATTGAGGGATGTGCAAGAGTGCCCTATCAGATCTTAAACGGTCGAGATGTATAAAAGGCATAATAAGGTATTTAACATACTGGGCATAAAAAACCTTAAAACAATTTTTTTTTTTTTTTTTTTTTTATGAATCATAAAACAGACTGGAAGCCAATGAATAGAGGCTTATATTGGGGTAACATGATTGTATTTTATTTTATTTTTTTTGCCAAAGTCAACAGCCTTGCAGCTGCATTCTGGATCATCTAGAGGCGTGAAATAGAAGTCTGAGGAGGATCTGAGAATTGCAATAGTTTAATCACGAAGAAATTAAGGTGTGAATCACTTTCTCCAAATCATGAAAAGACAAAAATTATTTGAATTAGAGAGAATTTATAACTGATATTATTAGTTATTCCTAACAACAGATTTTATTTGCTTAGTTAAGCAAAGTTCAGAGTAAAGAATGACACCCATATTTCTTACCTGGGGCGAAAGCGAAGGAAAATGCTTACCAAGCTCATTGATAAGACCACCTCCAAATCAAGGAGATGTCATCAAGACAGTCCAGCACCAGTTTTCAAAGGTAGGTAGAGCTGAGTGTCGTCTGCATAAATATGAAAATAAACATTATGCTTCTTAATAATACTCCCTAAGGGAAGCACATAAATTAAAAAAGAAACGGGCCCAGTACGGAACCCTGAGGTACCCCACTAATAATAGAAGTTGAGGAAGAAGAAAACTTGCCCAGTGTTACAGAGAAAGTTCTGTCTTTAAGATAAGAACTAAAACACTGTAAGGCCCTTTATGCCGACCTAGTGTTCTAAATGACGAAGAAGGATCCATTGTATCAAAGGCCACGGTAAGATCCAGTAATATCCAAAACAGCACTGTAAAGTCCAAGTAATTGCATTTAATATAAATTTAAACTATATATATATATTTTATTTATTATAATTGCAATTAACATACACTTAAGAGTTCAAAACCATTACATTCAGTTTGCAGTATAAAGTATATTAAGTATGCTAAAAGTATACTAAAATGTAATTTTGTTTCACAAGGGATTAGTTTAGATTCATCAAATACCATTTGTTTATAATAATTTAAACTCTTTTTAAATGCATACAAATTTCTCATTGACATAGTGTAAGATGTAATGTAAGACCTTGGTATATAGTAACTCGATTTCTCCTTTGCCTATCAACACATATTGTCTATACTTGCACATGACAAACACTGTCCTCTATCTCTTTCTACTCAAAAACTATTTCCATTTGCACGCTCAGCTTGGTAAGAGACGTGTTTGGTGATGAATTGAACAGTCGGGACATCAGTAACACTCTCTCTGTGAGGCAAAGGCTAATGAAGGCAAACTCCATACATCAGCATGGAGAGCTGACAGATGACCAATCAAAACTATCATTAGATATTTTGAAATTAAGATGAGGTTGTCTAGGGTTGTAACCTGATTACTGAGCATCCAGGGATTGGTTATTAAATGATTACCCAACCATTACAGCGACTCAGGTGAAGGAGCAACATCATTTGTTGAATGAAGTGTGGGAGGAAAAGCCTTTGGCTACAAAGAGATCTGTTTGTTTTTTGGTTACATTTACATAAGAGATCATTTTGAGTCCTTGACTGATGAAATGGTCAGGAATCTTGAAGTATCACTTTATATGGATTTATTAATGCGTATAAATAAAAATATGCTGATCTATAGATGTGTGGGAGCTCCACTTTTGTTGTTGCTCCTTCGCTCATGAAGTGTGATGAAATCTGAAATGTCAAAATAAACCACTAGGAGGCAGATAGTGTCTCCAGTAATGCAATGACAAACTATTAGAGCATTTTGCAAAAATCTGTTTATCCAGCAGGTTAATATGGAGGACACAATTACATTATGATCCTCAGAGATGTTCTCTGTTCTTTTCTTCCTGAGCTGTATTGCATTCATAACATGATCAACAGATTACTATGTATTTTTAAATCATTATGTAGTGCTGATATATAACTGCTGTGAGAGTAAAAGTGCTTTTATAATGAAGTGCAGTGGCTCTTGTAACACATCTGAGTGATTCACACATACTCACACTAATGAAGTCTGGTTTTATCAGCTGTTATTGCAAGTGTGATTATGGAACTGTCATCATGCGGCGCATGCGGCTTGCGAGCAACTTCCAGAAGGTGACCTTTGTGTGATTGTAACCATAGAAACAGTATGAGAGAGGCACAGCTTGTCCACACACAGATAGAGCAGGAGAGAGAGATGGCTTCTGTGCAGACAAAAAAAAAAAAACACACCAGTGAATATAATTTATTTCAGACCTGTTTTATACGCATGTATGTTTAAACATTTCATTATTTACAGATGCAGGAAAGATACACTTTGACTAATCGTGCATGCTGGGAAGGGTGTGCATTCACTGTAATCAGACTCTTTGCCAGGTGCTCATTCACTGTTAAACACTATAATCTATTGAGATTGAAAGCAGAACATGTTAACAAGCATGTTAGAATAGAAAGAAAATAAAATTTGCCATGAAATACAAATCAGGTACTATAGTTCACAGCAAAACCTTTTATTACAAGCAGAAGAATTAGCATGTTCATAAAATAATAATAACAATAATAAAAAAAAAAAAATTCTGCTCAAATGAAGCTCATGAGCATTTTGTACCCAACTAAAAATATAAGCTGCTGTATAAAAGTCAGAACGGCTGTAAAATGCTGTGAAAAGGTGATGCAGGACTCTTATTCCAGGAATCCATTGTGTAGTTTACGATGGAGCAGCTTCACTGGAGCAACAGATTGTTAAGTGGTTGCTATAGAAGCTCCCATGATAAAAACATTACAGGCAGTCTCCAAGTCTCTGTATGAGTCAATGGCTTGTGCACGATGCGAGGACCCCGTGGGGGACGAGGAAACATGCTATGACCGTACAGATGCCATGGAATTGGAAATATTTGATGCATAAACACATTTCAGACCGCAAAATCAACTGGATGTCAAAATTAAAAAAAAAAAATATATATATATATATTATTATGTATATATTTTTGATGATGAATTGCTCATCTGTAAATCACTTCAAATAAAATCATCTGCTAAACACTCAGAAAAATAAAATAAAAATGCTAACGATAAATATTAAAAAAATCGTTCTAAATATAAAAGAATAGCAGAGTCCACACCACAACTATAACAATAACCGCACTGAGAAACTATATTGTCGGAATCACTTTCAAAATGATTTATTTTTTCCAGCTGATGAACGATAAAAACATTGACAGCCAATCAGAATCCATCCAGGCATTTAAAGCGGTGGATGAGAAACTGCAGCACATATTTATAATAAACAGAACAATATCGTACATTGGTGTGGACACTGCACAAATATAGTAATCCCTAGTTATCGCTCTTGTTATGAACAGGCCTTTATCCTAAAACACCAACATAAAGCATGATAACTCCCTATGGTAATCAGTGTTTACTAGAGAGTTATCATGCTTTTCACTTTAGAATACTCCTCCAAATAATTAGTCATTCTTTTAGAAGGATGTAGAAAACACTTGAGTCATTACTGTAGTTACCACGATCTTCACTTTAGAATTATATATGCATTGTGCATTGCTCTCATTAATTATGAACCTACATAGTCCTCTGGGAGGTATGAAAAAACAATAGTTACTGATTAAATAGTGAACTACCCCATTCAACTGAGCACAATTACTTACTAATTCGTTAATCAGAGTTTCTTGTTAGGTCATAGCAATTACTATAATGTTAATATTGCATTGCTCATTTGTTCCTGTGCAGTTATTTATTAATGACGAGACAGTATTCTAAAGTGTTACCCATTCTGGGCACTATTGAACTAAGAAAACTGCCCAGAAAAGAAGATTGAAAAGAGGTAAGTGCACAGACAAGCAACTTGACACATTAATTACAGCCAGGATCAATCTGAGACTGAGAACAGTGTGAAACATGGAATTGTACAATGTGATTGAAAGGAGGACTATTGATTAGTCATTAGATGGTGTTTGGCCAAAAGCCCACAATAAACAATCAGTGTTCAGAATGCAAATAATTCACTAGTGTTACAGAAAAGAAACCAGTCTGTGGGAATACTGCAGTTGTTAAGTAGCCTAAAAGAAAATGAATCAGCCAGTTCTCGTTTACATTGTTAATAACAGAATATTGATTAACAGCCTGTGCCATTATCAGTGTAGATTCCAAAGTTCTGAAATAAAACATCATTCATCTAGTCTAATTTTCTATGTCAAATGAAATGACACAAAAGGAGATTTTTTTTTAATACTTTGACCTGATGAGTTACACAGATCTCTTTCTCGACATGTACAGAGCAAAGCTGTATATTTCTCAAAGGTTTCTCTTTATAGCTCAGCAGACTAAATGGAGTCCTCAGTCATATATTACTTCAGTATCAACTTGGTCTCAGCTGTTTCTCCCCGAAAATGCCTTCAATAAAAATACACACACAATGAGAAAACAAATGAGTTCCGTGCTACTTTCATCACCACTTTCAATTTGTTCATAAAAATTTCATAAAACCATTTCATTAATCTAATTCTGTCAGGTCCTTTAAGTCAAGAACATACATGACAATAAAAATGATTTAGGAATTTTTTATTGAATAAATTGCAATTCAAGTTGATAATTCTGAATAAAATTTGGCGGTATGGCTCTGTTCAGGGAGTCCTCTGACCTTTCATGAGCACCATGAAATAGCAGAGAGTCAGAGGACAGCAGCAGCATTAGGGAACGCTCACACAGTTTAGGACTGGGAGAGCTGACTATTCCCCCATATGAACAGAGCAGCAACGATGACAGAAAAGCAAATGCCACGTTATACACAACAAGGAGGAGCTGGGGAGGTGGCGGGCTGCAGAGAAGCTAGCATCAAGCAGTTAGGAGCGAACTGAATCTGCTTAAAAAGGGCGCCCTGTTTTTAGCGTAGCCATTAGCAGCGAGGGGAGTTGAACAGCTGATGCGCTGATGCATCTCAGACTGTGTTATTGGCCAATAGCGTTAGCAGCGTCTTGACTACCTGGCCTGCCAGAACTGACGCTTACGCTCAATTTGGTGTTGTCACGATTATTCTTAATTTCACCCTCATGGCCTCTTAGTTTGTTTACCTTCAGACACATCTCCTTTGTTCTCAGTTTCTCGCCACTTGTTTGTCTCCAAGGTTACTCATTGCGTTCTAGTTTGCTTCTATGGTTACTCATCAGTTCCCTCGTTTGTATCACCTGTTAGTCTAACCATCTTTGTTTTCACTTAGTATAGTATATATGCCTGTGTTTTAGTTCTCATTTGTTGGTTCTCATTAAGGCTTCAGTTCAGTGTGGTGTAGTTATCTTTCTGTCAATAAACCTGTTCACTTTTACCTTCGTTTTCGCGCCCTGCCTACACCACGCTCTGCCAAAATCTGACAGAAGAACTGACCATACCAGAAAGGATTATGGATATTTCAGCATCGTTTATTCGTCTTGCCCAGCAAAACCTACCTCGTTTCAGTTTTGTCAGCTTGCCCAGCGGACTGTTTTTGATGATGAGACTTTAAAATCTCTCTATTGGATCGGGGAAAATTACCATCCCCAAGTAGACCTCCCAGACATCAAAGGGGACACATGGAAGGAGGCTCTCTGGAGAGCGTCTACCCCCAGAGAGCTTCACCCATCAAGCAAGCCCAGCCAACAACCACCCCACACCACGGAGCCCCCCTCAGATGGAGAGCTTTCGCCCGCCGCGACGAAGGAGCCTTTTGACTACTGTGCCAATAAACATCCTGACTGTGAGTCTGACAAGGGGTGTGAGCCGGCAACTGGAGTTACTGCTTCCCACCCTATCCCACTTTAAAATCATTTGTCTGTTCTTCATAATCGCTGTTCTAAGATAGCATTGAGACTGTTTCGTTAACCTGTTGGGAATTGGAATTACCGCTATTGATCTCGTCGAGCTTACCTCTGTCACCACCACCGCAAAGCTCAACCAGTCCTCCAGTCCCACCTCTGCTGGATGCCTGCAAATGCCTCAAAGTCAGCAAAAACAAAGAGATAGGGCTGGCAAAAAGTAGCAGACAAATTAAATGCTGTAGTGGTGATCATGTTAAATGTTTCTATCACTTATTACAGTATATATATATTTTTTATTTTAATTTCATAATTACTTTGCTCATTTTAATGTCAGAGCCACCACCCACTAGTACATTGGAACAAGTAAAAGTGAAGTCCAATAATATTCTACAAAATGGTAATCTTTACTAGGCTACTTATATGTTCTTCTTAGTCTCTTTTAAAAAGGCACTGGTAAATGATGTGCATGTTTGTTTATAACAGCAAGCAACCAAGAAAAAGTCTATAATAAAATAAAATACAAAACAGGTGGTGGTCCTGCACCCCCACGTTACACCCTGGCAGAAGAGCTGGCCCTTGGGTTGAATGTAAACCGACCCATTGTGGAAGGCATCCCTGGGGTCAGCTCTTCCTTAGACCCAAAGCCAGGGACCAGTAGCAGCAACACCTTCATTACTGGTAAATGAGCTTTAAATTCTCTTAGTACACTGGAAAATAATTTGATGCAGCAGCATTAAATTAAGTAGGCCTACAGTATAATCCAAATGGCTGGTCCAGTCATATCAAATCTTAAATCTTGAGTAGTTGCTTTGACTTGTAGGCTAGTTAAAGGGATAGTTCACCCAATTATTAATAGTTAATATTAATAGTTCAGCCAGTAATTACTCACCCTCATGTTGTTCCAACTCCGTAAGACCTTCATTCATCTTCGGAACACAAATTAAGATATTTTTGATTAAATCTGAGAGCTGGATCACTCCTCCATAGGCTTCTAAGGGACTGAAACTTGCTGGCCCAGAAAAGTTATTAAAGACATCGTTAATATAGTCCAAGTGACTACTGTGGCTCAATCTTAAGTTTATCAAGCGACGAGAATACTTTTTGTGCGCAAAAAAAACAAAAACAAAACGACTTTATTCCACTATTCATTTCCTTCTCTCTGGGCCTCGAGTGAGTTCACGTAGTGTAACAGCGCAGCGCTTCTGTGTTGTAAGTCACACGTAGGCTCACTATTGGCCGACGCTGGTCATGTTTGTGATGAAGATACATATTTAATCAGTTATGATTTTATAAGCTGATGATGATAAGCTGTTAATGTGCTTACTAATAACCCTCACTGGGTTCTCAGCTAACACAGTTACATTGTGAAGACGTAACCGGACCGGGCCATACTCGTCGTAGCGACGTACCACATAACGTTCCAGCGACGTAACTTTGTATTGTTTTCAGTTACATTTAGGGATCAATTGTAATGGAAACCAGTACAAACCCCTATTGAATTCTAAATAGAAAATGGCCCAAAACCACACTGCTTTCATTTATTAATCAGCATTTATTCAGTGTTACTTTGCACAATTACTAAGCCAGTACATTTTGAACATTAACGATTTTTTTAACCATGTAAAGTGTTAACAAGTTATGAGTACAGCAATTTAACACGTCAATTAATAAAAAAAAAAAAAAAAAACATAATCAATGAATAATGTAACCAACTATTATTATTTTTTTCTTATTTTTTTTTCTTATCATTAGGGATAGGTGTAGTTAAATAATGATTTTATCACTGATACTTATCAATACTCTTATTGACACTCTTCTCTATAATTTGGAGCAAAAATAAATAAATAAAGACAAAAAAAAAAGATTCAGCAGTTTCTTTATTATTCATTTTATTTGCAGAAAATGCCATGTTTAATAAAAGTAAAGAAGCTACAGAAGAAGGTGAAATGCAGAAAAGAGAAAGAAGAATATACAGAAAATAATTTCATAGAATAACAGAATTTATGTTTTAGGTTTACATAATTCATTGAATATTGCTCATATAGCGTCACTTACATTTGAATGTCAAAGCCTTCTTAAAATAAATTAGCCTAAATGAATACATTTTTTAAATTTGAAAAATTTAAATAAGGAAAAAACAGATGCATGGTGATATAGGTAAAACATATTGTGGGGAAAAATGGATATGAAGTTTATTAATATTTAGTCATACGTTCAGTCATACGTTTATTTAATAAGCTTCCTCACTTCACCTGTGTTTCTTCTGGCAGCAGCTTTCTTCAGAAATGTTGAAATCGTGGAGCTTTCCCTCTGTTGTTAAGGGGTTATTGTGTCGCTGCTAAAATAACAGAACATTTATCAATATTTGTTTACCATGAAAGATTAAAACGCATTTGAACTAGTTTCAGACATTTTTTTTGAGCTCCGTGTAAGTGACGTCATTGATTAACAGCACATACATTTATGTTAAATATCAGTTTGTTAAAGGTACAATATGCAACATTTTCTACCGCTAGAGGGCGCTACATTCCAAACAACAACAACGGCGTAGCTTGATGACGATGTGAAGGAGGGTGGAATGATGGGAACTGTTGTTTTCAACTCCACCGTGGATGTAAATCAGTCAGACGGGAATCGAAAAATCATGTTCATGGATGAGGTTAAATTCTATTTTTATAAATGTTGCGTTTAATGACATGCTTTTTGTGGCAAGGGGGCGTGGTTCAGCGCGGTCTGTAACGGGAGAGAGAGAAACGAGACGAGTTTCTGTTTCAACCTACAACGTAAGTAGGTCAAGTGCAAATGACGAACACCTGTGTCTTATTGCAGTATTATTGGCGTGGAGAGACCGTGCTGGAACGAGAGGAGAGAGAGAGAATGAGGACTCGTACGAGAGACTGGAGAGAAAATTGGACGCAGAGAAAGAAAACCGGTGGATCCGAGCTCTCATTTTTTAACTGTTTTGTGCCGTCGCGGTTGCCACGGTGAATGCGCGTTGTGCGCGACTTTTATTTGTTTTGTTTTATTTTAATAAAGTACAAGTCCCAGTCACGCCGACCCCTGTCTACTTCCTTCCTGACTCGTGAACCTTATCACACTTTTATTTCATTAAAATGAATTAACAGCAAGAAAAGTAAGGTTTAATACTAAATTGGTTATCATAGATGTTACTGTAGGCTATTTGTCGAATTTATTGTTGTGATAACGCTGCGCAGTTTTACGTGTTCTAAACAATTGTTGTAAAAGTACATTCGAACATACTCACATCATTTGCCAAAATACTGATTAATCTTTATGTATAACACATAGGCTATTTATTTGCATGGCCATAAACACCAGACGTGATAAACAATGTCAATAAACTAAACACAAACCTAAAGCAATAATACTTTCCTTGCATAAACATAACTATAACTAATAAAATTAAGCATGCTTTGTCGACAGAACCAGCTGCAATCGGTAAAGAATAATTGTGTTCCATAACGACAGCACGAAACAAGCTAACGTTTGTTGCTTGATAGACGCTACAACTACAACTTCCGCATTTGTCCAGGACTCCACGCAGTACCAGCGGAAACTGAGGGTAACGCGGATATGACGCAATTGACTGGCGACTCCCAGCTCACCCCTGCTCTAACGCCCCGTTTCCTTGGTTAAAATCGCAATTTTCTCACGATTTAAAAATAGTTGGAAACATTTGGGATAGTGTAAGTAATCAACTTAACAAAATATATAACACTGACCTTGAGATTTTAATGCAAAAATCTTACATATTGTACCTTTAAATAAATTAGCCAACTTCCAATCACCCATTCAACTGACAGCAAAACCTTTACAAAACTACCAAAAAATCTCGTCTACACATAAAGACTTGATTAAATAAAAGCCCAAACTTGTATAAACAAGAGTTTAGGTTAACTTAGCCAAAAAGTTAACAGTTGCCTCTTCTGAAAACGGGTGAGATGCTAAGGGACTTTTTCGAAGACACTAAACTATTTCTATTAAGTAAATATTCAACAGATGTCAATAACACGTAAGAAAAGTGTCAGGAACAGTTGTGTGAATTATTTGTGTGATTTTAGAGAGTAAACTCACCTGAAAGCAATGAAAACAACAGGGAGAGAGGGAGTTTGTTGCTTGTCAGTTGTGTTTGCTGCGCCGTTTCCATGGCAACTCTGCGCCGCTCCAAGGTTTGAAAGCTAACTCGAATGTTCAACGTGCACGCCCATATAGTCAGTCAAGCTCATTTACATAAATAAACATCTAGAACAGGGGTGTCCAAACTCGGTCCTGGAGGGCCACTGTCCTGCAGAGTTTAGCTCCAACCCCAATTAAAAACACCTGAACCAGATAATCAAGATCTTACTAGGACTTGATTATCTGGTTCAGGTGTGTTTAATTGGGGTTGGAGCTAAACTCTGCAGGACAGTGGCCCTCCAGGACCGAGTTTGGACACCCCTGATCTAGAATGAACACATAGAGTGCCGAAGTTATGACGTCACTTTGTAGGCCAAGTTAGCGGTGCATGGGTTCCCTCGATCGAAAAGCCATGCATTTTCCCCATAGACTTTTGGAAAATCGCAAAAAATAAGATCTGTGTTCAACAAAGAGTTGTGAGCCTTACACGTTTTGTCTATCAAGATAATCTTTACAAGTTAATCCAAAATCTATACATTTTGAAGCCTAAATAAAGCCGTCAGATATAAAATGCTAACGGTAGGCTATATACGGACTACAGCACACCATGGTCGCGGATCAACGTCATCATCAAGCTTCAGCTTTAACTAATGCTGTTTACAAATACAATCATATTATTATAAGTGGGTAAAAGCCAAGTTCACAAATATCAGGGTGCAGGACCCACCCTTTCTATAATTATATCCAAACAAGTTACAATAAAAGTCAATAAACCAGGTATTATTTTGAATATTTTAATTAAACACATTTCTCGACGTAACGTTAGCCTTTAATAAAACTGCAGCGGATCTAATCTATTAAACAGTGGCAAAGTAAACAAGCTTTTAGATATTTTAAGAGAAAGACAAAAGGCATTTTAGCTGTTGATTTGGTTATGAAAAAACGTTTATTCTTGCTAGCCTTTATAACTCCATCTGACCGTCAAAGTAACATTAGCGTGTTAAGCATTAGGGGAGAGTGGGGTGATTTGTGCCAGGGGGGAAGTAGTTCCACCCCTTGTTTCTGGAAAACCATAGAAGAAATTGGTCATGTGACCACATCATTTTGAAAAGCAATCACTTTTACTCGTCCTCCAAAGAAGAGAGACACATGGCATGAGAGTTAAGCACATTTTAGTGCAAAAAAAACTGTTTTTTTCCCTTTCAAAGTAAAATTTCTATGATTAAGGTTTTTTGATTGTAGTGTCTGAACAATTCTAGACAAATTTGAAAACATTTCACACAAGTTTTAGTGCTTTAGTAGGCTACACAATGAGTCTATACAGTTAGCATGATGTTAGCTCTTAACTGCTGGATCATGCTAGTTTTTCCAGCTTGTGGGTCTGGGGTGATTTGTGCCAAAGGGCCTGGGTTAAGTTGTGCCAGATCCAGACCACCTAGACCTACATACTCACAGGGGATAATCTTGAGAAGTGATGAGATGGGCATGCCTCATCATTGTTTGACTTAGGCCTGCCTGCTATTTGTTTAATTTAGCTAACACTGATTTCAGTTTTGAGTTTGCACTATGTTATTAAAGAGAAGTTTTATTCCGTTTTTAAGTGGCCTATGTCACAATAGGATGTTTAGAAATTAGCCTAGTCACTTAATTCTTATATGTTACATAATTGACAGACAGCGCTATGTCAACAGTAGTGATGGGGACGAGACCGCCAATGCCGAGTCCGAGTCAAGACCGAGTCTTTGAAGGGTCGAGTCCGAGTCGAGACCGAGTCCGTTGGTTTTCAAATTCAGTCGAGTCCGAGTCAAGACCGAGTCTTTGAAGGGTCGAGTCCGAGTCGAGACCGAGTCCGTTGGTTAACATGGGAGGATTTGAACTTGAAACACGGAGTGTACTGACGCCTTTCCGTGGTTAAAACAACATTGCTTCTTATGTTTGTTCATGTTTATTTGAGGCTATAAATTAACTAGAAGGAAGAGATGATCGGTTCACGAGCAGCTTTAACTGATGCTCTACAGCGATCTGTCACTACACATTTAAGAGCCACAAAACGGTATTTATTGTTTAAATTTCTTTTAAAAAATGACCAAGTTTGAAAGGCGAGACTTTGTTTAATATGTTTAATATCAAAAGTAACCGAAAAGTAACCTGGTCTGTCCTGTCTGTCAGCGTGTTGTCAGTCTCCTCTCTGCTCCGCGATGTATTTTTCACTGCGTGAGAACATGGTGTGGCGTGAGAACGGTGTAGCTTGTCGGACATAGCGACAGTAACTAAGGGGGGCGGGTCTTTGCGAACAGTCAATTAAAATTTTCTAGTGGTATGTATTCTAGTGGACTAGTGATGGGACGAGACCGCCTATGCCGAGTCCGAGTCAAGACCGAGTCTTTGAAGGGTCGAGTCCGAGTCAAGACCGAGTCTTTGTAAGAACAAGTCCGAGTCGAGTCCGAGAAAGCAGAAATCGGTCTCGAGACCGGACTCGAGTACTACATCACTAGTCAACAGGCATCTATTGCCAAAGCCTTTTTGCCTGAAATTATTCACAAATATCATATATTGTGTTGCTATGGTGCTCTAAATGGTTGCTAGGGCGTAGCTTGATAGCTTCACAATGATCCTGAGAGACTGATTGGTCGTCTGAGTAAAATGAGCCCGCCCCCTTGTCTCTATGACACTGTGATCCAGAGTTATGTTCAATACAAAATCCCTATGCAGTTGACCATAGTAGGAAAAACGCATGCTATGGTATTCCAGGGTGACAATATCTAGATAAACCTTAAAAGAGTAATTTTGTATTGAATTTATCTTGCTTTCATATAGCATTACGGTTCATAACATTAAAATGTTCTGTTTTACTTCAGAAATCACTGGCACAATTTACCCCCAATGTATACCCCCAAAGGCACAACTTCCCCCGCACCAGGGGCAAGTTGTGCCATGAGACCACTTTTTTCCCAAGAGCTATATTTCTGAAACAATTTATTTCAGATCCAAAGTTATTGTTCTCAGGGATGCAACACATCCTGAAATATATGTACATCCTTAAGTTGAAGGCATTACTGCCATGGCCTCACTTTAAAGTCACTTTGAGTAAAAACTGGCACAACTCAACCCACTTTCCCCTATGCACCATTAAAGTTTCGTCGTGGCCACATTAAGGCAGTAACGTTAAATACGGTGTTCACATGGAAATCTCTGCTGCTGGGTAACATCGGACGGAAAACGGTAAAACGAGCATCTTTCATTCGACGACTTGTGGTTGCATCTCGGGACAAAACACCATTGTCAAACTACAGTCTCTCCAGAGAAATAAAGAACTGGTAATCGGTTACCTAATATCACATAATTCTGTGTACAACAATATTTGGAAAAACTACAATTTGAAAAGACTAAATATATAACGTTATGTATAACTGAAAGGTAAACTTCTAAGAACGTGAGGCTGAAACGAACTTTATTATGAAAGTTTATGTTCTCGAGAACACTACAAATACTGTGCAACCTGCACAACAAAAAATGACATGTACAGACCAGAGGATAATAACATATGAATTAATATATAGAAGGGGGAAATTAAAAATTACACAGTTCCTTCAGGGGATGAAATGTTCTTGTAGCCTTCATATTTTTGGAAACGCGGGCTAGTGAGAGATTTCCTGTTTGTCATGATGACGTCTAAAGTCTCCGCCAAAGGATGTAGTCCCTTTTAGCAACTTGTTAGCAACCACCGTTTTTAAGACACAATAAAGTTAAAAAAAATCACAAGCATAACTGGTGTGTTTTATGTCATAGATCAAAACGTGAAAATATTTAGAGGCTTTGTTAACCACAGACCTTATTTCAGCCGATTTAGCAAAAACCCATTCAAAAAACCCATAGACTTTAGGGCGAGGGAACCGGAAGTGCTAAAATGCTAACTCACTTCCGCGTTTTAGCCTACAAAGTGACGTCATAACTTCGGCACTCTATTAGGCTAAATGAATAAAAATCTCATGAATTTAAAACTCATTTTGAAGTTCTTCGACCCGCTCATATATGTGCAAAATTCCACATGAAGTGATTTTTTACGAACACTCAACCTCTGTGTGTGTTTTTATATATATATATATATATATATATATATATATATATATATATATATATATATATATATACATATATATATATATATTTAAACGTTATATGTCTATATAATGTTTATATTTATGACAACGTTGTGAGGACGTGGTAAAGTTCCATTTTTTATGTCATTTGTAATGTCACGCTGACCAAATGACGACTAATGACGTCGTCACAACGTACTGTTAGCTGGGTTTTACACTTATCTTTGTCTTCGCATTCTGCTAATTCGCATTCTGTTCTATGATTTAATAATATTATTAGTTATGTGTGAGATATTGCAAGCATGTACTATTACATGCTTTTGTTGGATGATAAACTTAATGTTCACTATACACTGATTAAGAGAAGGAACTGCAGGTTAGACATTTTGAAAATGTTTGACTTTTTGCAATATTTCAGCAACCAAGAAAATGTAGTTTTATGATTTGTGACTTTGCTAATATAGCAAATGTATTATCTCATTATTCATATAGGTAGAGCTTTTTAAATATAATGCTGGAAAATAAAAGCATAACATGCAAATGTTTTATTAAACTATTTAATTTTTTTATTGCATGACAAAAATAAAATGTGGCATTTTTCTAGCCTACCTATATGGGCTACCTTTTGATATAGGCCTACATATGAAAAAATCTGATATTTATTATGCAATTATGGTGCAATTACAAATTTGTACAAGCTTAAATGGGTTTAATCACAATGCAAAAAATAGTCAACCTAGTTCTTCTGGATATTTAATAGGATTGAAGGGAATCACCTCCCCTTTAGTATTAAATAGTGATATGATTTAGTATTCCGAGGAGTAACATATGAGTAAGGACAGAGCAGCTTCTTTCACTTGATAAGGGATTTAAACCTCATTAAAAATGCATCACATACTTTTCCAGGTGACTCAGAGAAGCATCTGATCAGAATAGACTCCCACCTCTGTGGATTTAACGCATGCGCATTGCGTCACAGAGTCGTCGGCTGTGGAGAGTGAAGAGCAGCGATCGCGCTCCAGCCCGGTAATGACAGGTATATTTACTTTTATATTTTATGCGCAAAACACTGATCTATCAAAGCCTCTCGAGGTCACTTATACAGCTCTTATAGCAGATATCATCGTTGTTATGTCTGTCACGAAGGACACATTTGATGGGTAAGAGTCGTAAGACTGTGACTGCTGGATGAATCTACAAATATAGTGATCATCAAATGTGTAAAATGATGCTGTTTTGTG
Organism: Rutilus rutilus; assembly: GCF_951802725.1. Classification (NCBI taxonomy): domain Eukaryota; kingdom Metazoa; phylum Chordata; class Actinopteri; order Cypriniformes; family Leuciscidae; genus Rutilus; species Rutilus rutilus. The sequence goes on along the minus strand of NC_140230.1, from coordinate 8,298,834 downwards.
CTGTATTGTTTGATAAGGACGACACGTTTTTAAAAACATTCGTTGGTGCATCGGACATGCCAGCAGCTATTAATATATTTTCAGATTTCTAATGAGGGGATTGTCGCCTGTCGGGTACAGAGTGTCTCAGTTGTTCAGGAACATCAGATGACATGAAGAGCTTGGGATGACGTCGTCTTTGACGTTTTACTGCTCTTTCATCACAGGAAAACCTACAGCTTGCTTGACACAGATGCTCTCAAAACAAATTCAAAGACATTGACAAATTCGGGTCAATTATTATTTGTTACTGATAATAATATAATTTATAATGAATCAGATGTATGATATTTAGAAAGAATCCAGAATGTATGCATTTTCATTTGAAGTATAGGCTATCATCCAGAGACGGTGGTTACAGTTGTTGTATCAAGAAGACTTGATCATGACATTTATGGAGCCCAAATAGATAGCAAATGTCTGTTTCTGGAAATACATATCCCATTTATTTTCTCCATTGGGGAATAGATTTTTTAAAAACAATATTATAAACTGTCAAAGGCAGAACTACTGTGAGCTACGAGGTTGTTCAGTGGTATTTGCTTTTGTTGAAGGCATCCGCCCACATTATTTCCTTTTTGTTATATATATATATATATATATTCATGCTCAACAGCAGAATTCCTTGTGAGAAACTACATTACTCATGATTCTGCAAAGAAATCTCCACCAATCAGATAATCAGGACAAGGAAATCAAAATAACACTTCACCTCCCTGACTTCAATTGAAGCCCTGCGAATGACATAATTGAGTTGGTCTCCCTACGCTCTCGAAGTTCTTAAATATTTGTATGAATTTTTACAATAAATGTCAAATATATTGTTTCTATATACATAATCAACATCTTTAAATCAATAGTTCTATATTTCCTCATCGTTTTAACCTCAATTGTCGGTCACAATGCTTCATGGGATTGTAGGTCTTTCTTGTATTTGTCTTTTTGTCTGATTTTCAAATATTTTTGTCTTTGCTACAAGTCAAAGTTTGTAATGTTGTGATTTATCTCGTAGCTAGTTAGTTTGGTTCATGGATTATAATGTTTAAACCAATATTTATTTATTTTTCTATGGAACAAAAATGTATATAAAAAAATTCAGAACCAACACCACTGAAAAAAGTGGACAGGCACTGATGCTCTCTATAACCAAACGTTTTAGCTTATGTTGTTATAAAGTAATGGTATTGAAATTTTACTGACGATGGGTAAATTTGGCTTCATTTTCTGTATCTTTGCATGACACGACTTTAATTACAAAATGGGCTGAAATATTAAAATGAAACAACTGATATTGTCAAAAGAGAGCTATGCTGAAGGGCAGCTGAGTCATTTCCTCATGGGTTTCAGCAGGTACACACTGAGTCGTGATTTAATTACAGCGCTCTGCTGGAAGCTAACAGCCTTATTTACCCCTGTGCTCCCATCACGCAAACCATCCTTTAAAAATGCTAATATCTGAACCTCAACAGAAATAACTCACCCTGAAAACCATATGGTGTTTGAACACATCTAGCATATGACAGAAGATCAGAGCTGTTTTTCCTGCACACCAGTGTGACTGTTGGCATGAAACAGAAGTTGTGATAGTCTTTTATTCCCTACTGTAACATATATCCAAGTGAAACAACAACAACAACAAAAAGTAGGACAGGACTTGATTTTGTCCAAGAGGAATTGATTGGACGTTTGTGGTTTGCTATTGGTCGATCTCATGTGAGTGACAGGTTGCCCCACCCATTATTAGTCAGTTATTTATGTATTCATTAATTTACTTAAACTACATGGTCTTGTAATTAGAGATGCACCAATCTACTGGCCAGGGTCCGGAATTTGACTATTTTCCGCATGATCGGCCCGGACTGGTAACTGGCCGGTCAGTCTCACATCTTTCCGATTCCAAGCCGGTCCGTTTTGTTGCCAGCGGCACAGGCAATAACGCCAGCTGTGCGTTCTTTATTGATAGAAAAATATCCATATTTAAATCTTTATAAACTAAAACAAAATGACTAGTTTCCGGCAGACGGCCTACGCAAATCCACTTATGGCAAAAGAGGAACTTCTGAACATGAACGCGGAAGTGTAGAGGAAAGAGCAAAACAAACACCGGTCACGAATTCGAAGTCTAAAACAAGAATTTTTTAAAGAAAAATATCGGAGGATTTCGTTATAAGATAAGAGGAGCTTGAGTTTGTTGCTCAGCCCTATTTGTTTGACCCACTAGATGCATCTAAGATGTTGTTGTAGGCTTACGCTACTACATCCTATACGTCATACATCGCGTCAGGGGTTACTCTTTTGTCTCAGGTTGACTTGCGTCTACCGGAAGCTAGTTATTTAGTTTATAAAGTTTTAAATATTGAATTTTTTTATTACAAAAACCCATCGCTGCTCTTCAGAAGGCCTTTTATTAACCCCCCTGGAGCCGTATGGATATATTTTATGATGGATGGATGCACGGTTTTGGACTTCAAAATGAGGAGCGCCATTCACTACCATTATAAAGCTTGGAAGAGCCAGGATATTTTTTAATATAACTCCGATTGTGTGTTTGAAAGAAGAAAGTCACATACACCTAGGATGGCTTTAGGGGGAATAAATCATGAAATAATTTTCATTTTTGGGTGAACTATCCCTTTAAAGTGACAGCAGTCTAATATTCCTGCTGCTGTCTGTCATGTTAATAAAAGAACAAAAGACAAAGAAAATCAAAGAAAACTTTTGTAACTAATTGTAAGCATTACTCTGTATTTAGTTTTACAATGAATACTATACAGTATTATTTTACATTTGATTACTTTAAATTCTGTAGTATTTCTTACCTGAATGTACTGTACACCCACCTGAAAAACTTAAAGCCAGGTTTATTTCATATCTCTTTATTCTATTGCATTTATTTATGCTGTTGTTCGATTAGTTTTTTTGTTAATTAGTACTGTCTTTTTTTTTTATTTTATTTTATGAAAATAACATTTAGCATGAAGAAAAGTAGATGTTTGTATATGCTATCAATAGGGAATGTGAAGGTGACGTCACGCCGTGTTGCATTATGCGTCCGCCGCCATATTTAGAGGATCGCGCCCTATCCCGCTCTACCCGCTGTATTTGAATTCGTGTGTAGGAGGCTGTTTTTGGATTTTCTGTCGAGTTTTTAATAACAGCGTTATTGTTGGTCAGTGTTGCTCGATCAAGAACTGCCATAGCAGGTCACACGATCGTTCAGGGAGGAAAAAACGTTACACATAATCTGGGATGGGCAAAGATACATCAGTCTATTTTGAAGGGATGTATAGCTTAAACTCCTGCAAAGTGTACGCACTCAATTCAAAAACAAGGTTAACGATGTCCAGATTTGTGAGCGGAGGTTAGTGCGTCTGGATCTGTAACGTTAATCCAGTCTTGGGCTGCTAAATAATATGGATCAACTTTGTTTATCGCGGACAGTTTGTCCAAATAACGTTTTTGGCAGTGGCATTTAGTTTCTCCCGATAGGGTCCCTTCTCTTTTTCTTTAAATTGCTTCTGTTCTTCAATTTTACCTCGTTTTAGCCAAACACAGCCACTATTACATGTCATAGCAATGGGCGGCGAAAAGGTAAACATCGTGCCTGCAAACATGGCGCCCACGTCCCATAATGCAACACTGCGTGAAGTACCTTCACATTCCCTAATAGTTCTTTGAAAGAAAATCGGAATCGGCAAAAATTGGTATTGGTACTGTAGAGCCCCTTTCACACAGCGCGATGATCCCGGCAAATTGCCGGGAAATCGCCAGAACGCCTTCTGTGTGAACGCAAACACGACCCGGGAATGATGCCGGCATCGATGCCGGGTTGAGGACCTAGTAACATTACCGTGTTCAGTCCCGGAACGCGCGCTGTGTGAACAAATGCCGTAATAATGCCGTGTCGTAGTGATGACGCTGAAGCCGGGATCGTTCGCCAGCTGTGAAACGGTGCGTAAATGCGCAAGTTTATGATCGAATCAGAGCAAAAAATGCACAATTGTGGTTTCTCATGAGAGAAATCGCAGCTCATAAGCAAACTTAAGACACTGCTGAGACATTACATGTCACGTATGTCACGTGTCTTTACGGGATTTGTACGTGTGTGTGAAAGCACTCTCTGATTCCGGAAAATCACTGGCAGTGTGAATGAACCAAAATCAAACGAACCCGGGTCAAATCTCGTGTCACTTTATCCGTGTATTTTCCGGAATCTCTGTGTGAAAGGGGCTTAGGTCACACTTAAAAAACTAAAAAAAAACTAAAATCAGAATCGGCCAAGAAAATCGCATTCGGTGCATCTGTACTTGTAATCTGACCACTGTTTGTTGAGATTGGTTATTTCCCGACTGTTAATTTGAGCACAAAATGCATTTTATAAATGTCCATGTTGCATAACTAAATGACTGTGTTTCGTTTGTGTGTGTGTGTGCAGATGTGAAGGATGACTTCTTGCTCAGAGATCTGTGGGTCGGATTACGCTGAGCAGAGCCACGGTGCACTCAGCAGCGGTCACCAGGGTTACGGGGTGCGTTCCTACTTGCACCAGTTTTACGAGGAGTGCACCGCTTCCATCTGGGAGCGCGATGAAGATTTTCAGACACAGAGATCGCCTAATCGCTGGAGCTCTGTGCTCTGGAAGGTGAGTTTTTGTGAAGGCTGGCCATGTGCTATTTCTATGCAAAAAAGTTGCAGCTGTAAGCCCGTTTTTATGTTTGCATGAATGCAGCCAGACTGTCAGTGTAAAATATTATTTACTTATACACTTATTGTGACCATGAACTGACACTTCGAGTCTATCTGACTGAAATGTAAAGCAACCAAACAGTTTGTTACAGGGAAAAAAAAAACATTCAAACATTTAGACAGAAATGTCAGTTAATGCAACACAGAAGACATTAGCAGAATGTTTTGCCAATCACAAACCTGGTTCTTCCTCCAAAGCTCTCGCTGTATTAACCCAGTCAGACAGATGTCATGTGAAGACAGGCGATCAGATAAGGCTGGGCGAAATCAGTTTTAGCTTTCAACATTTATGAAAACAAGATCATTGAGATTAAACGATTATTGTGCCGCATTGAGTTTTGCAATGATGCTCTCATTTTGTGTTGTGTTCTAAATCCAGCACAGTGAGCAGTGAGTACACCCACTCCCTCTACAGCAATGCGCTTTCACCCCTTAATAAAAGCCTAAACACACTCTCTGCCAAGCTTTGGCATGTTCAGTTTAGCTCAAACCAAGATTATTTACTTTTATTTATTCTTATATTATTCAAGTTATTCAAGTTGAATAAATCCATGATGATGTTTTCAGTGTCAGTGAGTAGTTGTGTTTAATAATGGCGATCTCAATATTGACCAAAATAATCATGATTATCATACCTGCATACCTGAAATTTACCTTTCTTACATTAAAATGGGCCATTGATGTGTGCAAATCTGAGCTTTTATTTGGGGGGAACATTAATGTTTATTTCGACTTTATTTAGAAATGTTAAGATGTCTTTTTCTTTTCTTCTTACCTCCATATGATGACTAATAAAGTCATCATATGGAGTAACCAGGGGTAACCAGGGTAGCTGCTGAATTTCAGTGAATTTGCAAATCTGCTGTTTTTATTCAAACCAATTATATATAACAGACTTATAACATGTTCTTTTATTAGGCTAAAATGTGAGGATTATAATTTTTGTAAAGTTGTTTAAATTGTACTGTAGTTCTTACAGTCATTTTGCAGTTAAGGATGTCATGTTACCACAAACTACTGTACATGTAGGTCTATTCCAATATAAGAATTTCCAGAAACAATTTCAACTGCTGATTACTAGATTTGGTAACACTTAATTTTGAACATTCTGTTGACTATAAGTAACTTTGCAACTACATGTCTACTAACTCTCATTAGAGTATTAGTACAGTAGACTGTCTGCTTAATATCTGCTAACTCTTTATTGTGATGCTCCCCCAACAGAGATTCTACAGACTAGGGGTGTGAATCTTCACTGGTCTCACGATTCAATTAGATTATTACGATTATCACGTCAACGATTCGATTTGATTCGATATCACGATAATGTTGCATCCTCAATTTTACTGCACGTGGCTACATTTTCGTCAATGAATACAAGCAGTCAGATATATGAACTCCCTTTTTATTTGATCTGCTCTAAGAAAGTACACTTCTTGAATGTAGCAATCATCAAACAAAACTTAAGTCTGAACATAGCAGACAACAGGAGCATTTAGAACTAATAAACACTAGTAAATACTAAAAGCGCTTGAAACTGTCCAGTAGTGTACTTAAGTTACAGTCGCATACACACGCTCGTACACATGCTCATGCTGTAAATGTTAAAATAGTGGGCGCATTTTTTATTACTTGCTTTTGTGTTTTGCCTCCCTCTGCCATTTTACGCTAGTAGCGCAAGAAGTGCGTATGTGACGAATGACGTCAGAGAAATGTCTGTAGACTATTATCGACTATGGTCTATTACTGCATCAATGCAAAATCGTCCACGTACGCATTGCGATGCTTCGTAGAAACAATTAATTTCAACACCCCTACTACAGACAATAAGTAACTTTGAAAGTACGTCAACTTATTCTAACCCTAACCCTACCAGTCTACTAATACTCTACTAACACTCTAATGAGAGTTAGTAGACATGTAGGT